>NC_063357.1:25756751-25769730 GCF_021869965.1 Rhincodon typus | reverse complement strand
GCTGGATGAACACAGCAGGCCAAGCAGCATCATAGGAGCAGAGGCTGCTTGGCCTGCTGTGTTCATCCAGCCCTGCACCTTGTTGTCTCTGTGAATTACAATACGCTGGTGTGTGCATGTTAATGACACCCATATCCGCCTCTGCACATGCCCCAGATACTTAGAGACGTAGTCATAGAGATGTATAACATGGAAGCAGACCCTTCGGTCCAACTTGTCCATGCCAACCAGAAATCCTAAACTGATATAGTCCCATTTGCTAGCATATGGCCCATATCTCTCAAAAACCTTCCTATTCATGTACCCAACAAGATGCCTTTTAAATGTTGTCATTGTACCAGCTTCCACTGCCTCCTCTGTTAGCTAATTCCATACACGCACCACTTCCTGCGTGAAAAAATTGCCCCTTAGGTCCCTTTTAAATCTTTCCCCTCTCTTGCACTAACTAGGCATTTAACATGGCAACAGGTGATAGCACAACATAAATAGGAAGAGGAGGATGCTACTAAAATTTTTAAGTACATTTCCCTTCGTTGGGAAAGGTTAAAATCAGGGATTTTTAATTAACACATAGAAAAGTAGCAGAAAAACCATTCTTCAATGTCTGGGAATCACTTTAATAATGCTGGCGTATAACTGCTTGTCACCTCATACAGGCAGCTGAGCAAAGGGGTCAGTACTTTTGCAAGATTATTGCATTCAGTGTTTTAGCAGAGATGAATAAAATATTTGACTTATGAATAATATAAACTGATGGTGAAAAGTTATTTAAGAGCTGAATACTTTATTGGAGCATATAGGCTAAATTGCTGGACTTTTTTTAAAACACCAACCATCCACAAAATCAACCTATTAATAAAACATTTATATTTGAATCCATTCGTCAATTATTAAACAGATTGAAAAACAAACGTGTGGTATGTAAAGTAGATACACAAAGTGGAAATTGTGATTTACCAAATATAACATTTGACATTGGACTGTTTAATCTCCCCAGACCTCTGATTTATGGGTTACACAGTTCCAATATACCTCAGTGATTTCATTCTCAGTAGGCTGATGTTTTCCGTATGGGGAATTCTAATTTCTGACTGATTGCCTTGTCTGTTTAGGATTAAAGCAGAGTCTACAGCTAACCTAAAATGTTCCAATGCTATATATTTCTGCTAAGTGTTCACAATATTACTTTGTCGTGTAGAATTGTCATTTAACGCTTATTCGACCAATGTGCATGACCTACCAATTTTTAAATTTTCTTCTAGTTAGATAACTTAGTTTATCTGCTGCTGAAACCCATTCCTTACTTTTTTGCTTCTCATCTTGTTTGTTCCAATACTTTCCTGGACAATCTTCCATTATCCACTCTTCATAGAACTCAGTTCATCCATATCCCAAATTACGCCAAATCCTGTTCAACTATCACCACTGTGCTCACTTGACCAATGTCGGCTCCCAGTCTAGCAATGTCTCATGCTTAATATTTTCATCCTTGATTTCAAATCCCTTCATGGTGTTCTGAAGTCAGTTAGGATGTCAAAGAGTAAAATCAACTTCCGTATTTAACTGAAGCCAGTAATAAGTAAATTAGGCCCAGAAACTAAGTCCTTCAACAGTTTCTTGACACATCGGATGACTCGGATGGAGCAGAGATTGTAAGGAGCATCCAGGAGGGCTTCTTGAAACAGTATGTAGATAGTCCAACCAGGATAGGGGCCGTACTGGACCTTGTATTGGAGATTGAGCCTGGTCAGGTGGTCGATGTCTCAGTAGGGGAGTTGCTCAGGAACAGTGATTACAAATCAGTAAGCTTTAAGGTATTGATGGATAAAGATAGGTGTAGCTGTCAGGTGAAGGTGCTAAATTGGGGGAAGGCTAATTTCAACAATATTAAGCAGGAACTGAAGAATGTAGATTGGAGGCAGATGTTTGAGGGCAAATCAACCTATGGCAAGTGGGAGGCTTTCAAGTGTAAGTTGTTGGGAACTCAGGATCGGCACGCTCCTGTAAGATGAAGGATAAGTATGGCAACAGGATTAAGGAAAATCCGAAGGCTTTTTATACATATATAAAAACCAAGAGGGTAGTCAGGCAGAGGGTTGGTCCACTCAAGGATAGGGAAGGAAATTTATTTGTGGAACTAGAGGAAATGGGCAAGGTATTAAATGTGTACTTTGCATCAGTATTCGCCATAGAGAAGGACTTGGTGGATGATGAGTCTGGGGCAGGGTGTGTAGATAGTTTGGGTCATGTTGAGATCAAAAGGGAGGAGGTATTAGGGGACTTGAAAAACATTACGGTAGACAAGTCCCAGCACCTGATGGGATATACCCCAGAATTCTGATAGAAGCAAGGGAGGAAATTGCTGGGGCCTTGAGGGAAATCTTTGTATCTTCACTGGCTACAGGGGAGGTCCCAGAGGATTGGAGATTAGCCAATGTTGTTCCTTTGTTTAAGAAAGGTGGCAAGGATAATTCAGCTAATTACAGGCCAGTGAGCCTTACATCAGCGATAGGGAAATTATTGGAGAGGATTCTTCAAGACAGGATTTACTCCCATTTGGAAATCAGTGGGCATATTAGTGAGAGGCAACATGGTTTTGTGATGGGGAGGTTATGTCTCACTAACCTAGTTGACTTTTTTGAGGAAGTGATGAAGATGATCAATGAGGGTAGGACAGTGGATGTTGCCTACATGGACTTCAGTAAGGCCTTTGACAAGGTCCCTCATGGCAGACCGATACAGAAGGTAAAGTCGCACAGGGTCAGAGGTAAGATGGATAAAAAAACTGGCTCGGTCAAGGAAGACAGAGGGTATCAGTGGAAGGGTGCATTTCTGAACGGTGGCCTGTAACTAGTGGCGTTCCTCAGGAATCAGTGTTGGGACCTTTGCTGTTTGTAATATATATAAATGATACGGAGGAAGATGTAACCGGTCTGATTAGTAAGTTTTCCAATGACACAAAGGTGGTGGAATTGCAGATAACAATGAGGACTGTCAAAGGATACAGTAGGATATAGATCAGTTGGTGACTTGGCAGTGAGATGGCAGATGGAGTTTAATCCGGAAAAATGTGAGGTAATGCATTTCGGAAGGTCTAATCCAGGTGGAAAATATACAGTAAATGGCAGAACCCTTAAGAGTACTGATAGGCAGAGGGATCTGGGTGTACAGGTACACAGGTCATTGAAAGTGGCAACGCAGGTGGAAAAGGTAGTCAAAAAGTCATATGGCATGCTTGCCTTCATTGGCTGGGGCACTGAGTTTAAAAATTAGCAGGTAATGTTGCAGCTTTATAGAACCTTAGTTAGGCAGCATTTGGAACATTGTGTTCAATTCTGGTCGCCACACTACCAGAAGGATGTGTTGGCTTTGGAGAGGGTGCCTGGTATGGAGGGCATTATCAATGTGGAGAGGTTGGAGAAACTTGGGTTGTTCTCACTGGAACAACTGAGGTTGAGGGGGGACCTGATAGAGGTCTACAAGATTATGAAGGGCATGGACAGACTGGACAGTCAGAAGCTTTTTCCCAGGCTGGAAGAGTCAGTTACCAGGGGCCATAGGTTTAAGGTGAGAGGGGCAAGGTTTAAAGGTGACGTACAAGGCAATTTTTTTAGACAGAGGGTGCCTGGAACTTGCTGCCCAGGGAGGTAGTAGAAGCAGATACTATAGTGACTTATAAAGGGCATCTTGACAAATATATGAATAGGATGGGAATAGAGGGATACAGTCCCTGGAAGGATAGGTGGTTTTAGTTGTGACGGGCAGCATGTCGGTGAAGGCTTGGAGGGTCGAAAGGCCTGTTCCAGTGCTGTAATTTTCTTTGTTCTTTGTTCTTTGTTCTTTATTGGCAGCTTAGAGTCATAGAGTTGTACAGCACAGAAACAGACCCTTCAGTCCAACTCGTCCATGCCGACCTGATATCCCAAATTAATCTAGACCCATTTGCCAGCATTTGGCCCACATCCCTCTAAACCCTTCCTGTTCATGTACTCATCCAAATGCCTTTTAAAATGTTGTAATTATAGCAGCCTCCATCACTTCTTTCAACAACTCATTCTATGCACACATCACCCTCTGTGTGAAAGCATTGTCCCTTAGGTCCCTTTTAAATCTTTCCACTCTCACCTTAAACCTGTACCCTCTAGTTTTGGACTCCCCCACCCCTGGGGAAAAGACCTTGGCTGCTCACCCTATCCATGCCCCTCATGATTTTATAATCCTCTCTAAGGTCACCCCTCAGTCTCTGACACTCTTTGTTTGGTGACACTTCTATAATGTGCGTCAGGTGCTTCATAGAAGTGTCACCAAACAAAATTTAATAACCAGCCAGACAGATAGGTAGTGGAATAGATGTCCAGAAGTTTGGTTAAATAGGTGAATTTTAATAAGCATCTTAAAGGAGGGGAGTTTTGAGTGAAGGAACAAAGAAAGAAATTGCTTGAGAAACGCAGTAGGTCTGGCAGCATTTGTAGAGAGAAAACAGAGTTAACATTTTGAGTCTCGTGACCTTTCATCAGAACTACCAGATATTAAATTCCAGGCTGTCCAGCCTCTCCTGAGAACTCAAACATAAATTGCAATGCACTAGGATCACTTCCTATTCCTCTAGAACTTGCTGCATTCTGATAGCTTTTTGAGATCTTTATGACCTCCAATTCTGGGCTCTTAAGCTTTTTCAATTTGAATCACTCAAACATCGTCAGTCAATACTTTCAACAGCCTGGATTTTAATATCTGGTAGTTCTGATGAAAGGACACTGGACTCAAAATGTTAAGTCTGTTTTCTCTCTACAAATGCTGCCAGACCTATTGCATTTCTCCAGCAACTTCTGTCTTTGTTCCTTAAAGTCTGGAATTCCTTCACTCAAAACTCCCCTCCTTTAAGATGCTTTTTAAAATCCACCTATTTGACCAAACTTTTGGACAACTGTTCTACTTACCTATCCATCTGGCTGTTTGTTAAATTTTGTTTAATGACACATCAATGAAGCACCTGATGTACATTAGTTTCTTACCAAAGATTTTAAAATAGGCGAAAATGTGTAACACAGTATTCTAATGCTTGCATGTCTAAAGAAATTGCTCAATTTGAGAAGCCTCCTTGAACAGCAGTAGAAGAACATAATCAGGAGAAGCTTGCTTTTCTTATTATTTCAATCCAGGGTCCCAGCTAGTGTTGAGGCTAAGACCACAATTCAGGATATTTTGTTTCATCAGCATTACAATAGTGCAGACTCAAGTTCCACTTGCCATAATTCACATGTAAAATTCTGTGATCATTTGCAATAGTTTGACTGATTACAACCTGATTGTGCTAAAACCTAGCAGAAACCCTAAGCCACTGTTTTTCACATTGTTGGACAGTGATATCCTTGCAGCAATAAAGACTTTTTCTCATACTTGAGGCATTTCCAGACCAAACATGCAGGAAACAAAGTATTGCTGGTTGATCTTTCCACTGGTTGAGTAGTTGGCTCCAGTCTAACTCTCAACCTTACAACTCTTTCACCGCTTACAATATATGCACATTCTCCAGAATGGCACACATTCAGTTACACACCATGTACAATCACATCTTCAAAAGGTTTCACAGTAATCAGAATAAGCCAATCATGATGTTAGAAATTCAATTGTATCACAACTGGAAGGTCATCCCAATACATTGCACGCTGCAAGCTTATGGAAAGAACTAGGTTAAGATGCTGCCTGTCCTCATTTGTTTAGCATTGACACCAATTAAATGTGAAGTCAACTTTTCTCTTTTGACAGTGCAATAACCACAAGACACCCTGGATTTGCCACACATGTCTTTACATTGACTCCTGCAGAACTCCAGCCTGAGGCTGGCATATTTTGGGTAAGACTCACACTGTGCTGGGCGTCCATGTGAATAGAGGGGAAGAGTTCTGAGGCCTCCATCAGTATTCCTACCTGGCAACATTGGGGTCTTTTTGCTAATACTCTCCAACAATAACTAAGAACTTTGCAGCATTTAGAATATTCTGTCAGGGAAGGTTTAAAGAAATTCAGAATTTGGCAAATTTTCAGAACTTCCCCCTTCCTGTTTGATTCCATGTCCATCCTTCTCATTGAAGGGTCTGCTCAAAGTCATTAAAAGTAAACAGCTTGTAAGGCCTTGGGTTTTTTTTTAAGTTGGAACAATAGAAGCAGCCTGAATGGGTGGGGTCAAGCTCCCACAGAACGAGCATTTTAGTTTTAGCTTTCTGCAGTTGCTGGCATGTTGAAGCTGGATGTGGAAGCTCTTATTCCTCTCTCTGTTATAGCTAAAAGTTGGGGTTTTCTTCCTGCTGCTAGAATTGCATGTGAGACAATTTATTTTACTGAATTTGACTTTGCCAATGGTGTGTTTATGGGATGTTATTATAGTGGAATAGTTAATTAGTAATGGTTAATATAGCTATCATTTTGTTAAGCATTTTGATAGAGTTACAGTTAAGCCAACATTTCTCCTTTATTTTTGTTCTGTATGTATTCTAACTATAGTGTAAAAATAAAGTGTGCTTTGTTTAAAATCTAATGGTCTGACCAATTGAATTGCATCTGGAATACAACGCCTTACACTTGCCTTTAAAATATGAAGCAGGGTCTAGGCTATCTTTTTAATATTATTTTGAGGGGATTTGGTCTGGCTCATAACACTCCATACCACCATTCTTTGAACAACAATACCTGACAGGTAATGAGGGAACAAGGGGGAATAGGGGAAATAAACTGCTTCCTTTATACACATTTGTTATATTTAAATAATGCCGTGATTTATTTTCAGTGAGGCCACTTATAGGTCTACTAAAGGCTAACCGTCGGTACTAGAGTGGCGCAGATGCACTTGCATGGAACTCAGCCAGGTTTTCTGATCCATTGACAACTATTCCTCTCCAAAGCGACCAGCTAGAGCATTAGAACAACTCATTCTGCCACTCATTCACTCTCTTCGATTTAGGTTTCTGCTCAATTCATTTGGAATAATTCGCAATCAAATGAATTGCATGACTTGTATTACCTAAGTGAAGCAAGACTCTTGCTCCAGTTAATTCGCTTGAGTTAGTGTCCTGATTCATATTAAGCTATACACAAGCAACTTTAGACTATTTTATACATTTAAAGAAGCTCTATTACTTGTGAGTTTACTCTCAGAGTTTATTCTCTCCCTCTTATTATTGTTCTGGTCTTTTTTTTGTATTTTTTTAAAAATCCAAATTTCTGGATTACCACTAGTCTTTGCTATATTGTATTTCTTTTAATCTGATAATATTTTTAACTTCCTTGCTTAACCGTTGTTGATCTATCCCCTTCCTTGAATCTTTCTTCCTCACTGGGGGGGAATCTTTATTTTGAGTTATGAATCATTTTCAATACATCCTTTTCCAAGAAGTCTGGATAGTTATGGTCTTTATTTTCATAGCAGGGTCAGAGTTGTCATCTCCTTCATGCTTTTCAGTCTTTTTACACTGGGAAGAGAATTCTCTCGGGAAAGGGGGATTCCGAATTAGATTGTGCCCAGACACCTGCAACAGTTGGTTGAAAGTATATTATATTGTATGTTTTTAAGTAAGATAAGGCACATCAGAAATTGTACTTCACATTCCACCTAATCTTGCAACCTGAAGAATTGGGACCACAAAACATGCCTGGATGACTAAATACACGCAAGTAATCTGTCTACAAAATATAGACAACTTATTTGATTGAAAGTCTTCTTCACAGAGCAGTGAGGAATATCATTTGTTTGACTATGCAGTTTACTTTAAATTGGACACATAGTACCATCTACTGGTAATGTTTTGTATACTAGTAACTGGATCATATTATCATAGAATCATTACAGCGCAGAAGAAGGCCATTTGACCAATTATGTCCATGCTAGCTCTCCTAAGACTACTTTTCCTTATGTTCTTCATATCCCTGCAGATTCTTCCTTGTCTCCTTTTGCAAAGGTAAACAATGAATGTTTAATATAGCTGTGACGGGATTTTATTAAGGGTGATTAGTGAACTGCATTCTCTGCCAGTCACAATTTAAGCATCTGCACTTATTCACAAATTCACTGCAAAATCTTTATATGCTAACCAACCATTTAGACAGTGACATTCAAAACTGAAAGCATAACTAGACACAAATAAAACTAGCAGCTAAAGTAATCACACCCTATATCAGTAAACCAACTCTACAAGGCATTTCTTCCTTTTACGGTGAAAAGCCTCGTATTTATTCAGTGGTCGAAAACCCTAAGGCAGTTGTGCTCAATAAGATGCAATCAGTAGATTGCCACTCCATTTAGAATATCTATTCCAGATGACATTCATTGTGCATCAATATCTGTCCACAAATCTTCTCAAACAGAACAGAATCCTTGAGAATGTTAATGGCTTAAATTGAAGAAAAGTAGGAGGATTGTAAGATGACTGGATTGATTTGCTTTGAAATGCTTACAATGATCTTATCAATTGTTCTTGTAACAAACAAAAACAGCTACAAAATACTCAGGCTAAGGCATAGGGTAAAAATCAATATACACTCTGGAAATAAATGATTTTTAATACTGCAACATTATTATTGTATTGATGAGAAAATGTGTTGATTCACCCTTGAAAAGTATCTCAGTGGTTAATACTAAAACCTTGAAATATTAACTCCTACATTGTTTGATATTTTATCATGTGACCAAAGTCCATTGAAGAAGTTTTAACAGTCATGGTTTGTTACATTGTCAATTTCATTGATACTTTTTTGGCGAAGATCACAAAGATAAAATAGGTCAATGAACATCAAAGAAAAACAGGTAACACTGGAAAACTGTTGTAAATCTGAATGTCACTCCTGACCACTGAAGACGATTGTTTAAGGCCTCCCTCCAATTCTTCACCAGCCTGTCAGAGGGAAACATTAACTCAGAGGATGGATATTGAAGGCCAAAGCAATCTATCATTCTTCACTCTCAATTGAAAAACAGACGTCCCTTACTCCCTGTTCACTTGTGAGTGCCAGAGGCTGGAGCAGCTACTTTGGAAAGAGCCAGTGATGAATGGGCAACAACACAAAATATTTAAACATTGAATGAAAATGAACGAGCCATATCAAAATGAAGTCAACATTAATTCATTTTTATGTGCCTGTCTGTTAAAAGCTATTTTCAAATAAGTTGTGAAGGTGAGAAAGAAATGCCTCAAACACATCATAGAATATTTTCAAATATCTGAAGTGAAAAAGATAATTGAACTCGTTTTTTGTGAAGAATTTCACATTCCATCCTTGATAAAAGACACCGCAGACACCTCCTAAAAACAGCAACAAATGTCAGTGAATTGGGTTTTGAACAATTTGGTGGTGCAAGATCGAGTCAGTGTTTGAGGAACATGTGCCATCTTTTTTACAGGGGGACAACTGAACTTACAAATTAAAGTAGTTCAATCTTGACTGTTCTTTCTGTGTTTAAAAATAAATATGAGTTTACTTCAAAAGTACTTTTTGAATAAATGAATGTGCAGCTGTCCTTCCCCAGATGACAAATCCATGCATTCCTTTCACCTAAAGGAAACTGTAAAGGAGAAAAGTTCGATACTTTTTATTCAAAATACTTCTCCATTTTCCAGAGGAAAACAATCAGTCCAGTCTTCAAGCCTCCAGATCATCAGAGATCAGATGTACTGCCAAAGATGTCCATTAGGATGCTGCAGGAATTATAATGCACTGACATCAGTGGCAGTTTCCTGGAAAACTTGAGCTCCCCTTGGGTAATTGCCCTCTTCTCCAGAACACTGTTCAAATGCCCCCCATTCTGAGTTAGGGTCAGAGAATTCACACAGTTCTGTCATAATGTTGTGAGGAAAAGCTGTAAAAATTGTAAAAGAAAATGGTGAGCTAGTGGTGCCCTCCCCACCCAAGGGCATTTTACCCCGAGTGGGGAGAGTGGCAGATAGCCTTCCGATCAACTAAGACACCTAAAGGATCAATTAAGATCCAGCTTCTGGTGTCTTCACATCCCTAAGGTTAGTGAAGCAAAATATGTTTTGTGAAAAATCTCAAGCCTTCTAATGTCCTACGACTAAACTGAAGTCAAACTTGATGAATGGAAATGTTCTCCAGCTCTGCTGGTGCCCTGTTTGCTGACTGCTGGTACCTCTGTCAATTTATTGATAGCAGTGGTTTTTACCAATGCCCATTGATAAATGGAGCACCATGCATACATGCACAAAATTGGAGCAGTACTTGTTGTGATGCCAATGAAACAGAAAATCATTTACTAACATTCAAATGCTTACGGTGATCCAGCAATCCGCGTAAAAACATTTGCTTTGCTACAGATGAAACTGCATTGCAAAATATCTTGGTCTCAGTAACATGGAGAAAACCTCATTTGCTTGGCTTCTTATCCAAAGGGTGAATCTAAACCACAATTGGTCTGGGTGCTGCTACAGTGTTCACCTCGTAAAACTGTGCCAGGAACCCCTGACTCAAGGCTAACCCTCTTCACTTGACTGAACAACCTGACAACTATGCCCAGCTTCCTGTGGTCAGTTGGGCTGTTAACAAGGCAGTTAACAAGCAATAAACAATATCAACTGGGAACACACTACCACTTGGCAAGGATCTCACCACACCACTATGAGAGGCATGGATAGGCTGGATAGTCGGAGTCTTTGTCCTGGTGTGGAAATGTCAAGTACTAGGTTTAAGGTAAGAGCAGAAAGTTTAAAGGAGATGTGTGAGAAAAATTTTTACACAGAGGGAGGTAGGTGTCTGGAACATGCTGCCAGAGGAGGTGGTAGAAGCAGACGCTTTAGCAATGTTTAAGAGGCATTTAGACAGACACATGAGCAGGCAGGGAATAGAGGGGTACAGAGCATATGCAGGCAGATGGAATTGGTTTAGAATGGCATCATGGTCAGCACAGACATGGTGGGTCGAAGGCCCTGTTCCTGTGCTGTACTGTTCTATGTTCTACGTTTACTTCTTGAGTAAAGTGGGAAAGTCATCAAGATGAGCATCTCAGTCGATACTATCAATCATCTCTCCATAGCCCACATCACTCAGAGCCTGGTAAGATTCCACTCAGTACTAGACTGGCAAAGGCAGGTTACTTCAGAGTATCAGAAAGAAAGGAGGGGGAGTGGAGATGGAAGCAGTTATAGTGCAGTGATAATGTCACTGGACAAGTGATCCAGAGATGTAGATTAATACTCTGGGCATGAGTTCAAATCACACCACAACGGATGGGGAAATTTGAATAAAATTAATAATGGTGTAAATTTCAAAATCAATACTTTTATTATTAGAATGCACCATTAAAATATGATCCAGAGAATAATTGTCATTTAATATTGATAATTTCCATAGTATCTTTAAAATATGTTACCAAATGCAAAGCCAGTGACTAAATATTGCATCATGTAAGTGATTACAAAGATTCCTATTAAATCTGTTCAAACTGTTGCTCCCAAAGACCGTCTCTCAAGGGTACACTTGCTTGCTTCACATTACCGAGGTCCCTGTCTTAGTCAGGCTTGATGTGATTAATTCCTGGATGCTGCTATCACAGTAGCAATCTGTGAATATCTCAAGTGTTGATTGGTGACAATGCCACAATAGTGAAGTCCCAGCTCTCCAAATTATTTTCCTGGAAGTTTATGTCCAGCTGGGAACACAGGAGTGTGGAATTAGCTTTCACATCCATTGCTATAGTATAAATAAATCTAATCCTATTCACGTCATGAGTTCATCCTGTTGATCGAAGGGGGTTATCTATTAGGATGCTATAACTAGCATTGACAGTGCTGAATTAGGAAGGAAGAAAAATTAGCCCAAGATCCCACTCCTGATTATTATCCAATGGGTTCTGCTGGAAAGCATGCTTGCGGTTGTTGGCTGACAAGTGGAATTGTATTTAAATTTGTAAACTGGAGTAATTTATCAATTCCCAATGTCTCATCTGAAGATGTCACTTAGCCATGGTACCAGATGGCTGTGTGTACCTATGGGGCCCTGCTCAAATAATACTCTCAGTTTTCAAGAGAGGAAGTATTTTCTTCAAAGCCCCTCACATAAGCTCATATTGTTGAAAAGCACAAATTCTTAATTGTCACCTGAGTGCGTTGAGACAGGAGAGATATACCAGCCCGAAAAAATTTATATTTTTAATTGAGTGACTGCAATGATATAGAAGACATCTTTGCAAATTACAATTATGCATGAAAGATGGTACAATCTTAAAACTCTATTTAGATTCAACAAAAGTAGCAAAATGACAGATTAATTAAGTGGAACCAAATTGCCATTTTCTAAAAATATCACTTAATCATGGTTTAATTGTTCATTTATGAATGCCTCTACCATTTAACTACAGCATGGTAAATATAATTTGAAAATGTTACATGAACACAATATCACTTCCACTTATTTATTTATTGTTATAAGTACAAGGATCACATGCTTCTGGCAAAAGTAAAGTTATTCTGAGGAGAAAAGCATAATAAACCATGCTGGGGAATAAACCGAATTACATTTATTAATTGTTTAATATAAAATGATTATCAATTGCCCTTATTGAAGTGCTGTTGAATTGATTATATGAAAATTAACATTCTAGGAGTTAGTAACAAGTGTTAATTAAAGCTGTGGCTTTATGTTAAACAGAACATCTGCTTGCAATATAAAAAAAATGATCTACACTTAAATGTGCAATCACCCTACGGGTGTTTACATAGAACTGCTAAGCAGGTTTCACTGTCACTTGAGTACTCCAAAACATGACAGGCAACCACACTCACCAGCATTGCTGAAAACAGCCTGTGTGATCTCCATCTGTTGTTCATCAATCTACCAAAATTTATAAGCAGATGTTATAGTGTGAATCTAGTAGTGATGATGCCCAAAGCGACCATCCATCGACACACGAGAAGAAACATAGAGCCTCACAATTTTTAATGGTAAATGTTTTCTTTCCCTTTACTCTCCTAAAGGA
>NC_063357.1:25745254-25756741 GCF_021869965.1 Rhincodon typus | reverse complement strand
AAAGAAATGTTTGTTCAAAAGAAGGAAGGATTTTAGATTTTCAATTTCAATCCTCATTTTCTCGTGCATGTGGAGGCCCAATTCATTCTTAAGGGCCCAGGAGGAACAGGAGCAGTCCTGGCTCACGGGGAATCTATAAAAGGCGAAACAAAATAAATGGAGCTAGACCACTTGGGTCTTGAAATGTGCCTTTTACCAGCTTTTACTGGTAGGTCCAAGACTGTGAAGCTGCAGTTAAAATGGCTGGAACCACTGGAATATTTTAGGGAGAGCGCAGTAAAAAATGCCTTAGTGCACCTTCATTAGTATTCTCACTAAAATTCATCACAAAGCTTTGACAGTCCGTAACATAAGAAAGCTCCTGGCAACTTAAGTGGCCAAAACAAGTGAATTATGGAGCATTTAGACCAAATTACTTTTTAATTCATAACCAAATAAAACAAAAGGAGAAAAAAAAACATAAAGAAAATAGCTTCACCAGTCAAACGCATGCCAACTTGGATGGCTATCATCCAGAATTGAAAACATTAATCAACTTTGTTTCTTATTTCCATTATTCTCTCACCTTCACCTTGTCCACCTCTGATTCTTCCCTTCCCTTTCATGACTTCTCTGTTTCCCAGGCCTGCTGCAGTATTCCAGCGAAGTACAATGCAATCTGGAGGACAGCAACTTATTTTCCACATAGGCACTTTCCAGCCTCCAGGACTCAATATTTCATTCGGCATCTATGCAGCATGAACTCTGTCCTCCATTTTGTTCACATGTCCTCGTCCACACCCCATCACCTCAGAGTGTCATGTTTACATGGGTTTTCTCTCATCACAGCTGACCTAACTTCTGCTATCAACACCTACCACTAACATCTACAATTCATTCAAATTGCTTCTCCATTACCATTAACACTCACTTTGACTTTGCTTAGAAGGGTCCGGAGGGGGAGTTAGTGACTGTGACAACAACCATGCCCTCCACAGGCAGAGTATAGAGGACCAGGGTAATTAAGGTGTCACGCTAGTGTGTAGAAGCAGGGAGAACAGTGGAGGTCAACTTCAATATGATGAGTCTCCATATGGCAGGGGTGAATTGAAACGGGCTGTTGAGGTATTGCAAGGAAATAGGGAATGTGGAGGGTCCGGGGAGAGGTGGGTTCTACCTGGTGACCAGGCGAGGTCCAGTGCTGACGGTGTTCCCAGCCTTCACTTTCCACCCTCTAGATGTGAAGTGCTACTGTAAAAATGGCTGGGACAATGGCCAGGGAGAGTGCAGCAAGCGTCACTCCACACGACAAGGATGGCGAAAGCACAGGATCCAAACATTTGCTAGATGCAAGGACATTGGAGGAACAAGTAGATGAAGCAACCATTTTCAAGGTCCGGTTACATTTGATTTCCAATCACTTCATCACCCTTTCACAATGTATGTAGAATGAAGGTGCTTAGGAGTCATGTGCTGGTCAAAAGCAATTTACAACTTGCCATTGGTGGCTGAACTTGAGAATCTCAGTAATGTTGAAGTTAGCACCAACAACATTACAAAAGGCCAGTTTTGGCTAAAGGTAAAACTATTATGCATTCAACTATAAAGGGTGTTGTGGGAGCCCCATAATATTGCTTCATCATCCATCATGTAACCATAACAATGACGTGTAGTGAATGCAGTGAGAAGTTGAACGTTTGATCTGGGTCGAGGTAGGAAGGTTTCCAGAGGCTGCTGGCACTCCCTTCTCAATGATGTTCGGTGGTCACTCAGCTGGCATGGCACCCTCACCCAGATGGTGTCTGCCTGGACTAAGCTGGAATGTGGATGGATGATGGAGACATGGTCCTTGTTATCAGGGTGCAGCATGTTTCACTATGTAGTGACGTGTGCTCAACCCTCATCTGCAGGGTAAGCTTATCGATGGCTGTTCTGAGGTCTAAGAAATTCTTTCACTCCTTCAATTCCCAACAAATATTATCTCCACTAAGAGGTTTAAGCCTTGTCGCAGGTGCAATGTTGATCATTGTGGCTGCTTACCTAAGAAGATGAAATGGAGGCAGGAGGACCAGGACTGATAGCCAGCCCATGAGCAGCAGCAGGACCCACAGAGGACCAGGGGCATCCAATACAGGGAGAGGTCATTGCTACAGAGCCCCTTGGGATGTATTGGGTTCACAGGAGGCCCAGAGCTTTATGGCCCCCTACTACATTACCTGGGGATGAGAGAGGCGCACTGTAAACTCAGACTCTGTGTATCTCAGGACTCACTTACAGAACAGGGCAGCGCAGTTGCTCAGTGGTTAGCACTGTTGCCCCATAGTGCCATGGACCCGGGTTCAATTCCACCCTCGGGTGACTGTCTGTGTGGAGTTTACACATTCTCCCCATGTCTGCGTGGGTTTCCTCCAGGTGCTCCAGTTGCCTCCCACAGTCCAAAGATGTGCAGGCTAGGTGGATTGGCCATGCTAAATTGCCCATAGTCCAGGGACATGTAGATTAGCCATGGGAAATGCAGGGTTGCAGGGATAGAGTGGGGGTAAGTCTAGGTGGGGTGGTCTTCAGAGAGTTGGTGTGGATTTGTTGGGCCAAATGGCCTGTTTCCACACTATGCCAGATGCTGGAGCAGGAGTGGGGAGGTCATCCTCCCCCAGTAGCTGAGATGGTGAAAGTTGCTTTAAACTTCTATGCTACTGGTTCCTTCCAGCGAGCAACGGGTAACCTGTGTGGGACCTCTCAGTTGTACACCCAAAGCATTTAGACAGGGACTGACACCATCTGTAAAAGATCACACTGGTTTATTTGATTTCCTGAGATGAGGTCAGTGTTGCAGCCTGAGCAATAGGATTTGGGAACATAGTTTACTTCCTCCAGGTACATTGACTGCACAAGTGCAGCACTTATCACAATGCTGTGAAATTCATCCACAGGAAGGGCTTCCATTGCGTAGGTGTGCAGGCAGTCCATGATCAGCATTACCACTTCGTGGAAGTGTGTGCCCATTACCCTGACAGATGCCATGACTCCTACATCCTGGAGTACTGTCAAATAGCTGTACACTTAAGGGTCCAGGTGCTTTACAAAGCTGGTTACTGGGGGACAAGGGCTCTGCCACAGTGATACCAACCCTCTGACTGATGTAAAATACATATTTTGTTCCGCCCAAGCTTCAACCAGAGCCATGGTGGAGGAAACGATGGAAATGCTGAAGATGCAGTTCTGCTGCTTGGGCCAGCAGTGAGGGGCTGGGGAATACCATAATCCGGATAGAGTGTGCTGCATCATCCTGGCATGCTGTGCTCTGCACAATTAGAACAGGCAATGAGGCGATGTGATGGATGATGAGGAACTGGGTGGATGGGAGCAGTTTTCCAAGGAGGTGGATGATGAGGACCTTAGGAGGAGGAAACTCTCCTTATCCATGGCAGAGCTCAATTGCATCAGACTGTACAGGTGAAATAGAACCTCATTGACATCTGCTTCCAATAAATGAAAGCTGGGTGCAGAAGACCATCGTGGACTGTAAAATATTGCTGTTCATGATGCCAAAAGTGATAGCTTGCGTTGTTAGGGTGAACATTAACCTCTGCTCATTATTTCACATTTGTTGTCCCTGTATATAACTAGAAGCTCAGGTTGACATTGCTTGATTGCTTGCCTGTCTGTGATGTTCTCGACTAGACAGTAACAAGCTGCAAGTCCACAATAGTCATTGAGACAGAGTGGTGCTGATTTAGATGGTGTTCGATGGGATGTAGCTACAGACGGGTAAAACGTGTTGTGTGGCAATTAAATAGCTACGAGGATGAGGGAATGGGGTTGTCCGTGCAAAGAAGTGTCAACCATGAGACGTGGTTAATGGGACTTTGTACATGTTGTGCCATGATGTTACTAGTAAGGGGCAATACTGGATTTCCAACAGCAGTCATGGTACATAATGACCTTTCAAAGATAGCACGGGTACAAAGGTTGTCAGTCTTTTGATTAATATTGCTGAGTGGCAAGTTGTTCTGGGAACAGCGCGTGGTGAGGTGGGGCCAAAATCAGATGTGACAATGCCATAAGAGTGAGTTGGGGAATTAATACAGTGAGTATGGTAAAATACAGTGAGAAAACCCACTACAGCCTCGCAGTGAGAATCCCTACAGACATAATGTAACTCATACTTTGCCATAAAAAAAGTTATAATTCAGCCTATTGTCTATCATGTCAGTGAATTTGAACTTAGATATCAACATGAAATAAATTACATCTTCTTCAGACAAAACCCTCGCTTGGAAAATTATCAGATGGTTTTCCCCTTGCAGTATACCAGCCATGCTCTGTAGATCCCAACCCTAGAAGAGGCTGGTGGCAGAAAAAGTTCCCCATACTGCACAATACTGCAGACACCCCATACAACATAGTGGTCAGCCGTGCAGATTCCTTATACAACATAGTGGTCAGCAGTGCAGATTCCTTATACAATATAGTGGCCAGGATTGCAGATTCCTTATACCACACAGTGGCCAGCAGTGCAGACACCCCATACAACATAGTGGCCAGGATTGCAGATTCCTTATACCATACAGGGGTCAGGATTGCAGATACCTCATACAGCAGGGAGATTGGCAGTAAGGTCAGAAAGTGGCCCTCAATGCCTAACTTCAGCTTGCTTCCCCATCTCCCCTCCCAGGCCTCCCAGCGCCCAGTCCCTTGTTCAAGTATGGTACCTGGTGATCCCAAATAGGATTTGCTTGTTGTGCTCCCTACATGCCAGGCCCCCTACCTGCCATTGAGTTGATACGGATTTACTTGTGACAGAGGCAGATTGTGGCAGGGTAGCCTCCCACCAGCCCCTGTAAATATTCTCCCAGCAATCAAACCAAATTCAAGGAAGAGCACAGGACTCCACCTGACATTTCATTGCCTTCACTATTAACATACCCAGCCCTCCACCAATTAGGGTTTATCTTGTTATGGGTTCTAATTTAACCTTTCACTGCTGTCCATTTCTGATACCCACTTTGGCCTAGTTCACTTCCAGGTAATAATTGAGGTTTAGTTTATCTGACATGTTAAATATGTGCTTTGTAAAGCTTACAATTCACAGTTGCCTTGTTGTCTGTTCCTTTTTTATAACAAGTGGGTTAGTTATCAGTTTATCCACAGGATGCATATCAAGATAATGAACAGCAAGAAAAGAGAATAGATTTACAGGGGTCTGAATAAATTAATTTGCAATATTAATTCCAGTCTCCTTGAACAACACATATCAGTGTGATAGTATATCTATTGTATATTTTATTATTTACAAAATTTGGGTAATATTAAGCCATGTCATTCTAAAATAATGATACTAGGAATGTATAAATTATGCAGATTCACATTAAAGTAAGCAAAGGCACAGAGAAAATTTCATCCCAAGCATGCATATCTGATAATAGTTTATAAAATATTTGTATCATTTGGAAATTTGGTTTCTAAATTTGAGGTAATGTGTTTTTGGTTTTATATCTGTGAAGGAGACATCTTTTTTATATAAAAGTCAGAATGTCTCTTTTTTGAACAGGGAATTCACGCATTTTTTCCAATAAAGCATTCACTTAGGTCAAATGATTCACAAGCTACCTGAATGGTTAATTGATAAAGTCTATACAAAGTCGAACTACAATGGCAATGGATAAACAGATGGCCAGGGGCCACAATTCAGTTTCACTTGAGAAAAAAATGACTCATACTAGAACAGTCATTTAGATTGTGGCCTTCTCCAGGCTACCAGAGCTGGAAAAAAGTCTCCAGGTTATCTGAGTTGGAAAGAAGTCTTCCAGTTCTGACGGTCTGAAAACTTCTTTCCAGCCCAGATAGCCTGGAGACGTTTTAAATAGTTTTAGCAGTTCAAGTAGACAGAACATTTCTTAGAGTTCAGTTAGAAGAGTTAGTGAATTAATCAGTATCCATATTTCTCAGAGACAGTAACAAAGAGAATTTTATCTGGTGAATGTGGAGAAAGACTGAAAGGAAACTCCTCAATAGTTTAGTAAGAAATGAAAGAGTTAAGATAGAAGTAATACGTCATTAGGAATGAGTGCATAGTGCTGGGAAAGAGGGTTGACTCCCTCTATTTGCTGTTAAGATACAATCTTTACATATTGTTTTATATATACTTGTATAGAGAGCATTTTTTTCATTTTTCTGTAATAAACTTCTGTGTTTTTGTTAAAAATACATTGCCAGCTTTGTCTGCAGATTTTTGCTAACTGACCAACGAAATTGTAAAAAATAAAACTTATGGTCTATCAAGCCAGGGATTTGGCTTGACCAGTACTAACACCAGTTAGGATCATAACACATAGAGTCATAGAGTCACACAGAACAGAAATAGGCCCTTCCACACCAACTATAATCCCAAACTAAACTAGTCCTACATGCCTGCGCTTGGCCCATATCCCTCCAAACATTTCTTACTCATGTACTTATCTAAATGCTTTGTAAACATTGTTATTATACAACATAATTTTTTATTCATTCATTCATGGGATGAGGGCATCGCTGGCTCGGCAGCATTTATTGCCCATCCCTAATTGCCCACAGGGCAGTTCAGAGTCAATCACATTGCTGTGGGTCTGGAGTCACATGTAGGCCAGACCAGTTAAGGATGGCAGTTTCCTTCCCTAAAGGACATTAGTGAACCAGATGGGTTTTTCCAACAATCGGCAGTGGATTCAAAATGTCAGCTTCCTCATCAGGAGTTGATGTTTAGGTACTTTTAAACTTTCAGCAGAAAGAAAAGAATTGTGCTTTTGTTTTGAAAGGTGCCTGTGCCAAATTAAATTAGTCTCATTACCTATGTGATAGTGTTCTCATTCAACTGTTAGTTCAGTTAGGAAATGTGCTGTTAACATCGGGAATAATGAAAACACTTTGAGTTCATTTTCCCTCTAGACCACTTTCCCCTAAATTTCTGTCCTCTCTTCTAGAAAATACCAGCTTCAATCAGAGCACAACGTTATAGGTATCACAGCGCTATAATAACTTGCCAGGATTCAATTTTCCTGTGTCAATTTAGATTTCAAGAATATGTGCGAAAGCAACTAAAAATGCTTGCATATATCAGCAAAACAATAGATGTTAAATCACAGAGGACATGGTTGGGCTATGGCAGAATATTAGTGATACTAGACTAAGAGTGAAGTCCAGAACATTGGAAAGCTGTCAGGAAGATGAAGAAACAAAATCACAGCATTATTACAGATGATGGACATCATGGCCTTATTTCATTATTACACAAAATCAATAATAGATACTTGTCATTAGAAAAAGCAGATGAAAAGGTTTGTGCCAAACAAGCAACACTGGCTTTTTTATGGACATAAATTTTTTTTGGACAATCATATCTATTTATTATTGATCTGAGCAGGATTCTGAATGGCTGTGGAACCAAGAATTCAGGGAGTAGAAGATGAAAAATATTTGTAAACCCCTGTCCAGGGAAAAAGAACAAGATTTTCCTGGAAACAGAAGTTGAGACTGTTTCATGGTGCTGAACCTATCTATGCAGTGAAATAGTTATTCATTTTGATTCTTACAGGGGTCACCTGTCAACCAGCCTGGAGATAGGTTCAGTCTCCAACTAAAGATGCCAGGTAGGCTTTCGAAACTGAGCTTTCACAACCAAAGACCTTCCAATTTGAGAGGAGCAACAAGTTGTAACGGAAGCAAAGTAAGATATAAGGTGGAAATGATCACATCATTTGGGGTCAGTGGAATTGCTCTACAGAGTGCTTGAGGATGCTTCAATACTCAGGGAGATGCGAGGGCATCTAGACTAGTCCAGTGCATTGGTCTTCCAGCCAGCTGCTGGCAAACTACCTCAAGGTATCTGAAGTGGCCAGTGCCATCAGCGTCCTTTAAAGTGGCTTCAACTAGGCCCTGAATAAATTTGATCAATGGCATCAGCTGGCATGATCCACAGTCCATAATCCCATTTCCGTAGTAATGACCTGGAATGGGGGTGGAGACAGGGAACCAGCAAGCTGTTGGGGATATCTTTATATTCAAACATCAAGCCCAAAGAGTCACTGGTGGTTAGAGTTGAGAACATAGTTGCTATCTGAGTTAGTATGTTCTAGCTATAAACAGAGCTGGCACAAAGATAATATTGAGTTGTCGCTGTGAAAATGGTATCACTGATATCATGGTTTATTCATTATCCTGTATACTAATAAGCCTGTTAGTTTCTGACGATCTGTCCTAGGAAGATTAAGTTGTGGATCATTTTGAGTAAAAGTGTAAAATGGAACAAGGGAAAGAAAGATATACAATAGCAAGTGGTTCTGTGTAGGTTAGGAAGCTTCTAGTGTGAGGATGATCTTTCCATGCAGAGTGCTGGGTTCAGCATGCACAGTGAAGCCTGTACACCCCCAGATCTCATTTCCATGCCTAGGTCCTAACTCCTGCTCAAGTTCAGAGGAAATCATTGCTTGAGTGGTAAGCAACAGCAAGATTTATGTGGGAACTATCCGCAGTGCTCAGCTGAGTGGTGAGGGAGAGGGCGATGAGTGAAGGGAGAAGGAAAGGAGAAATGAATTAAAGTGGGCAAAGAGGTTTGATGTGGGTAATACAGTTGGTGTGATGTGCATGGACTGCCAAAACTTGTTTCAAAAAGAGTGACATAATAACTTGAAAGATAGTTGAAAGCCTGTGTAATGAAAAGAACATTGGCAGCATGGATACAAGTTGGTAGAGAGACAGGAAAAAGAGTGTGGTGGCTCTTTATAAACAGGAAGATAACATATAAGTGAAGTTCCCCAGTGGTCAGCAGCAGAAGGGCTGAGGAAGGAGTAGAGATGTGTAACGCTGCAAAGATCATCCAATGTACTCATGAGGCATGATGGTGTTAGGTCAAGGCATCTCACAACGTACTCCATGAGATAGACTCATCCCTGCATCCATCAGCTCAAAATTCTTTTGCATTATAATTTTTTGGGAAGTACGGACTCATGATGATGCCATAAGGCGACAGGGTATCTCACTGATCAATGGTGTCAATAGGATTTCTCCATAAATAATAGGACTTAATGATGGGGGAGAACAAAACAGGCATGTCAGAGAAAGAAATGTGAATGAATTAGAGTCAAATCAGGTACAGAAGTGAAATTACTGTTCAGATAGAGAATGAGAAAAAAGGCAAAAAGGAAAAATGAGAAAAATATTGGAAATTTTAGTATTTTTATGAACAGTGACAGCAAATGATGCCCTGTGAAAATGCATCTCTGATATTACATTGTTCTTAAAGATTTTGAGAAGATTTGTAGCTCGGGTTGTGGGTGAGGTTGTAGACTTGCTCACTGAACTGGTGTGTTTGATTGCAAATGTTTCATCACCCTGCTAGGGTAACATCGTCAGTGCGCCTCCAGTGAAGCGTTGGTGTTCCATCCCGCTTGTTATTTATATGCCTCAGTTTGCTGGAGTGGTTGACATCACTTCTAGTTCTGCTTTTCAGTGGTTTGTAAATCGGGCTGGTTCAATGTGTTTGTTTGAATGCCAGGCCTCCAGGAATTCCCTGGTATGTCTCTGTTTGACTTGTTCTATTATGTATGCGTTGTCCCAGTCAAATTCATGTCCTTCTTTGTCTGTGTGTACTGAGACCAGTGAGAATTGGTCGTGTCCCTTGGTGGCTAGTTGGTGTTTGTGTATCCTTATTGGCAGTTTTCTTCCAGTTTGGCCTATGTAATGTTTCTCACAGCCCTTGCATGGTATTTTGTATATTACGTTAGTTATATTGGTTGTGGGTATGGGATCCTTTACGTTTGACAGTTGCTGTTGCAGGGTGGTTGTTGGTTTGTGGGCTTCCCTGATACCTAGGGGTCTGAGTAGTCTTCTGATCATCTCTGATAGGTCCCTGATGTAGGGTAGGGTGACTAGTGTTTCAGGCTGTGTTGTGTCTTCTTGTTGTGGTCTTTCACCCAGGTAAGGGCATATTGTGCTTTTTGGGTATCTATTCCTTTTAAAAACTCCGTATAAGTGCTCCTCTTCTGCTTTGTGCAATTGCAGGTTGCTGCAGTGTGTTGTGGCTCATTTGAATAATGCCCTGATGCAGCTCCATTTATGTGTGTTGGGCTGGTTGCTGGTGTAATTAAGTATCTGGTCCGTATGTGTGATCTTTCTATATACGTTAGTCTGCAGTTCCCCATGTTCTTACATTTCTAGAAAGGGTAGTCAGTTATTGTTCTCTTCTTCTTTTGCAAATTTTATTCCAGTGAGCATGTTGTTTATGTGTCGATGGGTTCTCCTACTGTTGCGCATTTATTTCAAGAGGACTAGAATATAAAAGCAGGAATGTATTTATGAGGCTTTATAAAGCTCTGGTCAGACCACAATTAGATTATTGTGAGCAATTTTGGGCCCCATACCTCAGGAAAGATGTATTGGCCCTGGAGCGGGTCCAGAGGAGGTTCACAAGAATGATCCCAGGAATGAAAGGCTTAACATATGAGGAACATTTGAAGACTCTGAGTCTACACTCGATGGCGTTTAGAAGGATGAGGGGGCATCTAATTGAAGCTTGCAGAATACTGAAAGGCCTGGACAATATGGATATTGGGAAGATGTTTCCATTGGTAGGAGAGACTAGGACCCGAGGGCACAGCCTTAGAGTAAAGGGAAGACCCTTTAGAAAGGAGCTAAGGAGAAACTTCTTCAGTCAGAGAGTGGTGAATCTATGGAATTCACTGCCACAGAAGGCTGTGGAGGCCAGGTCATTGTGTATATTTAAGACAGAGATGGATAGGTTCTTGATTGTTAAGGGGATCAAGTGTTACGGGGAGAAAGTGGGAGAATGGGGTTGAGAAACTTATCAGCCATTATTGAATGGTGAAGATGACTCGATGGGCCGAATGGCCTAACTTCTGCTCCTATGTCTTATGGTCTTATGTACCAGCCTGCACAATGAAAGCTGTAATGGTTGGATGCTTCATGTGTTGAATAAGGCAAGGGTTCTGAAGGGGTTAATGTTCATGTTACATTAGTTACACACAATCTGTGGGTAGAGGTAAGAATTTCTACGATTGTTTTTGCAGGGAGCGTATGCATCTCTCCCAGCTCTCCTAAGGTTCTAAAGATTACGCCTGACCAAATGTAATTATACTTATTGCTATCTTGTAACAAACCATCAGTGCTTCTCCTGCAGATACTTTATGGTGGTGAATCCTCTATCACTAATCAATAGATAGGATCAAGACAAAGTAAAAACAAAGAAGGAGTGGTGACAGTGAACAACTCCAAACGGCCTTTATCCATTCCTACCTACTGGAAAAGGTGACAAATACCACACAGTGCGAGAAATGGTCATCTAAGAAAATAGCTGTTCACAGCACTAGTTAAATAACATTGTGTGTGCTGTTCACAGCACTAGTTAAATAGCACTGTGTGCACTGTTCACAACACTAGTTAAATAGTACTGTGTGTGCTGTTCACAACACTAGTTAAATAGCACTGTGTGCACTGTTCACAACACTAGTTAAATAG
>NC_063357.1:25733837-25745244 GCF_021869965.1 Rhincodon typus | reverse complement strand
CTAGTTAAATAGCACTGTGTGCACTGTTCACAACACTAGTTAAATAGCACTTTATGGGTTGTTCACACCACTAGTAAAATAGCACTGTGTGCACTGATAACACCATCAGTTAAATAGCACTTTATGGGTTGTTCACACCACTAGTAAAATAGCACTATGTGCACTGTTTACACCACTAGTTAAATAGCACTGTATGCACTGTTCACACCACTAGTTAAATCACAGTGAGGGGATTAGGCCCTTAAGTGAGCATTAATTGACCGAAGTGTGGGCAGGCCTCTCAATGCTGATAAAATTGCACCAGGGGTGGGTGTGGATGAGTAGTCACTGGAACAGTGCTTATGTTACTTTATGAGTCCACTACTTGAAAACCTGCTGCAGGATGGCCTTAAAATCCGAGTTAATGAACTACCATTAATTTATTCCATTTGAACCCCCAGAGCTCTCTTCTTCTCTAGTCTATTTAATTACTTATTATGAGTATGCCATCTCTGTATTCTTCCTACAAAATGAATTGCCTTACTATATTAGTGTCTATTTATCAATTACATGCTCTATTCTGCAAACCTTTTTATTAATGTCTTCTCTTCACTAACTGTACCCTCAATTTGGTGTTGTCCATAATTTTAAAAACATAATAGACATATGGATATAAGTTCCAGAGAAAGTCATTCATTTGAGTTCATTTAAAAACTTTAAAAAAGGAACTGGATCAATATCTGCTGAGAGCCAGAAGGGAGAATTAAGTAGATATTTAATAAAATTGACTGTGTTGGTTTTGCAGGGAGTTCAGGGAAAGAAATTAGTGTTTCCCAAATCAACAAGTGTTGTAGTTGATAAATGCATGAAGTAAGAATGATGTAGATCTGGATAGTCCTTATTCACTAGCAGTCTTTAGTCTTTATTTGTTCTCTTATTATGGGGTATGCTACATAGTGTTTGGCGCATAAGTGTGATGTCCAGTGTGTCATTGAACCACACAGCATAGAAGGAAAGAGTTTTATGATGCAATGTTAGTATCCCTCCCTCTGGTCCAGAATGTTTAACATCAAATCCCTATTTGCACAGAGGTGTGTTATGACAGGTTGATTAAAAATACTTGCAAGAGAAGTATTATGATAGTGTTCCTACCTCTGAGCTGGAAGGTGTAAATGCAAGTCCCACCTGCCCTGTCTAAACAGATTCTTTCTTTTAATTTAAGACTATACAGGTTAGAAAGATCTTAAATTGCAGAGTTAGCAGCACTTTGCACTATGTATCGTTTCTACCTACTTGTCCCAAAGTTTAATCATTTTACATAGTTCGGTCAAATCACCCCAAATCACTGTTACTCTATAAAGAACAATTATTGAATTCAGCATGTTTATATTTCCTTACACCAGCAACATCCCAATGAAAATGTATTTCATATTCTCTACTGCCTACAGTATGGAGTCCAAATCAGTACATAGTATTCCAACTGCGGTTCACTGGGTTTTTCATACATTCAGCTTTCAACCCATACCTATAAAACACAGTGATTGTAACAAGGGCAGCCATAGAATATGGGTTCCCTGGTTGAGACTGTTAATCTGGTTCAATCTGGCTAACAGATAAAAAGGGGAGCGTTAGACATTCTACTACTCTGGGTGCTGACTCTGGAGACGCTGTGCAGAGTCAAGGACTTTCCACGTGTAAGTAAAGGTTGACTTGGTGACAGGATACCAGCCTCTGTGGAGTTATTTCACAGTCTTCCTTAGTTTATTTATCGCCTTACTAAAGCCGAAAACCAAAAGCCCTCTGCTCTTTCAGTGTACTCCCAAGATATAATTATTGTTTTTAATTGAAAGACACGACTTCATGCTTGCTGATGCTGAAATCTGCCTGCTGCTTTTTGACCCATCTTCAAAATTTACCTGGACAGTCTCTTTTGGAGACCCATTCAATTCAGTATTAATGTAAGCACAAAACAAGAGATAAGTATGTTTTGCAGAATGCTGTGTAGACATCAATGTAAAGTGCAATGAGCTCCATTTTTAACAACAGGAATATCCTCTTATTTCAGTTTATAATGTATTCAATCATGGTTTATTTTAAAAATTGATTCGGAGAGAGATACTACCTGTTTCAATACTTGGTCATATATACATCCGTTCTTTGGCAATGTTCCAGGAACACAAAGCAGAAGTGTCATACAAGGAACAGAAAAGCATGACTTACATAGTCATTTAATCATAATAAATCCACTTTGCGGCATTGAATTAGATGCATTTTAGTAGTGTTCTGAGAATAGCTTTTTGATTACGATAGTCAAAGGGTTTATAATTCAGAATGTATAAACATAACATATCATCAAAGCTTTGTCAACATTCTCACTCACTATTCACTACTTTCAACTGGTGCTCCTACTTTCAAGTATTTAAGCCATGACATTGTTTAATTGAGCATTTCATATAACAAGAGGGTTCAAACTTATTTCACTGCTGGAAGTTTTCACATACCAATTTAAAATTCCTAACCACTATACACAGTGTTTCAACAAATGGATGGACTGCTATCAGAATTTTAAAAATAAGCTGTTTTCTTAAATGAGTTGTGGGCATCACTGGTGAGGCCAGCAATTTTGCTGCCCGTTGCTAATTGCCTGTGAAATGCGAAGCCGTCACAGAGGGCAGTTAGGAGTCAACCGCGTTGCAAACTGATGTGGAGTTACATACCGGCCAGACCAGGTAAGGATGGCAGGTTTCCTTCTGCAAAGGATATTAGTGAATCAGGTGGGTTTTTAGACCATCAAAGATAGACACGAGTGCCAGAATTCTCCCAATCCCTGAACAATATATGTAACAGAGGATCAGTTGGGAAAATATTGTTAGATTGGAAAAATTAGGTTCTTGAGTCAAGAAAAATGTCTAATTTTCCACTCCAAGTTTTGATAGTGAGATGAGAATTTCCATAGTAAGCAGTGAGAGGCCTATTTGTATGGATTAACATCTGGTTAATACCAAATCTCAACACATTTCTATGCAGCTCACTCTTTTGCCAGACTGCAGAAAGTAAATTATTGTGACAAAGGGGGATCTCAGTACATATGGATTGAAGATGATAGTGTTTGGAGGATATGAGTTACAGCAGGGCTGGAGTCCATCCCTGGCTTTGCAAAGGGGTCAGCATAACTAAGTTGTAGGGGAGGGCTCAGAGGTAATATGGTGAGATGAAGACTTAAGTGAGAGAGTTGGGCAGGAATTTTGGAGATGGTTATAAATGACGCAAGAAAGGAACATGAAGGCTTCGGGGATCACTCATATTGACAGGCTGAGCTTGTGACTCACACGATGACCAGTGCATAACTAATGTTGCCTTCCATTGTCATTTGAGTTACAAATGTGCAATGGAAGTGCAAAATGGCTGCTATAAACACCCGGAGTGGGCAGAGTGAATGGTTTTACAGTCTGAGGACATGGGTTGTATTTGAAAGTGTAGTGGGGCCCTTCAAGGGACAATTGCTCCAATTAAGCACTTATATTGTACAGGTTCAAGTTAACTATAATCATGGAATTCTGCATGTGCAACACATGATCAGCTATGTTTCAAGCAATCTTGACCATGTCCTAGGTCACTGCAGATTGAAGGTGGTCATCTCCATGAAGCAGAAATAATCACAGGTGACTGTAAATCTGTCACCTCAGGCCACAACAAACAAAGACAATCCAAGGCCTCAGAGGCTGCATGGGAACACAGAGCTCATTTCCTCTTACTTTGATCTGTAAGTTTTTAAGAACATGTTCTCACATATAGTGTTGGCTTTCTAGGGTGTTGTGGGTGTTCGAGGAGGATGTCAAGATACCAGAAATTCTACTGCACTTACAGTCTCCTGCTGTGTTTGTGTGACATAGCTTATGATGCATACATCACTATAAAGGTCCACTCTGTCAAAAATCATGCAGAGGCTTTCCATGGTCCTCATTGTCAGAAACAATGCCCACTGTATCAAGGTCTATACTAAACTGTAATTTGTGTGTGAGCCGAGTGTTGACTGCTTACATCACTAAGAACCTGTTCTGTCCATTATACCTCCCAAATAGGATCATTACAACTGTGACCAATGAACCCAGCCAACTGCAGTGCAACTAAAGCAGAGAGAAATACAGAAAGAACAAATGCACCAGCAATTGCAGGATCAGCAGAAACCACCATTAATTGCTAAATCGCATTCACATGAAAACGTCACAGCTGAAGGTCCCTTCAGGGTGTGGATTTGATTTCCTAGAGGCTCAGAATCTATTGTTCTTGATACATTTCTTCCAAAAATGCAAGTCACATTGTCAGTTTAAACTGAGGATTCCCTGAGCACTGTCTTTTGAACCATACTAACTGCTGGAGCAGGACCTGTGACCTGAATGGATCCTATTCTGGTGGCCGTTAAGGTGACAGTTCTACTAAACTTTTATGTAACTGGCTCCTTCCAAGGGATCGACTGGGGAACTGTGCAGGAATCTCTCAATGCCTGACACTGCAGCCGTGTGGATCGGGCTGTTCATTGGGGCTCCATCCTAGTGGGTCCTTCAACTAGGCTGCTTCGGCGACGGCTAAAGACAAGCTGTGTCTGAGCCCGCGATTCCAGTGGCTGGGTTTTCCTTAAGGCTTCTGCAGAGTCTAGCCAGCAGCACGGTTAGTCTGGTCAGCCTGGGATCCCTTTAGATGGCTTTGTCAGTGGCCTGGGATTCCTTTTGGCCGTTTTCATTGGCATCAGTCTGGCTCTCCTTGTGATGGTTTCAGTCAGTCTGTTACTCCATGCAACGCTTTCTTCGGCATTATGGTTGGTCCAGCCCGGGATTCCAACAAAGGGGGTCAGGTCCGCGAGCCCAGAGCCATGAAATGGACCAAGTGGACTTTGTCTTAAATGTTATTTTCTTTTCATTTATTTTTCTTTGTTATATTATGGTGGAAGCACTGTCTTTTGAAGTTTTTATTTCTTTATTTTTCTAATTTATTGCTTTGATTTTGTACTTTTAAATTTCAGAATGCTGGACTTTTTATTATCTTTATTTTTTCTACTTTTCTTTTTCCTAATAATTTGTACTCAAGATTCTGTACCTAGGTATCTATGTACCTCAGATAGTGCTGTAAGTGGCAACTTGTAAACTTTTCACTGCATTTATGTGAGTACTTGTGACAATAAAGCTAATTCAATTCAATGAACCTGGATATTCACAAGGATAGAGATATCATAGTGGCTACTTAGTGCAGATGTCTAAGATGTGGTACCAATGATCAAGAATGATTTTTACATTTATTGATTGGAACACTTTTCTATTGACGCAGTCTCCCAGCTGGAAGAGTAGCAGCTACCTTCCCTGGAGCAGCAGACACATCACCTTCTGTGTGATGAAATGGTGCAGAGGCCAACATATCAAGACAGCCAGGATTCTGCTGAGATTAGGTTCCAGTGGATAAGAATTGGGTGTTGTGTCATCCTTCATTGACTGTAAATGTCACTCAAAAGGCAAGCTAGCCTTGTTTGTTCCCAGAAGCACCTACAGTTTTGCTTGCTTTTTCCTTACCTTTCCTGTTATTCAATAAAAGGTAACGACACAGCCACCTAAATGCCTTACAACATGTGATGCATCCTCATTGAATACTGATAAAATGGATGTTAAGGAGAAGAGAAGAGTGGCTCTGGTTCAGATAGGGTTCTACCAAGATATAGTGCTTTGGACAGGGGTAGCCTGTGGTAGCTATGTTATTGTAGCTGCAGTTACAATGACAGTTCATCAGATGGGTGATAATGCAAAGAGGCAGTACACGTATTTATGAGATTCCATTTGCAATGAAGTGTCACCCATTCTACCCGTGTGCCCTGAGAAGCTTTTTCTTTTTGCTTTCCTCCCAATATGTTAATGTGAAGGGTTATTCCTGGCTGAAAATCTGTGAAAGTCCCAATAATGGCAAGTACTTCCACTGTTGGTTCACACATGACTGCGTGAAAGCAGCACCATGGAGATGTGCTGGGACATCTTTGGGTGAGCAATGAAGAATGGTGTGTGATTACACGCCAGAACACCAGAGAGAAACCCCGCCATGAAACTCCCCGAAACTGACACTTGGTTGATATATGGTAAAATCAAGCCCATGGTCACCATTATAGAGACTAACCATCATTCCCAAATTTATGAATTGAATTACAGTCCATCAACTGTTGTGATAGAATTTGAACACATCTCCCTTGAGCGAGAGCCTGTGGTCCATGAATTATTACTCCAGTGACCAATTATCACTTTGCCATCATCTTACCATTTAACCAGAAATACCAGAACCAGCAGTTACAACCGGGACAGCAAGGTGCAGGGCTGGATGAACACAGCAGGCCAAGCAGCATCATAGGAGCAGAAAGGCTGACGTTTCGGGCCTAGACCCTTCATCAGAAAAGGGGGAGGGGAAGGGGGTTCTGAAATAAATAGGGAGAGAGTGGGAGGCGGATAGAAGATGGATAGAGGAGAGGATAGGTGGAGAGGAAACAGACAGGTCGAAGAGGCGGGGATGGAGCCAGTAAAGGTGAGTGTAGGTAGGGAGTTAGGAAGGGGTTAGGTCAGTCCAGGGAGGACGGACAGGTCAAGGGGGCGGGATGAGGTTGGTCGGTAGGAGATGGAGGTGCGGCTTGAGGTGGGAGGAGGGGATAGGTGGGAGGAAGGACAGGTTAGGGAGGCGGGGACGAGCTGGGCTGGTTTTGGGACCAGCCCCACTGAATTGTGACTGTGGTATGCATTTTGCCTCCAACAAGGGAGTTGTACATGACGTGACATGACAATGATTATGTTAGCTCCCATAAGAAGTGTTTGGGAATAATGTGGTAAAGAAATATTCAACCAATGTTTATTACAGCTGTTGATATTTACAAACATTACATTCACAGGCATTTCAGTGGCAATGCCAGATTCCATGGTCTCTGACAGAGTCAGACCCACAAAGCAGAACAATCTGCTCCAGAGAATGTGCATTAGTTCTGATTATATATATATTCTGACCCACTGAATATATTAAGTATTTTCTCTTTTTCTTTCAGATTTCCAAGCGAGCGGTTTTTGTGACTGTCAGATAAGTGGGGTTACAGCAGCAAGTGCATGTGCGGCTACTTCCATCAGAACTAATGCAGATCACAAATTCCAATCCCCACACTCAAAAATCGACACCTGCCCTTTCTTTTTAGCCCTAAATATTGTTCATTAGAGATTTTATTGTAAGAAATTTTGCTGTCCCAACTGAAGTCTTTTGGGTAGCTACACTATAATCAGCAGTTCTGAAAAAGGGTCACTGGATCTGAAATGTTACCTTTGCTTTCTCTCCATAGATGCTCTCAGACTTGCTGAGATTGTCCAGCAATTTCTAGTTTTGTTTCAGATTTCCAGCATCCACAGTTCTTTGGTTTATTACACTGTAATTATGCTGGTTCTAATTTGGCATTTCCAAGCTGATCAACAAGGGTATTTTAACAAACACATTAGCCGTAATTTGTCCCAATGTCCAGTTCCTAATTCTTCTGACTCCTACACAGTCATCCTGCCAATTCCCCCATACCCAATCACAACATTGTCAACCCATTCCCTTTCTGCTTCATGCTTCCCATCCATAGCTCCTTCTTGTGTTCTTCAGGACTGATCTGACCATGATCTTCACTTTCTTTTTCTGCCCATGTTGCAGCACCCCACTTGATAATATCTCCCCATCCTTATCTCCCAAGCCAGTAGAAATTGCATCCCAATTTCCTACACATATAAAAGCCTCTCAAGATAGTTATTGAATTTAAAATATACGTTGAAGCCAGTCAGATGTATTAGACAGTTAAGGAAAGACAGAAAGTGTAATAGAATCAATAGGAAAAGACTGATATATACTGAACTAAGTTGTAGTTTTGTGATCTTGCAAACTACAATTTGACTGTGCTTCCCCAAGAAGTACTGCTGCTTGGATGGATAGAGGGTGTTTTATCACTCTATCTGTCCATGTGTTGTGATTTGGAAACAGGGAAGAAGGGTGTGGAAACAGTTACATATGACTTAAACATTTTCAAAGTTGTTCATTTTGCCAACCATAAATTTGGCCTGTATATTTTGAATGCATGTTTGTTAGTGTTGCAATAAACCAAAAGCAACATTTTATCCAGCTTTCAAGTAACTATGTAGCAGCTTTATCTCAGAGGGCAGAGAGAGTGACATGTACATGAATCTCAACATTTCTACCGGCAAGCAACATTTTAATTCCCATTTGAAGGCTGAACTATCTCATTTAAATGCAGTCTGTGTAATGCTCAAGCTCACTTCTGGATCACTTGGAAAATGGAATGATTTGCAAATGTCAGGCTCTGGTTAGCAATTCTAATGACCAAAGAGGTAATTACTGCATTTCATGTTCAGGCATGTTATACTGCATCAAAGCTGACACAAATGCCCAGTTTTATAATGTACGATGGTGAAATAACGTCTGAAATGATATGGAAATTGATGTGCAAGAGATTAATGGCTGTTCTAGTATGAAAGATGGCTCATTTCTGTCAGTCTATTATTTAAAAATGCCTGCTTAATTGCATCCTTCCTTGAGGGAGAACTGAACTATATTATCACTTTCAACCAATAATCATGTCCACCAGCAGACAACAGAATATTAACAAAATAGAATAAGTTCATAAATAAGTCCTGAGAGGAAATTTTAGATGGTTGCTGCATTTCACCCTGAACAAAACTGCTGCTTGCTGCTCCAAGCCTGTATTTGCAAAGTCGGCATTATTTCACAGGTTTTGATTTCCTAAGGTTCAGTACGAGCTGAAGGACTCGATATAAAATAATATTTATATCTTTAGTTAGGAGCACAAGCAGCTATTCGCTAAAATATCATGGGATTTCAACTTAGTTCTATATATTTCATGGTAATTCCCCTAATATTGCTTACTAATCTTCGAAATTATTTTCAACTTTTCTGCCAGAGGTTTGAACAAGCTCTTACACACCCATGGCTTGAACTCAACAAGAATGTCAGTGACATGCTGGTGGTATATGCTGTTCACCGACTCATTTTTAATCATTGCGCCTAATACGTTAAATGGAACTCGTGAAGCGTGAGCAATTCTGTCCACCATGGCTGTACTGTAACTACAGAAGGCACTATCAGGATGTAATACAACAACTTAGACTCCCTACAGTGCACTGACACCATCAAGTCTGCATTGACACTCCGAACAGCATTCCACCCAGACCCACCCTATCCCTATATCCTCACATTTCCCATGGCTAACCCACCAAACCTGCACATCTTTGGACTGTGGGATGAAACAAGAACACCTGGAGGAAATCCATGCAGACACAGGGAGAACATATAAACTCCATACATACAGTCACCCAAGGCTGAAATTGAACCCTGGTTCTATGAGGCAGCAGTGCCAACCACTGTACCATCACCATTTCAGCAAAGTCTCCTAAAACTATATCTGTGCTGCTTGGAAAGACAAGGACTGCAAGCAGAACCGCGATCAACTCCAATTTCTCTCTGAATCGCACATACCATCCTATCTTCAACATATAGCACCACTCTTTCATCGTTTGAGCCCTTTAAAGGAAGCAGACTTTAGGGGTGGGGGGGAAATCGGAGGGCTGTGTGCTAAGCCGGCCTGAAGGCCCTCACTAACTGTTTGCCTGCAGGAGCGATCATTAGCTGAAGTTTGCAGGAGCCATTCGTTTAATTTAGATTTGACAAAGGTGGAGACTGGGCACCTCCGACTTGAAGTGTATTGTCTCTTAATTTCCCTCCTTCGCAGCTTGTTGTTCCTTTCAAGAGAGATTGGCCTTCCAGCTGCCCACATTTCTGATTGAATGGTAAATTTGTCATAGAGCAACCCTGTTAAAGCCCAAGGTGCACCTGTTTTCCCCAAAGACAGGATTGGTTCAGGTAACAAACTGGGTGTCTGTTTCCTGTCCCTGGAGGGAAAATTTAGCCTGAAGAGATTACAGTTAGGCACTCAATTTCTCTCTGATAACATATCAATCCCAATATTTAAATCTGGGAAGGTTTTGGACAAATGGGTAACGAGAGAAACATGAAATTCACACTGTCCTCCAGAGGCTCAGGAAATATTGGGAAATCACACATTCAGGAACTGGCACAGCAATGCAAATGAGAAAAAGCATTCTGAGTGAACAAACTTACCATGTGATAAATTAGTGAATGACTTAAATTGCCACAGTGGAGTTTTATAACAGCTTCATTCTATACTGTATCAGTCTGTACCATTTGCTCTGCGCCAACTGTTACAAGATAAGATACCATGAACTATTAGACATGAAGCTCTGTGAAGTGAGTCATGCATTAGGCAGAAAGGTACTGCAGACTACATGATGCATGACACCAGAGATCATTGCAGACTCGGAGGAGCAGCAGCAAGGGCAGTTCTGTTTTCTGAAACCAGAATAACACAACAAAATCTCTGCACATTTCAGCACCAAGGGCTACTGATTTTGGCTGTGATTTTCAACTCAGTATATCCTTGGGACAAAAGAAAAAATCTTGCCAAGAAATGTTACATTTAAATAATTATAATGTCATATATTATTCACCAGTGGGTAATTACACTGTAGTGTGTGATTTATTTTTCATCATTTCAGGATGCACATCTCATTGAATTATATTAACTGCAGCAAAAGTCTGTTAAATTATGCTAAGGTGCATAACTGAAGTGTCATACAATTACAATCTTACACACAAAACATCTCAGTAGGAAAAAGAAAGAAAATAAGATAGCAAAAAAGACAGTCAGCAAAATCTTTGACAGTTCATTTGATTGTGAATTGAACAGAATTCTTACTTTTTTTAATCCTTACATTTCTCGCTTGCCTTTTCTGTCAAGATTGCATAATATCAACCAGTTAACAGACCTGATTGTTACAAGTTCCTGTTCCTTTGGTAAGAAATACTACCTTTGATAATAAAGATAGATGAACTGTGGTCAGAGCTACAATGTGAAAATCACTTGGCAAGCTGTTAGGCAGTCAGAATAAAGGTGACAAATCCATTTGCATTTAGTTGGCCCCCAGCTTGTTAACTAAACTGCTGTATACACATAGGTACATTCTACACAGTCATAAATATAGTAACTGAAACATCACCTGTGTAAAGAATTCATAAACTTTAAACAAAAACTCTGAATCGGGGAAACCAAGCGAAGACTCGGGGACCGCTTTGCAGAACACCTACGCTCGGTTCGCAATAAACAACTGCACCTCCCAGTCGCGAACCATTTCAACTCCCCCTCCCATTCCTCAGACGACATGTCCATCCTGGGCCTCCTGCAGTGCCACAACGATGCCACCCGAAGGTTGCAGGAACAGCAACTCATATTCCGCTTGGGAACCCTGCAGCCCAATGGTATCAATGTGGATTTCACAAG
>NC_063357.1:25707188-25723837 GCF_021869965.1 Rhincodon typus | reverse complement strand
CTCTACACCTTGTTATCTAAGCCTGATAGAAGGGTGAATTTAATGTAGAAATTACCCTTCATGAAAATTCCCATTAACAGACAGAAGGATGTTTGTTGTAAATGCTCAGGAAACAAGCTAAGCCATTTTCTTATGTCAAAACAATACTTTGAATAAACATTTTTGATATCAATTCACTATGCCTTCTGTTAATACATTTATAAGTTGTTTACATTTTTGGTCTAAGATAAAGGGTTATGTTTGTGGGGTTTAATCATATCTTTGTAGTGTGGATTTTTGTTTTCGTGCAGTTTCATCTAAAATGTTCATCTCAAATAAGTGTTCAACCAGACAACAGAGCGAGAGGATAACTGAGCTTAATTTCATGATCTGTGCTTCTATACAAAGATATTTTATGGGGAACGAGTTGGTGATTAGACTAGATGACTTGTTCTTGCAGGCGTGTGTTATGGACACTAAGGCCTCCTTCAGGGCTGTGCCTTTCTCCACACCTTCAGGCTCTATGCTGTATCTTTCTTCTACTGAAATAAAACAAAGAACTCCAATACTGGAAATCTGAAACAAAAACAACAGAAAGAGAAATAGCCAGAGAAACGCAACAGGTCTGGCAGCATCTTTGGGGAAGAAATTGAGTTAACATTTCAAGTGTTTGAAGGTAGGTGACTGGATTCGAAACAAAGATTCTGTTTTCTCTCCCCAGACGCTGCTAAAGTTGCTGTGTTTTTCCAGCTATTTCTGTTTCTGTTTTTCTTTCTACTACTGAGCCGGGAGTCTGGTCAACACAGCCTAATGATCCTACAGATCTGACATTTCAAAATTCAGCTGGAAAACAAATTGTACAGAAAATAGTCACAGAGTCAATATCATCTGAAACTGTGAATTAATAATACAAAAGTCATTGGGAAAAAGAGGATGGAGAGGCACTATTATGTTTGGGTGGAGATGGGTCATATTTTACTTTTACTGCCATGTCATCACAGCTGAAGTTAATGTGTTTTTTTTGGATTATAACAATATATTTAAACATAAGCTATGTCAGCAACATAGCATTTGGCAGATGCAGGGCTAAGTATTGCCAAATATTTCTTTTAGAAAATGATTTTGTCCCTTTAGGCAGCTAAACACAAAAATACTAACACAATAGTTGCATAATTTCTGTGCAAGGACATTCTAGCTTTTTGAAATATGTCTTTCCGTGTCAAAAAAAGTATTTCATTCAAACTTGCTAACTAAATGTAGGCACTTTTAGCAAGGTGTATTTATTGGCCTTCTCTATTCGCCCTCAGATGCTGTGATTAGTGCTTTCCTGAAATGTGTGCAGTCTCTGCAGCAATGATCATGCTGAGTAGGGACTTCTTGGATTTTTGTTAATCAATAAGGAAAGGCTAGCATCATCTGTTCAGGTGAAGTAAAGGAAAAAAATTGACGTTCACATGTTGTAGTCGCTTTCATTTCCAGTGGTAGAGGTCACAGAGCTGAGAGTTGCTGCCAAAATGAACCTTGAAAATGTGTGCAATGTGTAGTTGGCACATGCTGCAGCCACAATAGTGATAGCAAGTATTGATCCTGAGCTCAGCAAATGAATAGCCAAGGAAGCTGCAGTGTGGTGGATAATGGCATGTTTCTCGAACATGACTGCAGCTCCAGCCATACAGGTAAGTGGTCACAGAATTCCTACAGTGTGGAAGTAGGCCATGTGACCAATTGAATCCACACTGACCCTCAGAAGAACATCCCATCTAGACCCAACTAGCCCCTACCCCATCCCCATAACCTTGCATTTCCCATGGATAAACCACCTAGCCTATACATTCCTGGAAACCATGGGCAATTTAGTATGGCCAATCCACCTAACCTGCACATCTTTGGACTGTGGGAGGAAACCCAACCAGACATAGGGAGAGTTTGCAAACTCCACACAGATAGTTGTCTGAGGGTGGAATCAAACCTGTGTCCCTGGCATTGTGAGACAGCAGTGCTAACGACTGAGCCACCGTACCACCCCTAGTGGTGAGTATCCATCTTCCATAATTGGTGGTAGACCCCAGGATGTTGATTATTGAAGCTTTGTGACATTCAAGTTCATTGGCAATGATCATTGTCTGGCATTTATGTGTCCCAAAAAAAGTTTGCATGTTGGCAAGAGTAGAAGTATTGGCCATCCAAATAGAACTCACGAAGAAATCAAAGAGGGAATTCAGAAGAGGTTTCGCAACCCCGAGATACTGGTAAAGCACTTCAGCACAGTTTACAATGTTAACTGCATCAAGTAAATCCATTGTAGTTCAGGAAAGGTCACTTTTCTCTTCCGTGTGAGGAGATCACGGTTTTAATCAAGGACAAAATGATACACTTTAATTCGTAGCAATTTATCTTGTGAATACAAGTTAGACAGGAGCAATTTCAGAGAGCTCTTGTAATATAGTGGTCAGCCAAGGCCTGGGTTCAAGTCCCACCTGTTCCAGAGGTACATCATAACATCCCTGAACAGGCTGATTAAAAATATCTACGATTTAGAACCCTGTTTGCTATATCTATAGCTATTAGAAAATGGTGCAGTTTAAAACTGTCTTCCTCCATTAGTTTCAATTCTGTTCCTAACAAGGTATATGGATATTAAGGATTATATAATTATGTACAGAATATTCAATTTTCTAAGTTAAATATCACTTGCCGAACATTGGGCAATTCTCTCAATACACATAGAGCTTTAGATGAAAACTAATGACTATCACTTGCACAAATCTTTGTATCGTTTGCAAACTTCTTGATAATTCCTCCAAAGCTCATTTCTAGGTGATTAATGCAAACAATAAATAACAAAGGTTCTACAAGGAATCCCGACTGGGACACCATTGCTCACCAATCTCTAACCGATCAAATCTATTAATAACGTCTTCATCTAGGCACAGTCAGCCAGTTCTCAATTAACTCACTAGTTTCAGCCTCTTGGTGCACAGTGGTTGTATCACTATGCCTGAGCCAGGAAGCCTGGGTTCAAGTCCCACCTACACTGGAGGTGTGTAATAACATCTCTGAACAGGTTCATCAGAAAATATCTATCACTACTTTCACAAAATTCCATCATGTGTAGATATGTTCGGTTAACTCAATAAACTCTTCCCAAAAGTTCAAGAAAATAATTTACACTCAATTAGCCTCATCCATTAACCTGGTGACTTAGTCAAAAAAATGTTATTGAACTTGAAAGACTACATGCTTTTCTGGAAGCTGTACATGATGTCCCAGATAAAGTCTTCCTGTTTAAATGCTCATATTAGACGAGTCTGGAGATATCCCATTTATTGCAGAAGTTAAGTTAAAGATCCCATGATATTCTGCTTTAATATCCTTTCTTCAAGAGGCAGGAGGAGGGGAAAATGATTCCAAGCACCATTCCACCCAGGTAGTTACATTGCACTTTCCAGTTCCTCTGCAATGGCAAGCAACCTAGAAGCTAATCTATTGATGCAAGCACCAGTCACTGGTATAGTAAAGAAAGGATTTAACCTTGGAAACTTGAGTAAGATCAACATTAGATGCCCAAGTTGGGTGTATCTCGTCATGATGCCAACAACCCTCCTAGGGAGTTGCAATGCAGATATGTTGTTTCCTGACTCAAATGAGCTATTGAGCTCAGCTATTTAATTAAAACTTTTTCATAATGCAACTGGACTTCACTTAATTATTCTCCTAATTTCCCACATCTATCTTTATTTCACTGTTCCCTTTAATCTTACAGTACTTTTTGCAGGTGACCTTAGCCTCTTATTAAAAACATGCTGTCACTACCTATAACTTTAAAACTCAACTTGACTTGGGAATTAAGTTTTTCTGACAGCTTTGCTATCTGATTCTTTGTACCTTCCTCTCGAGAAATCATTTTTAAGAAAGTTATGCCTTAGGTAATTAGGTGCTCTTGTTCTTTAGGTATAGACAGTAGTTAATCTACTTGTCAGCTGTAACCATACCCCGTAGCTAGGTTGGGTGGGAAGCAGTTTCTTTCCCTGTAAATGATACATGAGTAGAGCAGAATTTCTCAATCCCCTTGTACAATTCAGTTGTGATGGATGGTGAGTAATTGTTCTCTGTAGCAAGGGAGCTTCTCAAATTATTTGGCAAAACTGGATTCAGCTGAGTGACTCTCAAGGACACACAAGTCAATTAAAATGGAATTGAGGCAGGGTGGTAGACGGTACAACATGTCAGCGCTCCGAGCACATTCCAATTGCATTTTGAAGCACATTTCGAAAATATGTTTTGCACGGAAACACGTTAAGTTGCAAATTTATGGACACTTAAGTTGATACCAATTTGAATTAAGAATCTTGGTAAGCTGAAAGACAATGTATTGTTTGCTTTCTGGGTTGGAGAGCTTGATTGGCATTGTAGGAACATAAATCTCCTCATTAAAGAGGCATCTGTGTGCCCCTAACTTTCCACAGAAAGTTTAATGAGCAATTAAATGTGCAAGTGCAGCAACTTCCCGAAACTTACAGAGTTTGAGGCTGAGCTGCCATTTTTCCCCAAGGCTCATGGGGCCTGTCTCCCTCAGTTTGAATTGCTAAATGAATTGTACATTAATACTAATGTGCACCATCAAACCTGAGGCTGTTTTGGCATTGTGTAAATCAAAAAGTAGAATCCCTGATTAATAGGCACCTTCCTGGCAGCAGTACTGATGTGAGTGGGAACCAGAAGTCCCAAACAGTCCTATTGTTCAGAAATACCCTATGTACCCATAACACAGTCATTGTTACTGACACAGAGCAGAACATGCAAGAAACTGCTCATTTGTGTAAATAGTGCAAGCATCTGCTCCTAAGAAGACGATTGATGGATTTTATTGTTACACGTATCGAAATACAGTGAAAAGCTTTGTTTAACGAGCGGTATCGGCAGATCACAGCAAGCAAAGGACGTACAGATCAAAAGGCATACAGGTTACATTGCAGGTTACATTATTTGAGGCTAGAGTCCATTCAACAGTCTGATAATGGCCAGAAAGAAGCTGTTCCCGAACCTGCTTATGCATGTGTTCACAATTCTGTATCTTCTGCCTGAATTGAAATGGAAAACCAGTTTGTAGGTCAAAGAGCAGGGAATGGGATTACCCTTTTAAAGACATGATGATCTCAATGGTCTCGTAACCTACAGTTCTATGATATGTTCCAACTAAGCATTTAACACCAAGATGGTCTCTGGATTGTCTGAACTAGAAAACCAATTTGGGGAGAGCAGTGTGGTAGGGGATACCAGAATGTTCAAGTTGCAAGTATTAACAATCCTTAAGCAATTTTATCCATTTTTCTCTCCTGGTAATGAGATATTTGAAAGAAAAGGTTCTATACAAGATTTCCAGAAGCATTAGGCAGCACAGGAAATGCTGCTTGCATTATTCCCACCCATATATCAGCCAAGGAAGGTGACTTGATGATGTTTTGACAGACACTGCATTAAAAATTGTATAAGGTCTGTTAGCGGATGAAGGATTGTCATGCACAATCAGCACACATACCTCCCACTGACTGCTTATCCACATCATTGTTGCAAGCAGCAACGTTTGTCCACTCAGCAGCAGACCAAGGTTCTTGCAAAGCTCGCTGTCATTAAATCTAGTTCAAACCTCCGAAGGAAGGCTGCAGGGGGTGGAAGTGGCAGTGTGAAAGAACTTCTGAGCTGAAGGAAATAAGGGCAATGGAGCAGAAGAACAGAGAAAGCTATCAAATTCTCCACCAATGGGAGACCCTCCTGTGGTCAGTGGTGGTGTCCCTACCCCTGGACCTAGAGGCCCGAGTTGCAAGTTCCACCTGTTCCAGAGTGGTGTAATCAATCCCTGGACAGTTTGATTAGATAAATTGATTAAATTATTTTTCGTTTTAGAAATGAAAGACTTTTTTTGTTGAGAATGTAAAAAAAGTGCACAGCCAAAAAAAAAAGAGACAATGCACACTAAATAAAAAAAATCAAAATGGGCCACAACCCCAGCCTTCAGTAGACATGGTTTGCCTTCCCTAGATCTGTTCAACTCAATTACCCACAGTACAACTGTGGACCCAGGCTTGCACCTTGTAGACCTGTCAGTCATCCCATAAGACCATAAGACATAGGAGCAGAAATTAGACCATTCGGCCCATCGAGTCTGCTCCGCCATTCAATCATGACTGATAAGTTCCTCAACCCCATTATCCCGATTTCTCCCCATAACCCTTGATCCCCTTGATAGTCAAGAACCTATCAATCTCAGTCTTAAATGTACTCAATGACTTGGCCTCCACAGCCTTCTGTGGCAATGAATTCCATAGATTCACCACTCTCTGGCTGAAGAAGTTTCTCCTTATCTCCGTTCTAAAAGGTCTTCCCTTTACTCTAAGGCTGTGCCCTCTGGTCCTAGACTTTCCTACTAATGGAAGCATCTTCTCAACATCCACTCTGTCCAGGCCATTCAAAATTCTGAAAGTTTCAATTATATCCCCCCCTCATCCTTCTAGACTCCAATGAGTATAGTCCCAGAGTCCTCAAACGTTCCTCATATGTTAAGCTTTCCATTCCTGGGACCATTCTTGTGAACCTCCTCTGAACCCACTCCAGGGCCAGTACATTCTTCCTGAGAAACATACCCTGGGCATGTAGGTGGCAGCCAAAGCAAGCTGTAAATGGGGATAAAAAAAGGGAGAAGAAATAATTAATGGCTACAAATACAATAGATATACTGTAAAAGGATGCTGTAAAAAGGTATCAAGAGCACGTAGGTGAGTGCACAATTAAAATCTGACTATTTACCTTTAACAGCAATTAGCTTAACAGGAAAAAGTACAGCTTTGAGTTTGGGATGGTTGTCTACATTGATTAAGTTGGCACCCACTCTGCTATGTATCAATCTGTCACAGAGTATCTCTGAGCTCTACACAGCAGCAGCCAGGTTCTTCACAAATATACTACAGGAACTGTCCTGGGTGCAATGTGAGAATTGGCATCCCATCAATGGAAGTGCAGGGGGTGCCTGTATGGGTACTGGGCTCTCTGCCTATGTTATTTGGTGGTAGCACAGGGCTCTTACACGTCAGCAATGATCTGGGTGGTTCTAGTCTCATGAGGTCCATCACTGCCTGGACAGTGGAGACTATACTGCATAAAATGCAAAAAGAAATATTTTCATTCCTTCCTACCTGGATGCTACACTCTGATCTGAAATAAGAAATCATATTTCACAGTTCAAGATGTTGACCTTCTGCATCAGGATCTCCTTTCCTGCCTCGGTTTGTGAGAGCTCTGGTTGCCTTTGCTGCCAGTCATGTTCAACCACTCTCGTCAGAAGAGGCGTTACATTCACCGCTCCCTGAAACACAGGACAGTTCTGTGGTATATGCAGTAGATGGAAATGAGGCCTTCTTGACGGGAATTTACAAAGGAATGGACAGTTCAATGCCAGAGGTCAGACTCAAGGAGTTGGATACAGCACTGGCAAAAGTTCAGTGACCTCACAAGACCAATAAAGGTCAATGAGTGCATCTTAAAACTTCACCCCCTACCTTACACACTGCTAAATCACAGAATTATAGAAGTGTTACACTGCTGAAGGAGGCCATTCAGCCCATCGTGCTGTACCATGAGCATCATTACCTCATACCAAGTTCCTGCTTTCTCCCCATATCCTTCCACACTATTTTGTCCAAATACTCTTTCAATGCCCTCTTGAATCCAGCACAGCCCCAACCCCCCCATCACGCTCAAGGGTGGTCTATCTGCAGTCACTGCTCTGTTCCTACATCCCTGGTGAAGTGTCACTGTGACAGACACTGCTCTGGTCTGGACTGGGGAAGTGCTTTTCAGCAAAGTTAGGTGACAGCTTCCTGCTCCATCTCCAAACTGTTTCTCCCCTCCACTCAAGCAAAACATGACCCTGAAGCATTTCAACAAACTTCAGCCTTAAGAGCTAAGTAGATGATCCACCTCGGCCTGTTCCGGAGGTTCCCAGGGTCACAGATGCCAGTTTTCAGCCAATTGGATTCACCCTTTGTGAAATTCAACAAACAGTTACAGACACAGGATACTGCAAAGGTTACAGTTCCTGATAACATTCTGAGCAATCGCACTGAAGACTTATGCTTCAGAACTTTCTGCTAGCCCAGCCAAGTCGCACCAGTATAATTACAAAACTGGTATCTCCCTGACAGAAAATTGCCCGGGTCTGTCCTATACACAATAAACAAGACAAATTCAAACCAGGTAATTACCATCCCATCAGTCTACTCTCGATCATCAGTAAAATGATGGAACGTGTCGTCAACAGTGCTATCAGGCAGTCGTTGCTTAGCATTAAGCAGCTCACAGATGCTCAGATTGAGTTCCATCAGGGTCACTCAGCTCCTAAACTGCTTAACAGCCTTGGTCCAATCATGGACAGAAGAGCTGAACTCCAGAGGTGAGGTGAGAGTGACTGCCCTTGACATCAAGGCCACATTTGACTAAATATGGCTTCCAAGAGTCCAAGAAAAACTAGAATCAACTGGTAAGGGGAAAAAAATGGGGTAAGTTCTCTGTTTGTTGGAACCAGAGCTACAACAAAGGAAAATAGTGGTGGTTGTTGGGAGATCAGTTATATCAGCTACAGGACATCTCTGCAGGAGTTCCTCAGGTTGGTGTCCTAGGCCCAACTATCTTCAGCTGCTTCATCAATGATCTTCCTCCAATATAAAGGTCAGAAGTGAGGATGTTCACCAATGATTACACAGCACCATTCATGATTCCTCAGAAACAACCCATATTCAAATGCAGCAATATCCAGGTTTGTGCTGACAAGTGGCAAGTGACATTCATGCCTCATAAGTTACAGGCAATGACATCTCAGATGAGAGATAATCTACTTATCACCCTTTAATAGAATCGTCATAGAATCATAGAATTTCTACATGTGTAGATTAGTTGGGTTATAGGTAGATGGGTCTGGGTAGGCTGCTCTGAGGATTGGTATAGACTTGTTGGGCCAAAGGGCCTGTTTCCACACTGTAGGGATTCTATGATTCTATGATTCACACCGACCCTCAGGCCATCCCACCCAGACGCATCCCCCTATAACCCACGTAATCTACATACCCCTCAACACTACGACAATTTAGCGTGGCCAATCCACCTAGCCTGCATATCTTCGGACTATAAATGGAAACCGGACCACCCAGAGGAAGCCCACGCAGATACGGGGAGGATGTGCAAACTCCACACAGATAGTCGCCCGAGGGCGGAATCAAACCAGAGTCCCTGGCGCTGTGAGGCAGCAGTGCTAACCACTGAGCCACCGTGCTGCCCATAATATTCAATGACATTATCATCATTGAACTCCTCATTATCCTAGGGGTTCCCAATAAGCAGAAATGGAACTGGACTAACTATAGAAGTACTGCGCTTACAAGAGCAGGTTGGAGGCAAGGAATCCTGCAGCAAGGAACTCACCTCCTTATTCACCCAAGGCCTACCCATCATCAACAAGTTATAAGTTAGGAGTGACGGAATAATCTGCACTCGTCTGAATGAGACAATATCCAACATTCAACAAACCTGACACAATCCATGACAAAGCAATCCATTTTATCAGTTCCACATCCACAGACATTCCTCCACCATCAACACTCAGTAGCAGTAGTGTGTACTGCAGAAATTCACCAAGGCTCCGAGTCAGCATCTTCCAAACCCATAACTACTACCATCTGGAAGGCCAAGGGGAGCAGAAACATGGGAACACAACCACCTGCAGATTCCCATCCAAGCCACTCATCAAGCTGCCTTGGAATTATAGTATCACTCTTTCAGTATCGCTGGGTCAAAACCTTGGAACTCCCTCACTAACAGCATGGTGGAGATATTTATTTAATGGATTGCTGCAATTCAAGACACCTCACCACCACCTTGAGAAGGGCAATTAGGGATGAGCAATAGACGTCTGCCAGACGTTGATACCCACATCTGATGAATGAATAAAAGACAACTAAGTTCATGTCATGTTGTAATTCAAGAAGAACTGTAATTATAACCCCTAATGGTTGACAACAAGTTCTCTCCTCAATGGTCTTTCAAACCAGTACCATTCCTTTTAAGAGATCCTGCACTATTCCCTTTTGCCCTCAAAGAAGCTGTGTAAGTTCCTGAAGCAGACAGTGTTGCATATTTCCACTAACTCTGCAGCAGCAAAAGAAAGCCAAAGAGTTTAGAGTTCTGTTTCCTTCCACTGGCAGGGTTCTGAACTGTGCCCTCCTGCACCCTGGGTTTCCCATCCACCTTTCCGTCAAATCCAGGCAGACCTGGATAATTCCACCTTGTGTCCACCTCCCTGTTAGTTACCTTATTCTTTGTCAGTGTAATTCACGGACAATTTTCTGCGTTATCCATTAATATCATGCTGGCACTTTCCAAATCTTTCGTGCAAGCTGTGCCCATAGTCTCGCATTTGAAAACTGGGTTAAAGTAGCACATTTCCATTTAAACCATCCTAACCCATGGCACTAACTCACCTGTTCTAAACTATTTCACAGCAGAAAATCTGGGTTACAATCACTCAGTCATAGGAACTAGAAAGGTTGCAAGTTTGGTGTCTGGTCTGTATGAATTACCTGTTTTCAGTCAGATGGCAATTTAACTATTAAAGTTGATCATATTACTTGTGAGTTTGGGAAGAAAGGAAGGAAACAAAAATGCTTGGTGTTCCTAACAGCTACACAGTAATCCTGTTTGCAAGTTGTTGTGTGTGAACATCAAGTAAAGACAAGATTAGACTCAGCTGCATTGTCGTCAACTGGTGGATAGTTTGCTCGCTCACAGATGAAAAATGGGACTAGGGTGCCATATTGCAGAGTAGTACTAACCAAGCAACAATAATGGAGTCAATGCTTTGAGGAGGAGACAGGAAGAAATTGGAGAAAAGATGATTTATTGTCTGATGTAAGAACCCTGAACCTTAAAATTAAGAACATATATTTTAATATTAACCTGATAATGGATGAAAAGCTTAAACTTAAATGATTACTTAATTTATGTAATTATTCAGGGTCAAATTAATTTCAATATTAACAAATTCAAGCTTGTGTGGAAGATAATTACAATGTACCCTTGCAGAAGAATAATTTTGCTGCAAGCTAAGTATCGTCTCAATTGAGTATTTTTTCATATAATTTATAATTCATGATGCAATTTTATATGCAATACAGAGAATAATTAATTTTTGGCAAGGTAACAAAAATGATGTTGACTGTTTCTGCACATTTGCTCATTTATTGATCATAAAGTGCACAATGCTGCTGATTACCATTCATAACTGGGGTGCTAGCCTACCACAAAAGTCAAGCATTTATTTTTGTATTTTTATTTGCAGAGTGGTGCAAATTTTTGGTTTTAAATGTTGCTGCTATTGGTAATAATTTAAGTGATAACCATTTCATTCTGGTTAGGAAAACACAAATATCCCCAGCTAACTGCCAAATGCAAGTATTAAGTTTGGAGAAACACATTTCAATACTTACGGTACACTATGATTGTCCTCAGCATGCAACATTTGTTTTAAGTGCTTTCAATTTAGAAAGAAAAGCTATTAAACCTGCAGGTGAAGTGTGTGGCTGAAGTAGATGGTTGAAATTGTGTGAATTTGGAGATCTGTAAGAGAACCAGCTACTGTAGTAAACAGTAAGGAAGATTTAGAGCCCTCCGCAACTTTGTAATATTGGGTCAGTCAGCACAACTTTGAATTTTCCAATCCGTGGTGACTGTAGAGAAAGAAGATATAAGATGGAATTGGAACCTCTTGCCAACATTATGGAGCTAGCCACAGAGTTCAATTGAAAACCTTAACAAATAAGAGCAGCAACTCTGTTATCAGTGTCTGGGAAACAATAATACAAGCTTTATTCCACACTGGATCTCACTGAGGATCAGAAAAGAAAAACTGCAAAATTATAAAGACTTTCAAGTCCTATTTTGAACCCTGAGTAGTGTTACTTATAAAGATTGCATACTGAGCATCAGAACTCAGGAAGGAGAATATTTACCAGAGATAACACAGTATGGAGCTGGAGCAGCGCAGCAGGCCAAGCAGCATCAGAGGAGCAGGAAAGCTGACGTTTCAGGTCTAGACCCTTCTTCAGAAAATGGGAGAGGGGAAAGGGAGCTCTGAAATAAATAGAGAGAGGTGAGGTGGGATGGTGATAGGTGAGTGCAGGTAGGCAGTGGTGGGGATTGGTCAGTGAAGTGGAAGGAGCGGATAGGTGGGACAGAAGATGGACAGGTTGTGTCAGGTCAAGGAGGCGGGGATGAGAGGGAGGGTTGGTCATGGGATGGGGCCGGGCGTGGGGACATTTTGAAACTGGTAAAGTCCACATTGAGACCGTTGGGTTGTAGGGTCCCAAGGCGGAATATGAAGTGCTGCTCCTTCAGTTTCCAGGTGGGATCGTTGTGACACTGGAGGAGGCCCAGAATGGGCATGACACCCAGGGAGCGGGAGGGGGAGTTGAAGGTGTTGTCGTTTGTGGCAAACAGAGTGCAGGTGCTCTACCAAGTGATCTCCGAACCTCCGCTTGGTCTCACTGATGTAGAGGAGGCCACATCAGTAGCAGCAGATACAATAGATCACATTGACAGATGTACAGGTGAACCTCTGTCTGATGTGAAAAGTTTGTTTAGTGCTTTGGATAGAGGTAAGGGGGGAGGTGTAAGGACAGGTGTAGCACCTCCTGCGGTTGCAGGGAAAAGTGCCGGGGATGGGAGGGGCCAGTGGGGAGTGTGGAGCGGATGAGGGAGTCGCGGAGAGAGCAGTCCCTACGAAAGGCAGATAAGGGTGGGGAAAGAAATATATCTTTGGTTGTGAGATTGGATTTCAGGTGGAAGAAGTGGCAGAGAATGTTTGCGTGGAGGGGATGTGAGGTCAGATGTGTGGGAAACACAAGAGATGCAGTCGAGAGCATTTTCAACCACTGAAAGGGTGGAAGTTATGGTTCTTGAAAAACGAGGACATCTGGGATGTTCAGGAGTGGAATGCCCCATCTTGGGAGCAGATGTGAGGAATTGGGAATAGGGGTTGGCATTCTTGCAGGAAGGTGGGTGAGAGGAGGTGTATTCTAGGTAGCTGTGGGAGTCGGTGAACTTGAAGTAAATGCCGGTTTCGAGGCGGTCACCAGAGATGGAGATAGAGAGGTCAAGGAAGGAGAGAGAGGTATCAGAGATGGTCCAGGTGACCTTGAGATTGGGGTGAAAGATGTTAGTAAAGTTGATGAATTGTTCATGCTCCTCGCAGGAGCCCAAGGCAGTGCCGATACTGTCATCGATGTAGCAGAGGAAGAGGTGGGGGATAGTGCCAGTGTTGCCGTGGAAGAGGGACTGTTTCATGTATCCTACGAAGAGGCAAACATAGCTTGGGCCCATGCGGGTTCCCATGGCCACCCCTTTAGTCTGTAGGAAGTGATGGCACTGAGACAGCTTGTGGTTTTGGCCAATCTTGGAGAGGTTTGGAAGAAAGGTGAAGTTGTGAAAGGACGATTGAGACAAAAGTGGTAGATAGGGTCAGAAGAGGTCAGAGAGTAGGGATGGAAGATCAGAAGAGTAAAGATAGACAGGGATGGACATAAGGCACTTGGAGAAAGACAGAAGGGGGAGTAGAGATAGTCTGGGAGAGAGAAAGAGAAGGGGAAAAGGAAAAGAGGGATTTACAGGAAAAGTGTAGAGAAGATAAAAATGTGGGGCAAGGTAGAATTAAAATGATAGATGGGAGCTTAAAGTCAGGGGAATGAGTAAGGGAGAAGAACCTGTTCATTGCTTGCTGATTGTTGAGGAGAATTACTTAGGGTAGCATTGTTATTCAATGGGTTATTCAATTATTCAATCTGGCAACTGTTTATAACCACATTTTTAATTGAAAAAATTGTATTTTGTTACTTACAATTTGCAATATTTTCTAATAATTAACCAAGGGTCTCAATTAGTAAATTTGTGGTCATCACAGTATCATCATGATGTGTTTGTCATGAGGTGTGTGTATGATATGGAATGTGTTGGTTGTTGGAGCTAAAAGGTCTACATTAGCAAAATAACTGCTCCAGACTGAACAATTCCAAACAAGTTCACAATTTGCAAACTCTACCTAGAGATCAATATACCACAGACATGTACTACCTGTAATTTTATTGTTGGGATCAAATGACAAATATGAGGCACCCCAGCTTGCTCTTGTGGTTATTGACATTGTCTGAAAGTCTTAATCTGAAAATCAGCAGAAAAAAATGTCTAAGTATCATTATGCAAAGATGTACACATAATGGCTTTAGTCTTATTGTGGAATAAAAGGGATTGTATGGAACAAAACACATTTACAAATTCAAATACAATGGTTCCAAAAGATCAAAACTGAAAATGTAGATTTTTTTCAATGTTCAAGAAAATTGTTTGTGATTAACTAGCTCATTAAATATTTTGTGAAAGTCCATAGCCACTTAGAAACATAAGTAGTGAGTGGCTGCTTGATGGACTTGAATTCTTCTTGATCCAGCCCACATCCTGGTGATCCTGAAGGTTCAATAACTTGTCCCTTGAATTCTAAGTAATAAAATACAGATCCAATTTTAATGGCTTAATGGAGACAAGCTGCTATTAATTTTCTACACACAATTAAATTAATGCAGTCGATGCATAAATTATATTACTATGATACAAACTCGCTACCAGAAGGCATTTATACTGAACATAGAGAACCATGTATTTTTCATCTGGATGTGAATTTTCCATCTATTTGTCTTTGCATTAACAGATTTAATATACACTTTGTAAAGACTGGTATTAACTAATGTGGAATAATTAATAATAATTTGGTTATGCCAAATATGAAGAGCAGGATCTAATGATCTCACTGAAATGAAGTCTGATATCACTACAGTGTAAGTAATCCCAAATGCTCAGTGCATTGCTACTTTACAACACACTGAAAGTAATGCATTACCTTTTACATTAGATGATTATCAAGACGCTTTTCTGTGTTTCAATGAAAGGATATACCTCACTCAATATTGACTGAACCTTTTTTAAAAGGAGTCTGAGCAAACAGGGCTTAACTTCCTTTTTATCTTAGAACTTTTTTGAACATTGTGAAGTACAGAATCTTGATATCTATTGAAAAATCTAACCACTTTAAATAGCATAGTGCAAATCAGCATTAATGCTTAAGTATTTGTTTCCTTAATCACATTAAAAGCTACATCTGGCTCACCTCTTTTAACGGTGCAATATCAGGAGATGGCTAATCAATCTCTCTTTTCATACAGTTCCTAGGAAGACTGAATGAGGGAATAATTAGTATTGTCTATAACATGATTGAATTTGGGCACTGCTAGAATCTGCTGTCACAGAGAATAGAAACTAGTATGGGGTGTGCCTATGTCCTGGGCCTAAAAGAAGTACAAGTTATCCTAAGATAGCAGTGAAACAGTAACACCTATTTTGAGTGAGGTAGCCACACTGGCTTGTGTGACCTATCTGCGGATGTGTGAACAGTGTCCTAAACCATGTATAATGGTGTAGCTTGTTTCCCATTGATTTTTAGGCCTCTCAGAATGGAATGCGCTAGTTGTGCACCCTGGAATCTAGGCTTTAAAATGAAGCCCTGAACAAAATCTACATCCTTTGTATTTTAAGTTGTGGTCTATATCATCTGTCTACGCACTTCAAAGGGTGTTTCTTATCATTGAGAGACTGAACAGCATTGAATACTCCTATTATGCATAATCAGCTTCAGCATCCTTTGCACCATCATTAATTACCACATATTTATTTTTCACTGCAGGAATCTGAATGAATTTTGATCTGATGGCGGTAATCTTTTAAATCTCCAACAGAGTCACAGTCACAAGTGATGACAGGATTTAAACAGAAGTCTATTATGACACTATCTGTTTGCCTGTGCACCTAAGGACAAAAAAAAGAGTTAAATGAATGAGACAAGTAAGACTATAGAACAAAGATGCCATGAGTAAGTGCCATTATTATTTATAAGCTGTTTGCCATTGTGCAAAATATACATAAACATGCACTTCTACTGCACAAATGTAAAAATCAAAGCATTTTTTTTACATAACTACAACTAACTGTCTTTCAGTGAAGTCACTTCCTGATCACAAGCTGAGTAGCAGGTCTTCTGAACTAATAATTAACTTCAGGCAGAGAAGATTATTGTCATTGAGATAGTGTGTTTCTGTCTGTCATCGTAAGCATCCAATCTGTTTTACCAGCTGGCTTCTAATTTTATTTGCAGAATTCCTTCGGTTTTAAGATCAGCTTGATTCTAAATTTGAGCTGAATTGTTGTGCTGTAGTGAAATGAACTACTTTTATAGATTCGGTGAAAAGTAACCAATTGTTCCTAATTTAAATCTACTTCACAGTTCAGACAGAAAGAGAATAGAAAAGATTCTTTATCTGTGCAATTTTCCAATAATCAAGGACATAATGAACATGAGGAATAGGAGAATAATTATGAGAATATACTACCTTTCATGATCTCAGAATTTCCCAAAATACATTATGCTCAGTCATATTTGAAATGTAGACACTGCTGTACAAGCCACGAGCATCAAAGTCCCACAAACAACCATGACCAGATAATGTTTCAGTGGTGTTAAAATTGTT
>NC_063357.1:25678483-25706788 GCF_021869965.1 Rhincodon typus | reverse complement strand
CATCCAGCTCTACACCTTGTTATCTCAATGTTTCAATGGTGTTGGTTTAAGATGTGTAAAAAACCAACTAGGACACCTGGAAGGTCTCCACAGTCCTTTTTTCAAAATAATGGCATGGTGTCATTTACGTTTACCTGACAGGGTGAATTGTACTTTGGCTTACTGCCTTGTCTAAAAGACAGTGCAGCACTCCCTCCATATTGCATTGGAGTGTCAGCTACACTGTGTTCAAATCCGGATGTCTGGATTAACAGTCCAGCAATAATACTGCTAGACCACACCCACCACCCCCCCACCAAGTGCATGGTAAAATAGGACTGAATCAACGCAGTTTTGTCATTAGGAGGGTCATGCCTGACAAATCTGTTGGAATTCTTTGAGGTGGTAATGAGCAAGTTAGATAAAGGAAAGCGCAGATGTGATCTATTTGGATTTCCAAGAGGTCTTTTACAAGGTGCAACACAAGAGGCTGCTAAATAACATAAGGACCCATGGTGTTGGGGGCAAAATACTAGCACGGATAGAGGATTGACTAACTGGCAGAAGGCAGAGAATGGGATTAAAAGGGTGGTAGCCAGAGACTAGTGGAATTCTACAAGGATCTGTATTGGGATCATAACTATTCACAAGGAACTGAGGCCATTGTTGCTAAGTTTGCAGATGACAAAGTTATGGACAGGTAGTGTTGAGGAAATGAGGAGGCTGCAGAAGGATTTGGACAGGCTAGGAGAGTGGGTAAAGAAGTAGCACAATGAATACAATGTGGGAAAACATGAGGTGATGCACTTTGGCAAGAAGAAAGGAAACATAGACTATTTTCTAAAAGAGGAAACGTTTCAGAAATCTGCAGCACTAAGAGACTTGGGATTCTAGTTCAGGATTAATTTTAAGATTAACATTAAGGTTCAGTTGTCAGTTAGGAAGGCAAATGTAATGTTAGTATTCATTTCAAGAGGGCTACAATACAAAAGCAGGTATGTACCGCTGAGGCGGTGTAAGAATCAGGTCAGACAGCATTTAGACTATTGTAAGCAGTTTTGGGCCCCGTATCTAAGGAAAGATATGATGGCATTGGAAGGGGCCCACAGGAGGTTTAGAAGCATGTTCCCAGGGATGAAGAGCTTGTCATACGAAGAGCAGTTCAGCACTGTGTGTCTATACTCGATGGAGTTTAGAAGGATGATGGGGGATTCTGATTGAAACTTACATCATGCTGAGAGGCCTGGATAGAGTGGATATGGAGAAGATGCTTCCATTGGAGAGACTAGGACCTGAGGGCACAGCCTCAGAGTGAAGGGCACTGAGAGGAGGAGGAATTTCTTCAGCCAGAAGGTGGTTAATCTGTGTAACTCATTGTTGCAGTGGGCTGTGGAGGACAGGTCATTGACGGTATTTAAGAAACAGATAGATAGGATCTTTATTGGTAAGGGAATCAACGGTTACAGGGAGAAAGCAAGAAAATGGGGTTGAGAAACATTTCAGCCTTGATCAAATGGAAGAGCAGATCACTGGGCCAAATGGTCAAATTCTGCTTCTATAATCTCATGGTTTATAATTCCTCCATCTCATCACCTTCTCAAGGGCAACTAAGGCAATGAATGCAGACTCAGCCAACAATGTCCATGTTCCACAAGTGACTAAAGATAAAAAGGAGTTCCTAATTTTAATCAGATTAATGTGCAGCAAATAAGCCAGAAAGGGGGAAACTAAAGGTCAAATACCTGTTGCCAAGAAACAGGCCATTTTAACAAAACTTTGGGAGGATAAAAGTTAATTTCTTTCAGTCATAGAATGACACAGGAAACAAGTCAAACTTAAAGGAATTAAGGTGAGAATTCCCATTTGGAGCATATCCAGACAATGTTTGTCATTGATGAAAGCAGTTTTGGCTAAAATAATAAATTTATGCAAGGAGACTGAACGAAGTCAACCTTGAAATGATACCGCAAGAATTTAGCAGAATGCACATGTGATAACACAGAGTGCTGAAGGGAGAGGCAGAGAAAGAGCTTGGCGGAGGAAAAAAAAGTAGATGGATTTACTCGAGCAGGAGAACATGGTACAGTTTGCTGGGAGAGTTACGTGTATAGATGCAAAAATGGGTGGAAGGGGCAGCAATAGGAGCATAAGCTGGAGTCAGAAAGAGAAAACGTGTGCTCAACTTCAAGATAGTATCCATTATATACAATCTATTTCTCCATTAGAAAGAAAGCAGGAAGCAACAATAGAGCGCCCTGCACTCTTACTGCATCACACACCTCCTTGGAACGGGGAATTAAAGTAAAAGGATATTGGAGCCTCATACTGGAGGAAAGCCACTTTACTTGAACTGACACAACTTTCATAATTCCCACGTTCTATTCTCAAAGGGGAGTCAAGCCTCACAGATTTGATCCAACTGCTACCTACATACAATGCTTCTTGTGTTAACCTTCCATCATGACAAATATAAATCTAGCATATGGCAAGGTGAATGTGAGAAGCAAGCATCACCCAAATGACCAAGCAGTTTCTGCAATTATGTAAGGGTTGCAGTGTTCTGATACCTTGTACTGGCAACAACATTGGCATTTGTTTCTCACCACATTTAAAAGAGTCATACAGTCATAGAGCTGTACAGCATGGAAACAGACCCTTCAGCTCAACTCATCCATGCCGAACAGACATCCAAAATTAATCTAGTCCCATTTGCCAGCAATTATGGCCATATCCCTCTAAACCCTTTGTTATGACAGGGAATGGCTAAACCCCTCTGATAATTAAACTAAAATACAAGCCCCAAATCTGTTATGACAGGAGTCAGGGTTTCCCTCCAATAATTAACGCCAAAACACCTAGAGAAGCTCATCTTTCCCCTCATAATCTATTAAAAGAGTGGTTGAAAGAAACAAAATCCCTGATCTCCACTTTACAAGTAACAAACCATTTATTTATTTAACCCAACGATGAACAAGTTATCAAAATTACTAACAAACCAACAATTCCCCCCTAGACTACTAACTACTCCCTAACTGGTCTAAATTCTACTAGAATGCTGTTTAAATAAAGACAAGTCCCACTAATATAAACCTAATTAATAAGAAACAATAAATTATAACTTAAATCTCTCCAAGTTCACACAGACTGCCTTCTGGAATACTGTCATTGCCAGTCTCTTCACAAAGACCTTTCTTCTGTTAATTATGCTTTTGGGAATGTTTTATCTCTAATTTTTTCAATGAGGACTTTGAGCTAAAATACCATGATACCTTTGATTAATGAAATGGGCTTTCTCTGAGAGCTGCATGGTGCTAACTCTGGCAAGTGGCCATTGTCCCTCTCTTTCTGATGACAGCAGTCTCTCCCTGATTTTCCAAATGCCCTCATCTTATATACCCATAATGACATAATCAAATTCTTATAATATGATTGGTTTCAAGCTGTCAACACCATCAGATTTAAATTCAATTGGCTTTCTAAATCTAGGTGCTTCATTTAAATTAATTGGCCAAATTCAAACTCGTCACAACATCAAAACAAGATTGCTGTTTTGCCTGCCACTTGTCTCACTTTTTGAGGCTCTCTGTACTGGCAACTTCAGCTGCTGCTCACAGACATACTTATTTTTTTAATTTCTAAGTACAGACAAAGCACAAATCTCTTAAAGGAACCACACATTTTAGCTTCCTGCCTTCCATCTCACAATTACTCTACCCAACTTCATAACACAATTCTTTTCATATACCCAGCCAGATGCCTCTTATATATCGAAATTATACCAGCCTCCACCACTTCCTCCAACAGCTCATTCCATACCCGCATCACCCTCTGTGAAAAAGTTGCCCTTAGGTCTCTTTTAAGTATTTCCTCCCTCACCTTAAACCGATGACCTCTAGTTTTGGACTCTGCTACCCTGGGGAAAATACTTTGTCTATTCACCCTATCCATGCCCCTCATGATTTTATTAACCTCTATAAGGTCACGCCTCAGCCTCCGACGCTCCAGGGAAAATAGCCCCAGTCTATTCAGCCTCTCCCTATAGCTCAAACCCTCCAACCCTGGCAATATCCTTGTAAATCCTTCCTGAACCCTTTCAAGTTTCACAAAATCCTTCCTATAGCAGGGAGACCAGAACTGAATGCAATATTCCAAAAGTGGCCTAACCAATGTCCTGTACAGCCACATCAAGACCTCCCAACTCCTATACTCAATACACTGAAAAATAAAGGCAAGCATATCAAATGCCTTCTTCACTATCATATCTACCTGCAACTCTACTTTCAAGGAACTATGAACCTGCACTCCAAGGTCTCTTTGTTCAGCAACATTCCCCGAGACATTACTATTAAGTGTATAAGTCCTGCCCTGATTGGCCTTCCTAAAATGCAGGACTTCACACTTATCTAAATTAAACTCCACCTGCCACTCCTTGGCCCACCAGCCTATCTGTTCAAGGTCCCATTGTACTCTGAGGTAACCTTCTTCACTATCCACTGGACTACCAATTTTAGTGTCATCTGCAAACTTACTAACCATAACTCCTATGTTCACATCCAAATCGTTTATATAAATGACAAAAAGCAGTGGACCCAGCACTGAGCCTTGTGGAACACCGCTGGTCACAGGCCTCCAGTCTGAAAAGCAACCCTCCATCACCCTCTGTCTCCTACCTTCAAGCCATTTCTGTATCCAAATTGCTAGTTCTCCCTGTATTCCATGTGATCTAACCTTGTTAACCAGTCTACCACGAGGAACCTTATCGAACACCTTACTGAAGTCCATATAGGTCATGTCCACCACTCTGTCTTCATCAATCCTCTTTGTTATATCATCAAAAAACTCAATTAAGTTAGTGAGACATGATTTATAATGCTCAAAGCCAAGTTAACTATCCCTAATCAGCCCCTGCCTTTCCAAGTACATGTAAATCCAGTCCCTCAGGATCCCCTCCAACAACTTGCCCCACTACTGATTTCAAGCTCACCATTCTATAGTTCCCTTTTTTGTTCCTCACCACCTTTCTTAAATAGTAGCACCACATTAGCCAACCTCCAGTCTTCCAACACCTCACCTGTGGCTATTGATGATACAAATATCTCAGCAAGGGGCCCAGCAATCACTTCTGTAGCTTCCCACAAAGTTCTAGGGTACACCTGATTAGGTCCCAGGGAATAATTCACCTTTATGCGTCTTAAGATGTCCAGCACTCCTCCTCTGTAATATGGACATTTTTCAAAATGTCGCTATGTATTTCCTCATGTTCTCTATCTTCTATATCCTTCTCCACAGTAAACACTAATGCAAAATACTCCTTTAGTATCTCCCCCATCTCCTGCGATTCCACACATAGGCAGTCTTACTAATCTTTAAGGGGCCCTATTCTCTTCCTAGTTACCTTTTGTCCTCAATGTATTTGTAGAACCCCTTTTGATTCTCCTTAATATTATTTGCCGAAGCTATCTCATGTCCTCTTTTTCCCATCCTGATTTCCCTCTTAAGTATACTCCTACTGCTTTTATACTCTTCTAGGGATTCACTCGATCTCTGCTTCCTTCATTTTCTTGACCAAAATCTCAATTTCCCTAGTTATCAGCATTCCCTACACCTACCAGCCTTGCCCTTAACCCTAACAGGAACATACTGTCTCTGGACTCTCATTATTCTCCTATTTTCAGCCTTGTAAAACCAGCTCTGGTGTTAATTCAGCATTTGCTTTCCTTACCAGCTCCTATTCAAATAGGATAAAATGTCAATGGTATAAAGGAAATTATTGGAAACCTGTTTTGTTTGCTCAGCTCCTTCACCAAGTTGAACATTTGTACAGTTAGACAATGACTAAGGCCTATCATTGTCCTTGTTGCCATGAGGCATGGAAAAGCAGTACCAGTGAAGATAACTGATAACAATCAGAACCACAGTTTCCAATTGCATATCAAATAAAATGCTGTAATTTAGTGAACTGGTTTTAATGAAGTAATATATCACAAGAACTAAACTCAAGCATTGGATAAAACCAGATAAACAAAGCCAAAGATTGAATTAAAATGTGCAGTAAATATACCAGCCTCTGTGGAGAGAAAAACAAATGTAATGGTTGGTATTGGATGGAGGTGATGGAAGGTTTTGTCTGTTGGCTGGACAATTAGCGAGAACTTCATCAGACATTGTTGTATGTGTGGCTAAACCAAGTCTGCAGTTCATGTGGTTAGTTTGCCACTATCATTCTCTTTATGTGTAGGAATCTATAGAGCTTGCTTGGTTCAGTATAGTAGAGGAAAACTATGTCCTGGTCTAACCAGGAGAGGCCCTAGTATTGGACAAGATGTAGTTTATTGCATCTTACAGGATACATGGATATGATAGACATTGTCACAAAGACTAAGAGGAAGACCTGTATGTTTGGTCTTACTGTTCTTACTCCTAAGCTGTTCTGCCAACAAGTACAAATGGCATCAGTACTGCAGATAGTGCTTAAGGCACTACTTAGTATTAATCTTTTCAGACCCTTTCAGACCCATATACAACAGATACGTACTCAAAACAAAGAAGGCCACTTCAGCAGGTGGCAGTTTTCAATGAAAAGAAATGGACATTTAAAATGCAACATAGCACAAAATACACGAAAGGCTACAAATTTAAATAGGTCCTACACCAAATCTAGTAATATTTGCATTGCTTTTTCTCCTGCAATTCTATACAACCAACTTACATGAATTCGGTGCAGCAAAATATAGTTGACTGTCCTTTGTGCTTGGGTATCTTATAAGGTCAGCATCACCTTTTTAAGTTTTAGTTTGCAAACTTTTTATTTATGTGGTATATTGCTTTAGCTGCATTTTTATTAACATCTTAAGTATTATTGCTGCCTCCAGCTGCCCACTTGTCTTCCAGCAAGCATAGTAGTGGGATGAGAATTCTATTGGGATTCCAATAGCACTTCTAAACCCAAAGAAGGAAAAACCGTTCTTGATGGAATAATGACTTTCTCATGCATTATGCATGTATATCCTTACTCCTGAATTCAATATTAATTCACCAAGTTCACCAATACAGGGCACACCACAGGAGATCTGGCTTTAGCATTTACTTTCTAAAGGGCCTGTTGCATGTAGTTTTGCTATCTTCTGAAGGCTTGTGCACATCTTGTAGCATAGGGACAAATTCTTCAGTGCCATGACTGTGATACATACCAAACAGTTAATGGGTTGTTCACAGGTGTAGCAAGTAATTGCTGAGGCCTTGTTTCTAGTTGGAAATATTTCATTGCTTTCCCTGTCAAAAGGAAACAACAGCTTAAAATGACACAGATGTTTGTCATGTTCCAAAATTCCCAAGAGGACAAAGAATGGCAACCAGTTGCTATACAAAATCATCAAATTTGGTCCCTATCCTTTGCAGCCAAAGAACTTCTTGCAAAGTGATAAATTACCCTATTTGTGGAAATTTCAACACCAACATCCCATAGCAGAGATGTTCAGATGTTCATCTTTCATATCTATAAGTGAGCATTCAGACTACTTGCAAAAATTCTCCGTGATGCAATATTTATCACACTGAAGGATTTAAGAAGTGATTGTGGGTAATTAGAACTGTTCATATCCTTGCACTTTGCTTATTTTCACTTTAAACTGTTTGTGGAAGCAAAGCAGTATATTAACTCTCTACATGAAGTCACAGAAATCAACTCTAAATTTGCCACTTTATTCAAACTGCCTCAACACTAAACAAGAACAAACATTTGCTATCTGAAAATGTTTACACTGAATGGAAAATAACATAGGTGAAAAATATTTTAAATTAGAATATTCTGTTCATGTCAAATTCTGTACAATAATAAAATCAGATCCCCCAAAAACAGACATCTGGAAAGAAACATTTCCCAGAAAACCAACTCCTTTTTAAAAATTTTTAAAAATATTTTCTCTTCCTCTTTGAAATCTCAACAAAACGGCTGTCCAACTTGATGTCTTGCTTAGATCTATTCTCACCAGCTAATCTGACAACCTTCTTTTTCAAACCAATAGCAACAACGCCCTACTTATTGCTGAATTAGGGATTGATTCAATTTCCTTTCAAGTGTATTCAAAGTCACCATTTGCTGTGCCTTATGGTTTGTCTCTTTCATAAGTTAGTAGATTTAAGCTTGCTAGCAGCCTGTCAGGGACTTTTATTTGAAATTTCTCTTTCATCCAACCCATATCCCTCGTGGTTTGTGACACACACGACCTCTTTCAATTACAAGACAACCCTTTCCAATATCAAGCCCAAACAGCACTGTTTACAATGAATATAGTATGCAATTGACCTGGTCAAAATGCCACATTCAGCTCAGCCACTTTATGCAGGACTGTCTTATTGGTTGCCCAGTAGTTCTACGTAGTGAAGAAGATTCATAATGGACTGGAAACATTCATCATCATTGGCTGTCCCTCGCAGATGAAGATGACTCTCTTCCACTCTCAGGGTGAGCCTGTAGATGGCTGTGCAAACTAATGCAGCTTCCGCAAACTCTGATACACTTGGGGCAGAAAGTGATCATGGGATGGGGTAGGTGGGCATTGGTGTGACAGTGCATTCCTACCTCTGTTTTCACCTGGAGACATTCATTCTGTATTTCTCTCCACAGATGTTGCAAGACCTGTTGGGTTTTTCCAGCATTTTCTGCATATGTTCCACTTAGTGTGTTTTGTTACAATCAGAATTCTGTTCAGGAGTGGTTTAAAATGCAAATTAGGATCCCATGTATGCTGGGAGACCACAAGTCGCATTTATTAATGAGTATGCTTTTGAAATTAAAAGTATTTACATTTGACTTACATACTTTATCTACTGTTAAATGAGGGAAATAGATAGGAACAGAGCATGGAATGGTGTTCCATTTTACACCTTCACCCTGAGCTTTTCCAATAATCATGAAGAGTTAAAATGCCCTCAATTATATATTTTATTCATTCTTGGAATGTAGAAGTCATTGGCGTGGACCAGAATTTATTACCCATTTCTAGTTGTCCTTGAGAAGGTGGTGGTGAGCTGCCTTTTTGAGCTATTGCAGTCCATGTGGTGCAGGTAGACCCACAGTACTATAAGGTCAGGATTTCCAGGATTTTGATCCAGCTATAGTGAAGGAACAGTGATACATTTCCAAGTCAGGATGGTGTGTGACTTGAAGCAGAACTTGCAGGTGGCGCTGTTCCCATTGTATCTGCTCCCTTGTCCTTCTACGTGGTATAGAGTTTGAAAGGTGCTGTCAAAGAAGTCTGAGTGAGTTTCTGCAGTGCATCATGCAGATGGGACACATTGCTTTCACTTATATATGACCCATGCTGCTTGACAAAAGGAGCAAGAAATGACTGAGAATGCCAAGCGTGTGACGATACTGAATTGTAACTGGGTCATAATATGATCATAGCTCAGGACTGCTCACTCTATGTTTATTCCTGACTAACTTCTGCATAGCAAGTATCTGAGAGCTTACATGAACATGTTTAGCCAACAAAAAACAACAAGAAAAATTTTTTCACAAACAACTATGTTATTTGAAGAAAATATCTTTCAAGGCATTTATTTGTGTGAATCTGGGCTCCCATTAGAGTCAAAATGCACAGCCAGGTGATAAAGCGAATCTACAATTCTTATAACAGTATGAGTAATATTATTATAGATTTATGTGATTACATTTGCAGTTGAGTATGGTTACAAATCCAAAGAGAAAGCAAATGTCAGCCGATAAAGTATGGAAGTCAAATTTATAATGCCACTGCTGTTAATTTCAAGCATATTTAATGTGTTGGATTTATAAAATGAACTGAAATTAAAGGTCACAAAAAAGCATCAAATATTCTGTAAGGCACTTTTCATTCAGCATGTGACAGGAAAATCCTAGTTGACTTGCATTGGATTACAGCTTGTGTCTGGACATGATTTATGCATACCTACACTTCTTAGATATTATTCATTTATATTAATGTTTTGCAAGCAGCGTTATTCTGCATGTAAAACATTGTCTTTTTAAATGAATAAGAACATGTCATTGCAAAAAGTGAAAGGAAAAGGAAAAAGAAAAGATATTACTGAATTTCACAAATATGGTAAAAATGTGATTCCAAACGCACAATATTTAACATAACAAACAGAAAAGCAGAAAATAGTGAGAGGATTCGAGTACAGGATTCATGTCCAGGAACAGGGATGTCTTGTTGCAATTGTTCAGGGCCATAGTGACTCCATACCTGGAGTATTGTGCGTAGTTTTGAGTTCCATATCTGAGGCAGATTATTCTAACGATGGAGGGAGTGCAGGGAAGGTTTATCAGACTGATATGTGGGATGGCAGGACTGACGTATGAAGAGACACTGGGTTGGCTAGCACTTTATTCACTTTAATTTAGAAGAATGGGGGGTTATCTCATTTATAGTGATAAACTCTAACAAGACTAGAAAGGGTAAATGCAGAAAGGATGTTCTGGTCATCAGGGAGTCCAAAACCAGGGGTCACAAAGAGCAAAGATCGAAGAACAGTGCAGCACAGGAATAGGACCTTCTGCTCATCAAGACCGCACCGACACATGACACCTTTCTGAACTAAAAAAACTTTTGCCTCTACATGGTCCATATCCCTCTATTCCCTGCTTAATTACATAACTGTCAAGATGCCTCTTAAATGTTGCTATTGTATCTGCTTCTACCACCTCATCTGACAGCGCATTCCAGGTGCTTTTCCACCCGTATGTAAAAAATGTGCCTCTCACATCTCCTTTAAACTCTCCCCCTTTTACCTTAAACCTATGCCCCCTAATAATTGACATTTCTGCCCTGGGAAAAAGACTCCAACTATCCATTCTATCCATGCCTCTCATAATTTTGTAAATTTCTATCAGGTCGCCCATTATCCTCCAACGTTCAAATGAAAACAAACCAAGTTTTTCCATTATCTTCTCAATCTTTTCTGTACCGTCTCCAAAGCCTCCACATCCTTCTGGTAGTGTGGCATCCAGAATCACCTGACCATGACTTACCAAACAGGAGCCCTTCTGTCCAAGATGTCACTTTTGAACTTGTGATATTCCAAATGTGGCCTAACTAAAGTCCTATACAGCGGCAACATGACTCACCAATTTTTATACTCTATACCCCAACCGACAAAGGCAAGCATACCATTTGCCTTCTTGGCCACCTTATCCACTTGTGTTGCCACTTTCAGGGAACTGTGGACCTGTATGCTTCGTTCCCTCTGTATGTTAATGCTTCTCAGGGTTATGCCATTTACTGTCTACTTCCCTCCTGCATTAGACTTTCCAAAATGCATCATCTCACATTTGTCCAGATTAAACTCCATCTGCTATTTCTCTGCCCAAGTCTCCAGTCTGTCCACATCCTGACGGATCCTCTGGCAATCTTCTTCACTGTCACTTCTCCAACCTTTGTGTCATCTGCAAATTTACTAATTGGGCCACCTGCATTCTCCTCCAAATCATTTACATATATTACAAACAACAGGGATTCCAGCACTGATCCCTGCCAGAAATCATTGGTTACAGAAGTTCAGTCAGAAAAACACCATTCCACCAAATTCTCTGTCTTCTATGGCCATGCCAGTTCCATATCTATGTTACCAGCTCACCGCAGATCCCATGTGATTTCACCTTCTATATCAGCCTGCCATGAAGGATTTGTCAAAGGCCTTGCTAAAGTCCATGTAGACAACATCCATCACTCTACTCTCATCAATTATCTTTGTCACTTCCTCAAAAAACTCAATCAAGTTTGTGAGACATGAGCTCTCTCTTACAAAACCATGCTGACTATTGCTTAAGTCCATAGTGTTCCAAATGTGGTTAAATCCTGTCCCTAAGAATCCTCTTCAATAATTTCCCTACTACTGATGTAAATTTCACTGGCCTGTAATTTCACAGATTATCCCTGTTGCCCTTCTTAAACAAAGGAACAATGTTGGCCATTCTCCAGTCATCTGGGACCGCTCCTGTGACTAAACAGGATACAAAGATTTTGTATAAAGCCCCAACAATTTCTTCCTACTCCTCCCTCTGCATTCTGTGATAGATCCCTTCAGGTCCTGGGGACTTGTCCACCTTAATGCTTTCCAAAATACCCAACACCTATTCCTTTTTTATATCGACATGCTGTAAAATATCAACATACCCCTCTCTAGATTCATCATCCACCATGTCCTTCTCCTTTGAGAGCACCTGTACAAGGTGTTTGTTAAGGACCTCACCCACTTCCTCCAGTTCCACGCATAAATTCCCTCCTATGTCCTGGAGTGGACCTATCCTTTCCCTAGATAGCCTCTTGCTCTTTAGATATAAATAAAACACCTTGGGATTTTCCTTAATTCTGTTTGTCAATGAATTTGGGATTTTCCTTAATCCTGTTTGCCAAGGAGATTTTAGCCCTCCTAACTCCTTGTTTAAGTTCTTTCCTGCTTTCTTTATATTCTGTCTGTTTTCTGTTTCCGAGACCTGAATTAGGCCTTCTTTCTCTTTTTGACTAATTTCTCAATTTCTCTTGTCTTCCAAGGTTCCCGAATCCTGCCATCTTTATCCTTAATTTTCAAAGGAACATGCTGGTCCTGGACTCTAATCAACTGGCCTTTAAACAATTCCCACATGACAGATGTGGAATTTATCCTTAAACAGCCACACCCAATCTTCATTCCCCAGTTCCTGTTTAATATTGTGGTTGTTAGCCTTCCTCCAATTTAGTATTTTCACTCGAGGACTCCTCTTATCCTTATCCATAATTAACTTAAAATTATGGATTTATAGTCACTGTTCCCAAAATGCTTCTCCACTGAAACTTCGATCACCTGGCTGGGCTCATTTCCCAATGCCTGGTCTAGTATGGCCCCTTCTTGAATTGGACTATTTATATATTAATTCAAAAACTGTCCTGGACACACATAACAAATCCAACACCCGCCATTCCCCCAAACCAGTCCCAGTCAATACAGGGGAAGTTAAAATCATCCACCAGAACAACACCACTGCTTTTACATTTTTCCATAATCTGTCCACATATCTGTTCCTCCATCTCTTGCTCGCTGTTGGGAGGCTTACAGTACAATCCATCAAAGTGATTGCCCCCTTTCTATTCCTGACCTCTACCCATATGGCCTCACTGAATGATCCCTCCAAGGTGTCCTCCCTCATTACAGCTGTAAGATTCTCCCTAATCAGTAATACAACTCCCCTAACCCTTTTACATCCCACACTATCCCACCTGAAACATCTAAATCCTGGAACATTAAGTTGCCAGTTTTGTCGCTCTCTCAACCAAGTGGCTGTAATAGCTAGAACATCATAGTTATATGTATTAATCCAAGCTCTAAGTTCATCTGCCTTACCCATCATACTCCTCACATTAAAACTAATAGACTTCAGATTGCCAGTCCCACCGTGTTCAGTAATCTCCCTTTGTTTGTTCTTCCTCTTAATCTGACTGGACTTAGTCTCAGACTCCTCCTTTGGTCCTTTTACTTGTTGACCTCCTGCTCTGGTTCCCAACCCCCTGACACATTGGTTTGAACCCTCCCAAGTGACATTAGCAAGTTTGCCGTCAGGATACTGGCATCCCTCCAGTTTAGGTGAAACCCGTCCTTCTTGTACAAGTCCCACCTGTCCTGGAAGGCATCCCAATGATACACATGCCTGAAGCCCTCCCTCCTGCACCAGCTCTTTAGGCACATATTTAACTGGACTTTCTTCCTATTCCTAGCCTCACTGGCAAATAGCAGAGGAAGTAGTCTCATGAATGCAACCTAGAGGACTTGCTTTTCAACTTCCTACCTGACTCCCTGAACTCACTTTGCAGGACCTTGACACTCTTCCTGCTTCTGTCCTTAGTACCTATGTGTGCCATGACCTCTGGCTGCTCACCCTCCCTTTTGAGAATGTCCTGAATTTCCTGAAATATCCTGGACCCAGCCATGAGGGAAGCAACACACCATCTTTTGTGGACAGAGAAATGCCTTAACTGTGTCCCTGACTACAGAGTCCCCCTACTGCACTTTGACCCTTCCTGATGTACAACAGAGCCATCTATCTGCCTGAACCTTGGGTGTGTCTTTAAAACTCCTCTCTATGACGCTTTCTGCCTCCTGCATGCTCCTCAATGTGTCCAGCTGCTGCTCCAACTGATCCATGCGGCCTGAAAAGGAGCTGCAATTAGACACCCTTTTGTCAGGGGCATTGAAACTGTCTCTAATTTCTCACATGCAACAGGAGAAGCACGCTACCACTGACTGCCATTTGAACCCTCTAGCAGCTATTTAATTGAAAATAAATTTCTATTAAATTAATTTACAGCTAACTAGATAGTCCCTAGAGTTAATTCTCACTAAATAAACACTAAATACTCTATTCTTCAAAGAACAGTCTCGGTACTGCTCTCAATCCCCTGTACTACCACTAGCCTCAATCCCACTGCTCCTAAAACCTTATGGGGATGAAAAGGTGAATGAAAATTGAAGGTGAAGTATAAAGAATCACCTGACCATGACTTACCAAACAGGAGCCCTTCTGTCCAAGATGTCACTTTTGAACTTGTGAGATGAGAAAGTGCAGCTCTCCATGTAACAGATCAAGATAAGGCTGCCACTGAAAACTTTGTGGTCATGGTGACAGTCTAAGGATAAGGGATAGGCCATTTAGGACTGAGATGAGAAGAAATTCCTTCGCTCAGACAGTGGCGAGTCTATGCGATTCTGTGTGACAGAAAGTGATTGAGGTCAAAACTTTGAATATTTTCAAGAAGTCAGATATAGCTCTTAGTGTTAAAGAATTGTAGGGTATGGGGAGAAAGTGGAACAGAGTACTGAGTTGGATGGTCAGCCATGATCGTATTGAATAATGGAACAGGCTCAAAGCCTTGGATAACCTACTCTTGTTCCTATTTTATAGGTTTCTACATAAAATGTGGGCATACACAGCAGATGTGGCGGCAACTGTAGAGAGAAAAAGAGAGGTAATGTTTCAGGTCTGTGGTCTTTTATCAGATGCTGTCCATGACTTACTGAGCATTCCTGCTTTTATTTCAGTTTTTCAGCGCCCTCAGAATTGTACCTTTGTGATAATATTTCAGGTGTGCTCCTCACAGCCAGCCCCATTTCTTAATTCTGGCTACATTGGTTACTCATTCTTGTATGTTACTAAGATTGGAGAAGGGCTTTGCCAAAACAGAGTCTCACACTAAGGGCGAAAACAAAAACATTTATTTCTCTGTCTCTCTCTTCATTAAGAGACTAATCCTGACTTCAGAAGTCAGTGACCCTGAAGTAGAAAAAGGTACTTAAACATCAGGTTGCAATTAAAGAAAGAGAAAGAAAGAAAAATTCTCCAGTCAACTAGGAACGACCCAAAGGTTAAGTAATATTTGAGGAGAGGGGCTATGATGGCTGGGGGCTGGAAGAATGTTTAATGGTTTATTATTTCTTTGGAAGTTTTGGGCACAGTGCTGGAACCCTGAGGTAGGCCTTCCATCCAGTTAACCTCTGCATCTGGCATCGTCTTCACTGCTTGTGGTGTCGTCTGCCCCATTGTTTGATACAATCAACAGCTCAGACTGATAATATGACAACAGGATCGGACATTTTTCAAAGTTGAGGTCACAGAAGCGAGAATTGTCTGCATTACCCGTGCCCATGACAAAAACCTAGACACTGGAATGACCTCCTGTTCTGCAATCACATGGTCAGCTACTAAAATGGCCTCAGAGCACTAAGTGACAGAAATGAGTACAGTCTGCCAGCTAGGCCCACAACTCAAGAAAACATTTTTAAAAACAAGCATATTCCAATCAGCCAAAATGCCAATTAATTTAACTTCTTGACTTGAGCCAAGTCTCTCAAACAACAACTTAAAAGGACACAAGTCTACCTCCGCTCAATAATAAACTGGTTATTAAACAGCAAATATCCGAATCACTACAAAGACCATTGAGACATTTGCTACTTTTGCTTTTTGCATTTACCTCCTATAATCATACTGCAGAAATTAGAGGGCGCAAGCCAGAAGTAACTTTCTAAAAAGTGAATTGTAACAATACCAAGTGGGTCCTGATCTGGAACCTGAAATGTAGAAGGAACTTGCTGACAGCTAAGAATCCACAAACAGGTCCAGAATCTAGACTTCTCGGGCTACTTTTAACTTGTGACTTCATGGCCAGTCCATGAATTAAAAATTATAATTGTGAGATTACCCATGAAGGATATACTAATACAACCATAACTTAATTGTTGAGATTTGCTTTACCTCCTACTGTCAAATATGTGGAATTCACATTCTAATAAGTTAGAATCATTATACAATCACAGGCTTACCTTCCATTGGTCCTAAAAGTGATTAAAGAGTAAGCAGAAACACAACTACTTCAGTAGCCAGAACATATTTTCCAGTTTGCACTAGGTTAAGCATGGCCAGTTTTGTGGAAATGCAAATTATCTTCCCTTCTAGAGATCACACACATTGCAAATAATTTAAAGAGCAAAGCAGAATTTATTCCATGAAGTAAGACTGACCTCTAATGGCTATTTTGATAAAGTCATGATGTATAATTACTGCAGGGACTGCAACGTTTTCCTAATAGGTCTGATGATCTCAGTCAGCCAACTTAGAAATTAATGACAATGAGGAGTGACAGTGTCATGAACTGGACATCTGCTATGCTTGACAACTGTAAATTTCTACTGAAATGGCAAATGCATGCTTATTTCTCAACCTACATGAAAGTTTCAAATTTCATGAATGAACACCTCTAATAACCACACCAAGAGCTCTGGCAGACAAGGCAGAGGCATCCAACTGATATAAGTAATGTCATACAAGTAGCAGTCATGCCAGGCAGTGACCATCTGCAATAAGAGAACAATCTAACCATCTTGCTTTAAGTGTATCATCATTGCCATTGCTGAGTACCCCATCATAAACATTACCATTAACCAGAAGCTAAACTGGAACAATCATTTAAATATTGTGGCTACAATAGCAGGTCAGAGGTTGGGAATTCAGTAGCGTGTAACTCAGCTCCTCACTCTGCCAGCATTTCCATCATCAACACAGCACAAGCCAGGAGTATGATAAAATACCGTCCAGTTGCCTGTAAGTGTGTCACTCCAACAAAACCTAAAAAATTCAAAGCCATCCAGGACAAAGCAGCTAGCACGATTGGCATCCTACCCACTATCTTCTACAGCTACTCCATCCCCAGCATGCTCCTTTAGCAGCATTTTCTAAACCTGTGATTTTTCCTACCTGGAGCTGCCGGTACATGGACCACCACCACCTACAAATGACCCACCAAGCTAATCTAAAGTAAATTTTGACTCCCTCTACCAAATAGAAATTGAGTAGAATTTACTACTCTATTCCCACGCTGGTTTAACGTTGTTATTAACTTCTGCCAATGACTGAGATGTTCATCTGATCCATATCCTTGTCATATTGTTTTTATTAAAACAATAAAACTTTAAAATCTTTTTTCATAAAAGGAGGAATTATGTTGAATATATTGCAAACCATGGAATTGTGTAAGTTATGGCACTGACAGAGAATATTTGAGCGCATTGCATCCGATCTGGTGATAGCTGTCCATTTGAAGCCATATAACATATCCTCTGCTTTTAACCGTTTCTCTCCACATTGTTTTAATAATTTCCTATCCATTTTAAATTATGTTCTGGTCTGATCTTCAGAAGTTAGTAGTGGTGAAACATTCCATTTTCTAAAACCTCATTCTAAAAACAATTCTTCTAAGTTCTGTCTCCATTCTCTTGCTGATACTAAGCCTCTCAATCATATTTGAACTTTTCAGTTCCAATGAGAATGCCCAAAGTTTCATTGTTGATTTATTATCTCATTGCCAGTAACGTTTTAATGGATTCATATATCCCTTTGATCGTCCTTATTGCATTCTAGAATTGTACCTAAATTTCAAATTGTAACTTAAACATGGGGGTGGATTCTGGTTGGAGCAGAACAGCTCAAGTCCTTTGCCATTCAGCTTTTTTAAAAAAATTATGCCATGATCACTGGAAATGTAAGTTTATAATGATGTGATGAGGACAATAAAGCATCCAAGACCTTAATGTACAGTAGAACTAACAGTTTATCTCCCTTAACCAAGGGGTTCTTCTAGCACAGGGGTAGTGTCCTGATCTCTGAGCCAAGGGTTCAAATCCTATCTGCATGTGTGATAGTCTAATTAAAATAACTATCTCCTTAACCAGTGAGATTTAAGGCTGGAAGAATGAAAAGGAGCAGGGTGAAATAATATCAAAACAGGTATATAAAGAGAGGGGAAGTAAAATTTGTGAGCAAGGGGGAGATGATGACAAACATTAAAAAACTTAAAATTTACAACAAGAGGAATGAGATTGAACATGTTGGATTGCTCCATTATAGGGTGAGATGTTGATTGACATTAGGTTAACAATTATCCTATAGCTTAACAAAATACTTAGAGTGCTACTTATAAGCTTTAATTTTCTTAGGTGAGTTTAACAGGCAATTAATGTACAAATCTAGAAAGTTCTCAAAAATAACTGGGAGGCCAACAGTGAGTTTTTTTAATGTGAAACAAACAGCAAAGGAATGTAAATGAACCCGAGAGTTACGATGGTTCGCAACTTCAATCCCCTAAATTTACGGGGCAATGTGTACATTAATAACAGCCACCAAGAGCACGCAGTAAGATCTCACAAACAGTAATGTAATAATCATCAGAAAACCTGTGTTATTTTAAGGAGATTGTTAAGAATTCATAAAGAGGGTGTATGAGAAAGGCTGGCTCAACTTTAACTTGGTAAACCACCAAGACTGGATTTGATGCATCCATAGATACTGACAAAATTAGTCATGAAAACTTTGGAAACAGTAACATAAACAACTGATCCACTTTACATTCAAGGACGGTGCAAGAAAACTGGAGAATTGCAAGTAATAAACATTTGTTCAAAAGATGGTGAAATGGAAACCGAGCAACTACAGGCTAGTCAGTTTAACCTCCATGATAGGGAAACTTCTCGAAAAATGGCACAGGATAAATTAACAGTCAATTAGAGTCATAGAGATATACAGCATGGAAACAGACCCTTCGGTCCAACTCGTCCATGCTGACCAGATATCCTATGTAAATCTAGTCCCGTTTGGCAGCATTTGGCCCATATCCCTCTAAACCCTTCCTATTCACATACCCATCCAGGTACCTTTGAAATGTTGTAATTGTACCAGCCTCTGCCACTTCCTCCAGCAGCTCATTCCATACACACACTAACCTTCGTGTGAAAATATTGCCCCTTAAGTCCCTTTTAAATATTTCCCCTCGTACCTTAAACCTATGCCTTCTAGTTTTGGACTCCACCACCCCGGGTAAAAGACCTTGCTTAATTACCCTATCCATGCCCCTCATGATTTTATAAACTTCTATAAGATCACTCGTCAGCCTCTGATGTTGCAGAGAAAATAGCCCCAGCCTATTCAGCCTCTCTCTATAGCTCAAACCCTCCAACCCTGGCAAACATCCTTGTAAATCTTTTCTGAACTCTTTCAAGTTTTACAAAATCCTTCCTATAGGAGGGAGAAAAGAATTGCACACAATATTCCAAAAGTGGCCTAATCAATGTCCTGTACAGCCGCAACATGACCTCCCAACTCCTGTACTCAATGCACTGACCAATAAAGGCAAGCGTACCAAATGCCTTCTTTACTATCCTTTCTACCTGCAACTCCACTTACAAGGAACTATGAACTACACTCCAAGATCTCTTTACACAGCAACACTCCCCAGGACCTCACCGTTAAGTGTGTAAGTCCTGACCTGATTTGCCTTTCCAAAATGCAGCATCTCACATTTATCTAAATTAAACTCCATCTGCCACCCATTGGCCCATCTGATCAAGATCCCATTGTACTTTGAGGTAACTTTCTTCACTGTCCACTACACCTCCAATTTTGGCATCTTCTGCAAACTTATTAACCAAATCTCCTACGTTCACACCCAAATCATTTATGTAAATGACAAAAAGCAGTGGACTCAGCACCGAGCCTTCTGGCACACCGCTGGTCACAGGCCTCTAGTCTGGAAAGCAACCCTCCACCACCACCCTCTGTCTTCCATTTTTGAGCCAGTTCTCTATCCGGATAGTTAGTTCTCCCTGCATTCCATGTGATCTAACCTTGCTAACCAGTCTATCACAAGGAACCTTGTCAAAAGCCTTACTGAAGTCCATATAGATATATCCACCGTTCTGTCCTCATCAATCCTCTTCATTACTTCTTCAAAAAACTCAACCAAGTTACTGAGACACGATTTCCCACACTCAAAGCCATGTTGACTTTCCCTAATCAGTCCTTCCCTTTCAAAATACATGTAAATCTTATCCCTCAGAATTCCCTCCAACAATTTGCCCCACCCCTGATGTCACGCTCACTGGTCTATAGTTCCCTGGCTTTTCCTTATCCCTTTGAATAGGGTGGATTAATTGAGGAAAACTAGCATGGGTTTATTAAAAGCAAAATTTATTTAACTAACTTGGAGTTTTTTGATAAGGTACAAAGGCAGCTGGTGAAGGTAATACAGTTGATGGTGTGGTTGTGGACTTCAAAAAGGCATATATTTGGTAAAGTGCCACATAAAAAATTTGCCAGCATAAGCGAAGCTTGTGGAGTTGAAGACAGCATGAATAAGAAGCTTGCTAAATGATAGCAAACAAATATGATCAGTAGTTAACAGTTTTTGAACTGAACGAAGATGTTTAGAGGGTTTCTCTTGAGGTTGATACTAAGACCACTCTTTTCCTTAATATATATTAATGACTGAAACTTAGGTGTGCAGAATATGATGTCAAAAACTTGCAGGTGACACAAAACATGGGGGTGTGGTGAACTTTGAGGAGGGTCATAACAGAATTAAAGAAAACACAGATGAATGTCATGGGCAAACATTTGGCAGATGAAAATTAATGCGACAACGTGTAAAGTGACACATTTGCTAATAGTGATGAGGAGAGGTGATATAAACTAAACAGCATAATTCTAAAGGGCGTACTCTAACAGAGGGATCTGGAGGCATGCATGCATAAGTCATTAAAGGTGGTAGGACTGGTTGGTAAAGTGGTTAAAAGGGCACACGGTCTAGGTTTTATTCATAAATGCATAGAGTACTAAAGCAAAAAAGTTATGATGAAACAAAAACAGAGATCGCTGGAAAATCTCAGCAGGTCTGGCAGCACCTGTGGAGAAAAATCAGTTAACATTTCGGGTCGAGTGACCTTACCTCAGAAAGTTATGAAGAATGTTTACAAAAACCTGATTTAGCATCAGCTAGAGTTTTGTGTCCAGTTCTGGGGTCCACACTTTGGAAAGAATGTGATGACTTTCGAGAGTGTGGAAAGAAAATTTACCAGATTTTATTTCATTGATGAGTGGCTGCAGTTACTTTGATAGATAGGTGAAGCTAAGGTGGTTCTCCTTGGACAAGATTAGGTTGAGAGGAGATCTAATGGAGATGTTCTAAATCACAAGTTCTTTAAAGAGTAAATAAACAGAGCCTTTCCCATTGGCAAAAGAATTGAGGACCAAAAGATGCTGTTTTAAGGTGATTGACAAATGTGCTTGTATCTCTGGAGTGAGCCTTGAATCTACAATCTTCTGACTCAGAGCAAGGGTGCCAACTGAGCCTTGCCTGACAGCTGTAATGTTTTCATGTTGTGGCACATGAAGCTGACACCTTGCCTGCTGCTTTGCTGTAAATTCACACAAGGACAGTTGTAGATTGGAAACTGGATTGACACTGTCTGTTCTTGAAAATGCTAACAGCTGTCTGCTTTGTATGACTAGAATGGAAAAGATTATGCACAAACGGAGGGAGCTAACAAGATGTGGCAACTGTATTGCTAATAGCTGGAATGGAGTCAATTGGCAGTTTGGACTAGAACCAGCTGGGAAGCTCCAAGCCACCTCAGTCAGGCTGATGTCCACTTAAATGCATTCTTCTTAATCCCCTTTTAGAAACAAACTCAACCACGTATTATTAAATTGGAGAGGGTTCAGCAGAGATTTACTAGGATGATGCTGGGACTGGAGGGTTTGAGTTATACGGTAAGGCTGGATAGGCTGGGACTTCTTTTCACCGGAACATAAGAGGTTGAGGGGGGAACCTTATAAAATCATGAGGGGCATAGATAAGGTGAACAGCAAAGGTCTTTTTCCCTAGGGTTCAAAACTAGGGGGCATATTTTTAAGATGAGAGGAGAAAGATTTTAAAGGGACCTGAAGGCAACTTTTTCACATAGAGGGTGGTTTGCTGGTGGAATAACCTGCCACAGGAAGTGGTAGATTTAGGTACAGCTACAAAATTTTAAAAGACATTAAATAGGTACAGGAATAGGAAAGGCTTGGAGGGGGATAGGCCAAACGCAGGCAAATGGGACTAATTTAGTTTGGGAAACTTGGTCGGCATGGACGAATGGGACTAAAGGATCTGTTTCCGTACTGTGTGACTCTATGACTCCTACCCTGACAGACTGTATATTCGCAATATTGCACATAGTGGAGCAACATTTAATATAATCGGCCTACTACTGAGAACAGGACATTGTGGACAATCACTGCATCTAAATAGGTAAACCCCACACCCAATCTTAAATGTATTGTGAAGCTGGAGGTGGTGCAGTGGGGAACAGAAACTTCTCCTGTGACCTCCTGTCACACTGACCGAACCAAAGCAACACTAGGGAAACCTTGCAGGAGAGATTGTCTCAGACTTACTGCCTTTCTTTGCCCACAACTGTTTCCTCCTAACCGCAGCCACAATGCATCAACCCTTTAAGAATCACTGGCTGTATTTAAGAAGGGTCAAAGATACCCAATTTCCTGTCCTCCACCCGTGAACAGAAGCATAACCTTGTAAGCGGTGTTGGTGTTGCTGCCTTGTACATCTGATGATAATGAGGGGGTCAGCTCCAAATTCATGTGATCCCAGCATCCAAGTGAACATACACTCATTTTCAGACACAATCTTATTTCTACCCCAATGCTTAAGACAGTGGCAGGAAAATGCGGTCTGTCCGTGCTCCCTGCACAACATGTTCACTATGTTAGCCATGGCTTTAAGGGAATATCCATTTCAAATACAAAAGGGTGGAAAATCTGAAGAAAAGTCATTTAACGCATATTCTATCATAGTCGGCTTCAAAATCAGCAATGCCTGAGGGCAGGAATCCATTTCTCTTGTTAGACTCTCAGCTGGAGACTGTTCTGTAACAGAGGGCTGTTCCAAAGCATGGAGGACTGTTGATCTATTTCAAAGATTTTTGTCCAACTGCAAAAAGAAGTTTGGATTTCTTCAATTACATAAAGGTTAAACATTGCCTAAAAACAGTTTGCAAGTTCAGCGGCAACTCAATCATTTGCTCAATTATATGGACAAAATTAGAACATCTATTTTTCCAATTTTATAGATACTTGAGCAAGGTAACATTCTTACTGTTTAAACAGTTCTCGGGAGGAGACTTATATTGACATTAGATAAAGGTCTGAGAAATCAATTTAGCATAATAGCACTGCATATACTTCATGGTTTGTATTCATTCATGGAATGTGGTCACAGCAAGCTAGCCAGCATTTAATTCCTATCCCTAATTGCATTACCCCTTAAACAGAAAAAATGCTGACTCTATTACACACCACACTGAATGATGAATGAATGAATTTTGCTCAGACTGAAGATCGAGTTTTGAGGAATTAACGGAACCTGGCAGATTTGCCTAGCGTAGAACTAAAGGAAGAAATTCTACAGTGTAACCCTCACAGTTAGGGATAGTTCTGGGATCAGAGGTCACCCCACTTGGCAAGTAAAGAGAAACGAACCCATTGGAAGCTAGGAGTACCACTGAACTGTTTGTGATAAGAACTGTAATTCCATGCAGAGTGCAACGTGAGAGAAGTAGAAAGGAACCAATTATTTCTATAAAGTATAAATAGCCTCCAAAGAAAAAAGTTTTATCAATAATGTTTTTAGTCATTATATACAGTAAAGGTTTTAAAACATGAAACTCTTTCAGCTGTTAACAGCAAGTATGATGGTTATTCATCTCTTCAGAGATTGTAACGATAATCAGCTAAATATTCAAACGTTCTCAAGTAAAAGAATCAATCAATCAGCATTGTGCCACAGCCGCACTAACCCTGGTATTAGAAAATAGATGGATATTAGTCACACCAGAAGCCCTCACTTAGGTTCTCGAGTAGATTTGTAGCTCGGGTTGTGGATGCTGTGGTTGGTTTGCTCGCTGAGCTGGTTCGTTAGTTTGCAGACATTTCATTACCCTGCTGGGTAACATCATCAGTGCAGCCTCCGATGAAGCGCTGTTGTGTTTTCCTGCTTGTTATTTAAACTCTGGGGTCCATTGGAGTCGATTACCTCATTTCTGGTTTTTCTTTGCAGTGGTGTATAAATAGGGTCCAATTCTACATGTTTATTGATGGCCTTCTTGGTAGAGAGCCAGGCTTCTAGAAATTCTTGTGCCTGTCTCTGTTGGGCCTGCCCTAGGATCCTGGTGTTGTCCCAATCGAACTGGTGGTTCTCCTTGTCTGTGTGTATGGAGATGAGTGAGTATTGTTTGTGTCTTTTTGTTGCTAGTTGGTGTTCATGTGTTCTCGTAGCCAGTTTCCTTTCTGTCTGTCCAATGTAATGTTTGTCACAGACCTTGCATGGAATCTTGCATATTACACTGGTTCTGTCCATAGTGGGTAAGGGGTCTTTAGTTGTTAGCAGTTGGCGTAGGGTTAATGTAGGTTTGTGCACTGCTCCGATGCCCAGTGGCCTTAGGAGTAACATACAAGATTCATGCAAGTGGGAAAATACAACAACGCTTCATCGGAGGCTGCACTGATGATGTTATGCGGCAGGATAACGAAACATCTGCAAACTAATGAACCAGCTCGGCGAGCAAACCAACCAAAGCCCTCACTTGCGCAGTAGGGAAACAGTGAGAGTGTGTCAGCATGGAGAAGATAGGCCGAATGGACCCTTCTGTGCTGTATCCTTTCTATGGTTCTATGTGTTCTTTGCCATATAAAGGAGCAAAGATCAAAGGAAAAGCATCTGTACATGAACTCCTCTACTTGTTTAATGGCTGACCAAAGGAACATTGGCAGAAAGCTGCAAACTAGTGGCCAGCTCCCTTTCCATTTTGCTCACACTTATTGCTTTATCAGGGTGTCAGAGAAAGGTCATTGAACAATTTGGAAAAAAACGTAATTCTGAACCTCACAAAAAGACACAAATTAATTATGCTTTTACCTTATCAATTGCAGTTAGCCTGCTCTCAAACAGGGACTTCTCATTATTGCTGATTACTTTTGTTACATCCTTATACTTGCAAACGATAGTAACTGAACTGGTCGCTAAAATTCTCATTCTGGATGTACTGCCATCACTGAAGACAGCCAGCGTGGTTCCTGACAATTGTATAATTAAAATTACAAGAAGCTGGCTAGCGTAGGTTCGGAAAAATTAAGGAAAATAATTTCATAGGTTTGAAGTTGGAAGACCTACCTCGTAAACAAGCACAGAATACAATGATTGATTTACTGTGACATGCAATTATTAAAGCAAGCTACTTTACATTGCTACAATAAAACAAAGAACAGCGGATGCTGGAGATCTGAAACAAAACCAGAAATTGCTGGAAAAATTCAGCAGGTCTGGCAGCATCCGTGGGAAGAAAGCAGAAGTCACATTTCAAATCCAGAGACTCTTCAGTAGAACTGTTAGCATCTCAGAAAATCTATTATTTATGCTGAAGCTGAAGTTGGGGGCCAGGGGATGAGGATGGAAGTGGAAATGGAAATGGGAGAGGTGAGTGGTTAGGTGGAGAGAGAGCCCAGAGTGAGATGAAAGGAGTAGGTGTACAAGGAGATTATGGATAGCAGGCCAAGACTGAAGAAACACTGAATAAGGGACAATAAGAGCTACGAGTAATAGAAAAGAGGTGAGCTGTACAGAATGCAACCCATACAGTGCGATAATGGGCCTGAGAATAAGTGACTGTCCTAAATGCGACCCATGTCATCACAGGACTGGGTTTGGAGTTGGGTAAAAAACGTGGAATCAGGCTTGTAAGTTATTGAACTCAATGTTGAGTCCTACAGGCTGCAGGGTCCCCAAGCGGAAAATGAGATGTTCTTCTCTGAGCTTGTGCTGAGGTTCAGTAGAACACTGCAGCAGACTTTTAACACAAACGTTGGCAAGAAAACATGGTGCTGCGTTGAAGTGGCAGGCCACTAGAAGCTCAGGGTTATTTTTGCACACAAAACATAGGTGTTCGGCAAATTGGTCACCCAACTGGTGTTCCGTCTCCCCAGCGTACAGGAGGTCACATCGTGAACAGTGAACACTGTAGACTAGGTTGAGAGAACTGCAGGTAAATTGATGCTTCACCTGGTAGGTGCATCTGGAGCCTTGGATAGTGAGGTTGGAGGAGGTAAATAGGCAGGTGTTACACCTTCTGCGATTGCATGGGAAGGTGCCGTTAGGAGATGTTGGCAGTTGAGGAGAAATGGACCAGGATGTGCTGGAGGGAACGGCTCCTGTATAATGTTGACAAGGGAGGGAAGGGGAATACGTGTCTGGTCTTGGCATCCATTTGGAGATGACAGAAATGGTGGCATACAATCCTCTGGATGCAGAGGCTGGTGGGGTGCTAAGTGAGGACCAGGGTAGGGGGTAGGTGGTGGGGGTTGGTCCTATCATGGTTGTGGGAGTGAAGGGAAGGAGTAAGGGCAGAAACTGGTCTCTATGCTGCAGGAATGGTGCTGTGAAATTTGAAAGGGTTCAGAGAAGATTTACAAGGATGTAGCTAGGGTTGAAGGATTTGAGCTATAGGGAGAGGCTGAATAGGCTGGGGCTATTTTCCCTGGAACATCAGAGGCTGACGAGTGACCTTGTAGAAGTTCATAGAATTATGGGGGGCATGGATAGAGTGAACAGTAAAAGGTCTTTCCCCCAGGGTAGGGGAGTCCAAAACTAGACAGCATAAGTTTAAGGTGAGAGGGGAAAGATATAAAAGGGATCTTAAGCAGCAATGTTTTCATGTAGACGGTGGTGCGTGTATGGATGAGCTGCCAGAGGAGATGGTGCAAGGTGGTACAATTACAACATTTAAAAGGCATCTGGATGGGTATAGAAGTAGGAAAGGTTTAGAGGGATATGGGCCAAATGCTGGCAAATAGGACCAGATTACTTTACGATATCTGGTTGGCATGGATGAGTTGGACTGAAGGGTCTGTTTTCATGCTGTACATCTTTAGGACTCTATGGCTAAAAATGGGAGATAGGTTGAGTGCTGCTTATTTGCTGTTGGCCTTTGTTTAGATATGTACAGAGTGGCCAAAATAGAATCTTCTGAACAAATTAATAACAATTCAAAAATTTTCAATTACTATGAGGTTGTTGACTTGCTCGCTGAGCTGGCTTGATTTTGTTCAGATATTTTGTCACCATGCTAGGTGACATCATCAGTGGAACCTCTGATGAAGCGATGTTATTCTACTTAATATCTGTACATTCAGACAACGAAGGCCATCAGTTTAACTGGGACAATGTAACCATAGTAGCCCAAGCCAAACATAGACACACACAGGAATTCCTAGAGGCATGGTTTTTCACCCATACTTCAATCAACAAACATATAGAATTGGACCCCATATATAAATCCATACAGATCAAAACCGGAAATGACAGTACTCACCAGAACGGACCGGACAGTATAAATTCAAAGCAGAGTAGAATAACATCACTTCATCGGAGGCTCCACTGATGATGTCACCTAGCATGGTGACAAAACGCCTGAAAAAAAAAAACAAGCCAGCTCGGTGAGCAAGTCAACAACCTCATTCACAACCCAAGCTATAGATCTTTGCCAAAATTTTCAATTACTATGTAAGTTTCTTCTCCTCCATCATTCAACATTTTATTCTCCCCTTCTCTCCATGGTTCTTCCCAAGACAAGGTTTTGTATTGCATGTCATTTAATGTTAAAAGAGCTGGCAATTTTGTAAGTGAATTAGTATAATAGACTAACTTTTAGTAGGTGTGCTTGTCATTAGGATTACAATCACGCATGCTAAAACTACAAAAGAGATAGCAGAGATATTATGATAGATTTAAAAAGATCATTAGAAAATGATATAGTGTCAGACGACAGCTAGTAACATTCTTCCATTTACAAAGGGAGACAGATCAAATCCAGACAACTATACAGTGTGCAGGGCTGGATGAACACAGCAGGCCAAGCAGCATCATAGGAGCA
>NC_063357.1:25631111-25678083 GCF_021869965.1 Rhincodon typus | reverse complement strand
AGACCCTTCATCTGATGAAGGGTCTAGGCCCGAAACGTCAGCCTCTCGGCTCCTATGATGCTGCTTGGCCTGCTGTGTTCATCCAGCCCTGCACCTTGTTGTCTCGGATTCTCCAGTATCTGCAGTTCCTACTATCTCTGAAACTATACAGTGTGCTTAATGTCAATGGTAGAAAAGATAATGAAAGTTTTACTGAAAGTTGTAATGGAGAAAAAGAACTAGAAAACAGAAATACACTCAATGCTGATTTCAAAAGGTTATACTTGATCAACCTTGTTGAATTATTTGAAGAACAGAATAGAAATAGTAGAGAAAGATACTGGAGCAGATATCTACCACTTCAGATCAATTTATATCTCTACTTGATATAATTTATTAACTCTGAAATGCCTAGATTTTAAAATACTCATCCCTCCTTTCTAAAATTCTTCTGTTGCCTCATTTCTTTGTACATGTAAAACCTCATGCAGACAGTCCTCTTGAACAGTCCAAAGATGTGCAGGTTAAGTAGATTGGCCATGCTAAAATTGCCCATACTGTTCAGGTATGTGTAGATTAGGTGGGTTATAGGGGGATGGGTCTGGGTGGGATGCTCCGAGGTTCGGTGTGGATTTGTTGGGCCGAAGGGCCTGTTTCCACACTGTAGGGATTCTATGATTCTATGAAAAGTGTATTTTTGAAAATGAATTGACAATTCTAACTACAGTGCCCATTTATAAATGGGTAAAATTGCGAAAGCAATTTTTGTTCGGTAAGCTTCATTTCCAAAATAATTTCGGTTTATCAAAAAATACTTTCAAATTTGAATTGTACTAATCCAGTCTTGAGAAAGTGGAGATGAGCTGCCCTCTTGAACCCCTGTAGTTCTTGGAATGTATGTACACCCATAGTGCTGTCAGGGATGGTGGTCCAGGATTTTAATATGAAGAGATGGTGCTGCCAAAGCAGTCACGTCACTGGATTACTAATCCAGCAATAAAACCAACAAAGAACTGCAGATGTGGGTGGTCTGAAACAAAAGCATAAAATAGTGGAGAAACTCTGCAGGTCTGGCAGTATCTGTGGACAGAAAGCAGAGTTAATGTTTCGTGTTGGGTGACCCTTCATCAGAACCAGCACCCCAGGCTAATGTTCTGGGCACAGGGGTTAGAATCCCACCATCGCAATTGAATTCAATAAAAGTCTGGGATTAAAAACTAGCCATGTAACCATAGCCAATGTCATAAAAACCCTACTAGCTGGTGGTCTACTAATGTCCTTCAGGGAAGTAAATCTGCCATCGTTACCTGGTCTGGCCTATATTGATTCCAGATCCACGGCAATATTCTTGTCTATTTACTGCTGTCTGGCTAATGAGAGACGTACAGTAAATGCTGGCCTAGCCAGTGATTCCCACATCACATGAATGAATTTTTTAAGAAGACAGGATACTGTATAGTTCATTCACTGATCAATGGAAGAGCAAAAACAGAAATTGACACAACCTTGCATGGTGTTCTCATTCAGTGTATTTTTTTTCCCCAGTTGGAGAAAAATCAAGCATTCCCACAATATACAAACTAACAGAGACAGCAACAATTCTATCAAATTCAAAGCAAATTCAAGTTTTATTGAAAAGTCTACATCTATTGTTAATAAAGACAGAGAATGCTGGAGAAACTGAGCAAGTCTGGCAGCATTTGTGGAGACAGAAAAGTTAATATTTCGAGTTGAAAGTTGGACTCAAAATATTAACACAGAAAAACCGAATATACTGTTTTTTAAACTCGTGATTTAGCTCAACGTGTAGTTTTTTTTTTAAAATCATAGTAGGAATTAAAATTCCATACTTATTAGATTTGTAACTTCTGGATCAGATTTGATAACCCCCTGCTGTGATTTAACTGTCATTCCTCTTCTATTTCTTTTATTGTTGTACTTTTCCATTACTTTAAACAATTCCTATATATTTTCCCGTACTTTTTACCAGCAATCCATTACCCAGTATTTCAAATTTCTGGGGCATCATTTGCAGATTGCAAAGTCTATTTTCATCTCCTTAATTGTGCCAGCTATCTCCACCAAAACGGAATCAACTATGGTCCGGTTTCCAAACTGAGGTCACGATTATATTAAAAAAAAAAGGTTTTTTAAAAAAAAATTTAAGAACTTCATGTGATGTGGGCAAAGGCAGCTCGTGTTATCCATCCCTGACTGTCCATGAACGGAGTAGCTTGCTTGGATATTTCAGAGGGCAGTTAAAAGTGAACCACAATACTGTGTATCTAGGGTCACTTGTACAAAGATGGTAGATCATCCTTCCCTAAAGGGATGCCAATGAATCTGACAGGTTTTTGTGATAATCAAAATTAGTTTTGTGTTAACCACAACTGTAATCTGGTATTAAAATCTCACCTATGTCCCTGGAGAATTACCCCAGTTAATTGGATTAATCATCAAATGCAATTACCACCACACCACTACCTCCCTCTAATTTGATACTGTTAACCAATTATTTACCATTCTTTGAAAGCTAAATGGAAGCTAAAATAGTTCATTACCTATTATTAAACAACCAGAATTAAATGTTTTCTTCAGTCTATATCTTCACTAATGCACTTTATGAAACATATTTTCCAACACTACTTCAAATTAACTGGAAAAAGTAAAATGCTAAAAAGGTGAATTGCTATAAAAAAAAATCCAAATCATTGATCTTCACTATCACAATCTTGAATTAATGAACTTTGATATTCTACAGTATTATACGGTTGAATAATAATTTTAGATCTTAATGTTGACCTATACATATAAAATGGAGTCAAACTTACATTTGAAATGATTACCCGCATTCATTTTAAACAAAAATAATTGTCCACACAATTCTGAAGACTATACAATACAAATTAGACAACTATATTATCAAGCTTAACGCAAATGAGCCATTGAAAGAAAAAGTACTTCACTAGTGCAAGTTCTTCAACACCAATGACAGACCTGAAACCACTTGGATTTCACCTAATTTCCACACATTTCAAAATGCTCTCTCCAAGCACAATCTAGTTAAGAGTGGATAAATGCTGCAATTATACTGTTGACTGGTTTTCACAATTCAATTTGACATAGTAGAGAAAATTATTACACTCATCATCAGGATTTCAGTCAAGTGTAATGACAGCACTGATGTTTCAGTATGCATTGCATGATGGACTGAATTAGAAGTGTTACTGTCATGGACAGAATTTACATGTACCATTGTTCTCCATGATCAAAGTGTTGTTAAGTGTGATGTAAGTAACTTTTCCTACTCTCAAAGAAAATAGACCCAGTGTAATGACACCAGCAGCAAGCTTTTGTGAATTTAAAAATGAAGATTATTTATTATCACACATGCGCCTCACTGGTTGTATATGTGCATGAGATGGCACAATTTAAAAGATTGCATAACGAAGAAAATAAAAGTACAATTTCAACCAGAATTATTTCTCCTCTTTCTTAGCAGGTCTGCAACATCTTACATGAATGGATGATTTAACTAGACGAGAGATCTTGTAAAAGCAGGAGGTTCCCAGTAAGCTACAAGGCTTCTTGAAGTTGAATTGTCTCAGTGGTGGAGAGCCCTTCTCTTACATTCGTGGTACAGCTGTTTAAAACTTTGGCTGCGTGGACGTATGCTAGCTTCAGAGTATAATCGGCTATCATTTTTGAACAAGGTAACAAACACTGATGTCTTACACATGTGACCCGATCATAGTCATTTTCCAAATATGATGGTATTTTGTACAGGTAACATCCTCTGTTTTGGCTTTTCACCTCCTAAGAATTTGAGGCAGCCAAAGTCTTTACGTTTGGAATGAAGAGCCATCACAATACGACCAAAGGTCATTGAAATCGATTTCAGAGTTGTCCATCAACCATTGAGTTTCGATGTCTCTACTGTTCATGGTAAAGTAGAAAGAATAGTCATCTGGTATGATGCAGTCCTGTTATTAACAGTCCTTTAAGGGATGCATGAATTTCACAAATACCTGGATTATGTGCGACTAATCACGTCCTATTTTGTGAGTCTTCTCAGGACGATCAATGCGATAAAGGTATTCTGCTGGTACAAAGTAGCCCAGGTATTCCACATTGTCTGGAGTAATATCGTAGTGATAGTGTCCACCTTCTCCATGATGGCTGAAACAATGGGTATGCTCCAATCGAAGGTCAAATCCCTTGTGAAAGAAAACAGGTCAATAAGTTCATTTTAAAAACAGGGCCAATGCAGTGAATCCCAGTAAACATTTTGATAGGTCATTTCTGTATTTTGCTTCTAGGAAATTGAAAAATCAACACTAAAATTTTGCAAATCATCTTTGTTTAAAGCCATGAGGGAAATGGCAACACATTTTCATTTTTATCAACCCTAAAAAATGTAACTAAAACAGCAACATGTATTGAAACAGTAATGAAGTACTTAAACACTGATTTGATAGTTGAGGTTTCTAATCTCTAAAAATATACACTCAAATACCAGAAGGGTGCCAGAAAACCCATGGATTAATACACTATAAAATGGATCTCAAGTTGAAAGATCAAAATATAATTCAAATATTTGAGAGTAAAAACAAATTTAAGTGCATTATGGTTGCATAAGCATTTAGCATTCAACTTTTGTACTATTGTTTACTTGGCGAAAAAGCAGGTTATCCAATTAATTCTGCATAAAACATTTCTACAACACAAAGTTCAAGTTTCCTTTGCAATTAGTGTGTTAGCAAAAAGCTGAGGTTATTGTGAACATCACTAGGTGGCACACTGACAGTGTGCAGGCACAAACACAGCTTGACAGTGGGAACGCAATTTGCGGAAACAAGGATGTTATCCTGCCATCTGTTGTAGGGACGCCACCTCTAGGTGGAGCAAGAAGCACAAAGGCGCAGGAACTCCTCCTGGCGAGTGATTAATGTAGCTGCAGAAACATAGTCTGTTGAGCTGGCCCTGGAGCTTCCTGTGAAACAGGGGAAAATGTGCCCGGTGCTGTCAATACTGCTCAGACCGCAATCTCTCTCCCGCCCACCATGAGGAGCCATGTGGCTGAATAGTCAGCACTCCTTTGTGACCTGTGCCCCCACTCCAGGCCTGCTCCCAGATACTCCTGGAGCTTTGGCCTCAGAGCCATCTATACTTCCACAGCCATTGTGATGTTATCACCATCCAGACTTGGAAATATGTTGTTGTTCTTTCACTATTGCTGGGTCAGAACCTTCGAACTCCTTCCCTGACAGCCTTGTGGGTCTACCTACAGCAGCAGTTCGAGAAGGCAGCTCACCACTGCCTCTCATGGGCAAACTAGGATGTGCAATAAATACTGGCCCATCTTATGAATGAATAAAAAAAAAAATTACATATGGGGGGTGTCATGACATCAGCTGTACACGCACAAGTTCATTCTGGCTTAGGGGCATCTGTCGCCAGTAGATGATGTCATCAGGCCCATCTGCACACGTGCAAGCGTCATTGTGATGGCCATCTTTGCGTCCACTCTCATTACTTCTTGTTATCAGCGTTCAGGGCAGTGTCAAACTCTGGTGCATCAGCTCACTGAAATCAGCAAACCTTTCACTTCCTGCTACAATGATTGACAAAAACATTTCAATACAAATTTAAAATTTTGAAAGAAGTTCTTTGGAGGTTGACTTGTGTGAAGAAATATCTCCCTGATTTTACTGAGACTCTTCCTATGCGCTGTAAACACTAACTGGAAAGAGAGCCAGCTTCACAGATCAGGCTGCTTGTGCATGTGTGAGATCTCCTGTCACGTTCATGGGTTTTTGCTGTCTGTACATTTAATAAAAACATACCCCTGTCAAATATCCCCCTGTCCAAACTCAATGTGACCCCCAGAAGGAAAAAAATCTCTGTAACACCTTGGAAATCATCGTCAACCTTGACAGACCTCTGAAAAATACCTCGGGGGAGTGTAATGGGCCATCTGTGTCACTGGGTGCAAGAGATACTCTTTTTTAACAGAAGGAAGACTCATCATAGCAAACATTCATTTTAACAAACTGCCTGCAGTTTCCAGACATGCACCAATGCATCCTGCTAAAGAAGGCTGTCCCACAGCTAAGTGTAGAAAGCTCACTCTTCATTTATTGAAGGATACATCAAATTAAACAAACAAACGTTTAAAGAAAGATATTTTTGGGGTTATCAATCCGATACAAATGTAACTTCTTGTTAAATATCTAATTTAATCTTTACTTTTAAAAAGCTCCTGAAGGACACAGAATGCCCAACATCTGTAAAAGTTGGTCCAGATTTTAATTCTTACCAGATCGCGGGACACAAATACTGACTGGCAGATGAGAGGAGCACTCATGTCAAAGAACTTCAGCCAGTTATTTACAGCCTCGTTGCTGTTCAAAGGACAGGTGGAAAACTCTGGCTAAAAGAAAAGAAACTGAACAACTTTAAAATCAAAGAAATACCACTGATGGCAATAGATATCACCTAAAACAAAAAAAAAAGGTGTCCGGTGTTATTGGTTAAGAAAACAAAATATTTTCCTTCAAAGCTCCGCTCTCTACTTGTTCAAGATCTAGAAACAACACTTCTACACCATAATGATATCTTCCAATTCCAGGAAGTCCATGTTCAGGAGGAATTCAGGGCAGATCCTGGAGTATCACACAGCCCCTAGTAACTACTGTACTCCAATTTGTGATTGGAGAACAATGATTATTGGTGATCCCTCTGAACCTATGACACACCCCACCCTGTGGGAATAGGGCTAGCTGGCTAGAAGGAGGTCAACCTTTCACTGAAGCCACCAGTTCACAAGCGACAAATTTTGTTTTTCTCAGCAATGTGTGGCCATGTAATCACTGCATCTTTAAGGCTGCTTGGAGGCACTCTGAAAATTCTTGTTGATGTGGTGAGCTCTTGGCAGAGGTCACAGACATCTCCTGACTGGGCGCCTTAAAGGATATAACTCTATACACCCTGAAGATACCCCAATGAGAATTCAGCATATTCTCCACTAATCCAATACATACAGGGGCGGCACGGGGCTCAGTGATTAGCCCTGCTACCTCTCAGCACCAGGGACTTGGATTCAATTCCACAATCGAGAGACTGTGTCGAGTTTGCAAATTCTCCCTGCATCTGTGCAGATTTCCTCCAGGTGTTCCAGTTTCCGCGCACGTTAGGTGGATTAGCCGTGTTAAATTGCCCCGTAATGTCCAGGCATGTGTAGATTATGTGGGTTAGCCATGGTAAATGCAGGTTTACAAGGATAGAGTAGGGGGATGGGTCTGGGTGGGATGCTCATTTGAGGGTTGGTGTAACTCGATGGGCCGAATGGCCTGCTTCTATACTGTAGGGATTCTATGACATCATGTACGAGCGCAAAAATATGTTTGAGAAGTGGGGAGGTAAAGAACTGGACATTTATACTTCATGTATCCAAAATTATTAACAAAGACCAATAGTAATCCATCTAGCTATTACAATGATTGACATCCTCATTGTATTAACAATCCCCCTCAAGTATGCTTTCTGATTTACGATCTGAAATAGCAGCTCAATGGTGTTAAGGCAGCTGAAACTGAAATAGTAATTTCTTTTATTTTTGGTGATTTCTATCAGTCACCCACTCTACCTTCGGACCCAGATGTAAACAGGGAATGTAGTACGGCCCTGATAACTGAGCAAGACCTATGTGTACTGTACTCTGGAGAGTTCTCAGCTTAACTTTGGTGTCAAGGTGGTTCCAAGATGACACACATGCTGACGGAAATGCAGAACTATATCAATTCCTGCAACTGATCCAGTAATTCCAGATCCAAATCTGGCCAAGTCCCCATGACTGTACGTGGTGGGGATGATGAACCAGGATACTGGCAGAGTAACCCAGTTACTCAGCTGCAGGTAGAGCACTGCTCCAACAGGAAGGTGGACAGCGAGTGGAAAGCAACTCTGGTAAATTGCATGAATTTAGAGAGATAAACTTGAGCTGTATCCCAGCACATGCTTGGAGAGCTGAACACCAGTTTTTTTTTTAAATTATAGAATCCCTACAGTGTGGAAACAGGCCATTCAGCCCAACAAGATCACACCGACTCTCTGAAGAGCATCCCACCCAGCTGTACACTCACACCGAATCTCTCTCAGATCAATAAGTAAAGTTGTGTTCTTATGGAGGAAGAATTTGTATTCCTTATTCAGCCAACAGAAACTGTGTAAGTATCTGCATATTGGATAGTTGCGTGTCATGGAGTAAGAGACAGCTAAACCTGAATGCCATTGTGTCGGGCTGAATGATAAATATGAACAATACATTTAGAACAATAAAACTTTATTACCATGTATTAGTGAGAAACATCTTTCTTGAAAAATCATGCAAATGAATCATGACTTAATCAAAAATGCAAGGGCTGAAAGACTCCCCTCCACAATAAAAGGAGTTTCAACATTAAACTTTCTTTCTGATGGCATAATTTTCAATTAACCAGAGCATGATGAAAGTCTGATGAAAGCTACTCTGAAATCAAACCTCTAATAAACCCTCAGGGTTTACCTAGGCAACTCAGAAATATTGGTCAGCATATCTCCAAGGGTAGATGTTCTTCTATGAGCAGAATGTGCCCAAATTTCCATTAAGAGCTCTCACACCCAGCTAACATTTTGGAAAGGAAACCGGAATTTCAATGTTACTGCCGTATTCATATCTATCCTTCACTTCTCCACCTTAACCCTTACACACTTTTGCAGTGTTAAGTAGAAAACTATGTGAGACTCACCATAACATGAAGTTTAGCTTTGCCTGTTTGAATGAGGAAAGTCCCTCCCATTCCTACAGGCTTATCTCCATAGTGCTGTTCAAGGGTTTCCCTCATACAGCTCACAAAGTTACTCTGTCCAGTTCTTCTGCTGCTTCTTACTTGAACAACCTGTTTTACGACAATATTTTTATTTGTTTACAACATACGTCAAAAACCAACAGAAGAATCGGTGTACACATTTTATGATGAATCCAAGAATATATTTTAAATACTAGCACTGAAATTTCACTATATAATATTCGCCTCAAATGCATAAATCTATTTTTTAAACATATCACACTGTATATTTTCATCCAAAACAAAACTGATATACCAAACTGACCACCAAAAAAAGGAAAAAGTAACTAGACTTATAAACATGATGCAAAATGTGGAAAGAGAATTAAAATATATTTGAAAACACAATTCAAAAATTAAAATACTTTGGAAGATGTAAATCTAAAACAAAAACAGACGTTGGAAATCATCAGCAGATCTGACAGCAACTGAGGAAATAGTTTAATGTTACAGGTCTGTGATCTTTCGTCACAAATGACTTCTTTTTAAACAACTGCCCAATGCTTGGTAGTGGAATCATAGACTGGAAAGGTAGAGCAAACAGTCAATGAATTGGTGAATTACTAGACAGAGGTCAACACACCTGCCAACAGCAGCACCATCCTTGTCAACGCCTCTTGGACGTGAAAGTTTAATGTTCTCAAGAGAATGCCCCCAGACCTGCTGAGTATTTCAGTATTTTCTGTTGTCTATTATATAGAAAGTACAACGTGTTACCTATTAACTGTCCAGTGCAACATACAAGCTGGAGAAGTAATGAAAAATTCTGTGGCAGAAGTTAGTTAATCAGTGATTCTTGTGGTAAAAAGTAACTTCATTGAGGTAACAAGGTGTAGAGCCAGGCAACATCAGAGGAGCAGGAAAGCTGACATTTTGGGTCTGGACCCTTCTTCAGAATATTTCCATAGCCACAAACATTCAACAGCAAGGAGTCAGCGGCTATGATTGGATTGATGCTCTTTCAAACAAGCTATTCCCTGCCAGCTGTCTGGATCCCCAGTCCTTCCACAAAACAATCACTTCAACCCTATGTCCTAACTTCCAGACAACCTGTAAAGCAAATGCATTTACACTAAACAAACAAACGAACTGTGGATGCCAGAAATCTGAAACAAAACCAAAATTGCTGGATATTCTCAGGAGGTCTGGCAGCATCTGTGGAGACAAAGCAAAGTTAACATTTTGGGTTGGGTGAACCTTCTTCAGAACACATTCTTCAAAACGCATTTACACTCTTCGTTTACCTTCACAGATCACACAGTGGGAGACATGACAAAGGACAACTCAGCCTGCTTCATTTCCACTGACCAGACTTCAGGAATGAAAATTTGGTAGGTTGTAAAGCTTGGTTTTGGTTATTTATCAGATCACAGGAAAGCTACAAAAGTTTCTAACACATCCAGAAGTAATAGTTCCATTAGGCACTTATACACTACATTTCTAAATAATGCTCAGCCATTTTTGTGTCCCATCAAGCAAATGGAAAATTTCCAAAATAAAAACAGTCAATATTACCTTATTCCATCGGAAATTTTATGATAAGGCACTATATAAATGCAAGGCTATCTTAAGTAGCATTGAAAGTTGCTATTGTTTTCACTTGCATGTTCTTCAGCTAAAAAATAAAAGCATCATTCTAAATCTCTGCCACTATGCATTCCTATACCACTATCTGTATTCTCTTACTTGGTCACTCATTTGGGTTAATTAGCACTATATATTATCTGGTCATGATTTTGGACTCCGAGCTGAGCATTTTACCCCTCGTCCTAACTACAATATCAAGGCTAACTTCTAACTCCACCAGATTAAGTAAAAACCAGAGCTACCCCAGTGATTGAAACAAGGTCAGCCAGAGAGAAAATATGAGTTTCCTGTTTGGGGCTGTTAATCTGGTCCAATCAGGGAGCCCTGGATGACATAAAACGGTGAACGTCAGTGATACTGAGCCCCAAATGCCTGACTCAGTGAGAGGTGGTGCTACTGTCAAAGGGAGTGCATTTGTAAATAAAGGATGACTGGTGATGGGATGCCGGCATTTGAAGAGTTCTTTCAGCTCTCCTATTGACAACGCTCTTTCTGTTTTCCTATCTTCTATTAATTCCAACTTATCAAAATCTCTGCACCATGCGATTTGATCCTCACCCAGTGCCACTGGCCTATAACACACTGGATTGTATTGAATTCTGGTCTTCTAACACATTACATTTGGAATTGTTAGTACTCTGTCTGAATCTAATTTGGTTATTCCTTACAATTTGTTTTTTGCAATCTCTGCCAGACATATATTCCTTCAAAGTGAACAGTTCCACTAACTGTTACCTACCATGTAACTTCTCCCATCCCTTTACCCCATCCATTAGTGGCAGAACACTCAGCTGCTTCGATTATATATATATTTTGGAACTCCCCATCTAAACATCTTTCTCTCTGAATGAGGTTTTGTTCACCTCTTCCCAAATCACCCTTCTGACCAAATCACCAACTCTAACCCAACCCTAACTTAGCACCAATCTATGAAGTGCCTTGGGACCTTTTCCTCACAATAACTGGCATTGTATAAATATGTTGCCACATTCCTCTTACCACAAAACCATCATCTGGATCAGCGAAAGGCAACTTTGTGGATCATCATTTACATTTGGAAAAACTGAATCCGAATTTGACAAATATTTAACAAAATATCTTTACCGCATAAAAGGCACAAACAGACTGGAATATAACTTACAATAACAGTAGTAGCATTTATTCAATACATCAAATTCTATTCACCTTTCCTGGCTTTCCTTCACTGATGAACAAGTTTGCTAGCAGTGCAAAATCACAGGTCTTGTATGTTTCGCCATATCTCTCAAGAACACACCCACCCGTAGCAGGGTCTATTTTGGCACTATAGCTGTGATTCACTTCAGGTTTACCATTTCCTTTGGTCGAGACATTAGGCATAAGCTAAAGTAAAACAAACCACAAAATCAGTGAACAGATTATCTTGCGCATCGCATCAGGAGATTTATAGTACATTTGGAGTGCCGTTCTAAGTATTAACTGAAACACCCACAATGTAAATTTTTTTTTTAAATCATTAGCATTCAGTAGAAGCCACTTAAAGGACCCACTCCCTCCCCAATATCACAAATGTGTCTCAAGTCCTCAATTGATGTTCAAAATATACTAGTCTCCTCTTATATGAAGCTTACTACATTATAATTATCTACAAGTTTTAATGATTCCCAAATTGGATTTTTTTTTGCAATACATCAAAATACATTTGGTTGGCTACACAAATTGGAAATGCTAGCAGACCATGTTTACTAAAAAAAAAAGACTGCTGGTTATCTCAGAATAACTCAAGGAACAAATTGGGACCTGCTTGTTACTTAAGGTTCAGCACCACATCAGGTGGAGTAATTACCTGCCAAATCATGGTAACATTACATCTAACTAAATTTCTAAAATAATTTGAAGCCTAAACTGAATTGTGTAATGTCATGCATTATTTTCTTAAGAACAGAAGAAAGGAGTAGATTTTATGGCTCCTTGAGCTTTCTCTGCCATTCAATATGATGACGACTGATCTTCTGCCTCAACTCCACTGTCCTGCACACTGCTGATACAGCTTGCTACTCTGAGAAATTAAAATCTATCCCAACCTTGAATATGTTCAATGATGGAGCATCCAAACTCTCTTGGATAACAAATGCCAAAGATTCACAACACTTAAGTGAAGAAATTACTCCACACCTCAGCACTAGATGATCAAACCCAGAGATCGTGCCCCCAAATACTAGGTTACCCAGCCAGAAGAAAGAATCACTCAGTTTCTACCCTGTAAAGCCCCTTGGGAATCCTTCATTTCTCACTGAGACCATATGTCATTCCTCTAAACTCCAGAGAGTACAAGCTCAATTTACTCCAGCTCTTCTCATTGGACAACCCTCTCATTTCAAGCATCAAACAAATCTTCATTATACCATCTCCAAAGCAAGTATATTCTTCCTTGAATATGGAACCTAAACACCATATAATACTTCAGATATGGTCTCTGTAAGGTCCCCTACATTTGTGATATGATCCCAGCAGATGTTTTTACTGGGCAGGTCAGATCCAAAACTGAAGTCTAGTTTGGTAGATCTTCTATTTTATTTCATGAGGTGGTCGTTCAATGAAACGAAAGCGCACAATGCTGCAAATCTGGTCTTAACAATAAGATAGAACTTTATTATGTAAAAGACAACAGAAAGTAGAATAAAACAAGCTATTTACATATAACTATTTTAAAACACACACTAAAAATATAATCCCATCTATCCCATTATCATCACTTTACAGTACTGAAATATCTGAGGTTATTTCTCTATTATATCTGTAGGTTTGAGTTAACTGTTTCTTTCATTTCGCCAAGTCTTGAGAATTCAGTAGCCTCTTCTTTGATTAGTTAAATAACTGAGCTTAGAATTTGTCAACTTCGAATAACCTCTTCACCCTTCAAACCAATGTTCCCTGTAGAATATATTTTTTCCTCCACATAGAATACTGAGGGCCATGCACAGCAGTATTCGCATGTCACTCAGCATGTACTGCACTGTCAAGAAGCTTACAGAGAACATTGATTTTAACCAAACACTTCTGGTCTGGAGCTTACAAAGATAAATCCTTACACTGAGGTAACCTATTTCCTAACAATTCTTTACCATCTCCTTCCTTCAGGAGAAACTGATTCACGCATCTAACTTCAACCAGGACCTCAATTAACTGAATAACAAAAGCTTTCAAAGCTTTAGCCGTTTCTCCTAACCTAAACAAAAAAAATCCTGATCCTTCTAAATGGAAAGCAAACTAATGGTCCTCAATATTTACTCCATTCCATCATTAAACTCTTCCAATGTGAAAGAATTCACATTATCACCCCAAGAAATGTCTCTGTCATACGTTTCTAAAAAAACTGACTCTAGATAGCCTGACAAATTAATCATTAAACTCCTTCACAGACACAGCCAAAACCGCCATGCCACTAAATCAAAATCCAAAATAAATTGTATTAGAATATATAATTCTCACACCTTACACCACAATTGTACAGCAACATTTTTCTTAATGAACCTCCCTGCTGCAACCTCAGTGGTTGAAAATGCATTATAACCTTTTGTGTTTCTTGCATCAGTACTTAAATCTCTCTGAATATCAACATTTAAAAGATTTATGCTATTAATTCTTTGAGGTGGTAATAAACAAGTTAGACAAAGGAGGGCCAGAGGACGTGTTCGATTTGGATTTTCAGAAGATCTTTGACAGGGTACCACACAGGAGGCTGTTAAATAAGCTAAGAGCCTATGGTGTTAGGGACAAGATACTGACTTGGAAAAGGGATTGGCTGACTGGCAGAAAACAGAGAGTGGGGATAAAGGGGTCTTTTTCAGGATGCCAGCCAGATTTAGTGGAGTTCCACACCGTTCAGTGTTGGGACCACAACTATTCATATTATACATTGAGAATCTGGATGAAGGAACTGAGGGCATCGTTGCTACGTTTGCAGATGAGACAAAGATAGGTGGAGGAACATGTAGTGTTGAGGAATCGAGGAGGCTGCAGAAAGACAGGCTAGGAAAGAGGGTAAAGAAGTGGTAATTGGAATACAACATGGAAAAGTGTGAGGTTTTGCACTTTGGCAGGAAGAATAGAGATGTAGACTATTTTCTAAACTGAGAACGGCTTCAAAAATCTGATTGAAACTTAGAGAATACTGAGAGGCCTGGAGATGATGTTTTCACTAACAGGAGAGACCAGGACCCTGGGATACAGCCTCAGAGTGGAGGGACGATCCTTTAGAACTGAAATGAGGAGGAATTTCTTCAGTCAGAGAGTGGTCAATCTGTGGAAGTCACAGCTGCAGAAGGCTGTGGAGGCCAAGTTATTGAGCATATTTAGGACAGAGAATAGATAGGTTCTCAATTATTAAGGGTTATGGGGAGAAGGCAGGAGAATGGGACTGAGAAACATATCAGCCATGATCAAACAGCGGAGCAGACTTGATGGGCTGAATGGCCTAATACTGCTCCTTTTCTATTCTTATTACCACAGTGAATGACCTCACTTCCTTACATTAAATTAGATTTGCCACCTTACTTCCCGCTCACTTAACCTGCCTATAACTCTCTGCAGATTCTTCATGTCTTTTTCAAAGCTTACATTCCCACCCAGCTTTGTATTCCAGCCAACATAGACACGTGATTCTCAGCCTCATCAGCCAAGCCTTTAATACAGATGGTAAATAATTGAGACTGATCTTTGCAACACTCCAATAGTTATAGCCTACCAACTCAAAAATGCCTCATTTATTCCTACTGTCTGCTTCGGGTCTGTTAATTAATCTTCCAAGCATGCGCATGTATCCCTCAGCATGCAGATTCACATTTTGCGTGACATTTTACTAGCTCCCCTTTGGTTTCTTTATTTCTATTTGGCTTTCCTCATATTTTCGTTCAAAATTTTAAATGTTTCCCATGGTTTATTTTAGGTTTTTAGTCAACTGACCTCAAACAACACTACCCTTGTACCTAGCTAACTGTCTTTCTTTAAGTTTATGATTTTTGTTTTGGACTTCAATATGCCATTTTCAAACATAATATGGAATTAAATTATGTTGAAGTATTTGCAATGGTTACCTAAAAATGGCTATCACTCTTATAAGAAACATCTATAATTAGTACCTCTGCAATTACACCCATAGCTTTAAATGATGCTGCTCCTGCTCCAAGGATGAAACCACCAGGCAGTTCCACTTCCTTAGCAACAACATTGAGATTATAGATCTGTAACGGGAAAAAATAATGTACATATCCCTTTATGTTAAAACAAACCTCCCATTGTATATTTCCTGACAGAAGGAACATGTATAAAATCAGGAACATTATTCCCTGTGAAACAATGCTTCATGGTCCTTAAGATTATCTCAAGAATATTATCTCAAATTAAACGATATAAAAACTGGCCTTATCTGAAATTGGGACCATTTTTGATTGATCTCTTCTCATTTTAAACAGGTTGAACTACTGTACAGAAATGTGGGGTGAGGAGTAGGAATGAAAGAGTTGTTGAATCTAATGCATAGAAGTTTAATTACTATCTACAGCAACAAGGCTATTAGTCCAAAGTGCTTCACGATCAATTCAGATGGTTTTCCTGTATCCTCTATTTACTGTACAAAGACATGAATCAAATTAATGTATTCTGACTTTTCTTTCTAAAAACCGACACATTTCAAAAGCCAGCATTGAGTGTAGCTGGAGTAAACTGTCTGGTTAACATGGAGTACGTGGAGGTCAATTAAAAACTTACTGCTGATGTCGTGTTAAAAAGTGTTATATTAAAGCAAACATAAGAGCTCTGGGTGCTGGAGGCTGAAACAAAAGCAGAAACTGCTGGAGGAATTCGGCAGGTTTGGAAGCATCTGTGGAGTGAAAAACTGAGTTAACGGAGGGTGGGCAAGTGGAGAAGAGCAGGGGGTGCACATCCCTGATAAAGGGATCCAATATCAGGGAGGGTGTGCTCTAGCGGGGGCCATACCACCCCCCTCACCACATCATTTTCCCCACCCACCATCCATATTCCTTGCTGCTGAGCTGCTCTCTCCCTAGCTTCCGCTCAACTGACACTGGGTCCTCAGATGGGTGCAGTACTGCCGTTAGCCATCGTATTCCCCAGTGGTGCTGCTAACCAATGCAAAGCTGCTAACCCCTGACTGGCCACGATCCTGCCACTGCCCAGTTAAATGCCTGAACAGCACAATGCAAATGGACCTTTTGAAAAAAAGGCAACATGGTGCTCTGACCAGTTCTCCAGCCACCGAGCGAGACTCCGGTCACCTCCATTAAACATAACCTGGCCTGCAATAATGGTGGAGACTTATCTCATTTCCATCCGCATACATAGATTTTATTCTTACTTTAAATCTTTGTAACTGTATTTTATTTTGATAACTTTATTGCTTTCTACTTAAACAGCTTTTGGAAACAATTGTGTAATAAACTAGTCTTTTGCCTGTGCTGTTGATTATTTTTAAATTGAAACACTCATGCTTAAAAGGAACTACACACAAGCTTCCACATACCCTTAGTTCGTGGCCATTATGAGGACAGTATCAGTCGGTGTTCATGTCAGTTACCAGTGACTCTACGTCAAACCTCAACAAGACTGATCAAAAGGAAATTCACCTCTCACCTTCTCAGTTTGTGGAAGTGGTAGAAGATAAGGAACTCCTCCCACATCTGCTATGCGAGGTTTCCCACATATCCCTATTTAAAGAAAAGGGACACACTGCAGTAAAGATTAACTGTAAGAGTTCAATAGGTAAAATAACCATTAATGTAAATGAAATACTGATTTCAAACCTGATGAAAAGCAAAACAAATGATTTAATGCAATGAGAAATGCAATTTATCGTACTTTGCTTGGAAACCCTAAATGAACTGAACTGGTGAAGGAACGTACAAAGTGATTTTCTCCCTCATCATTTTCCCGGTCTTTGACACTGGAATATACTTCACCTCCTACTCCATTAATAACACCAATCCTTTCAGGGACTTCATTGCAACAGTGTTTAAAACGTGCTTGTGTGCATAAAGTGCAATGATTAACATATACTGGAACAGCCAGCCAGTTTTCAAACTAAACGACAGTGCAAAGTGCATGTGATTCAAAGTTCTTTCATTAACTGAGTCAGCAGTGTATTTATTTGAGAAACATCATCAATGCAATACCATTTTAGCTAAAAAGCAACAGACATAAAGTAGGTGCATGTTAAAACAACAATCCATAGAATCTCAAGAGTGTGGAACCGACCAAACCAATCCTCTGAACAGCATCCCATCCAGACCACCCCTCTACCCTACCCCTGTAACCCCGAACTCCCCATTGCTAATCCACCTAACCTGCACGTACCCGGTCACGATGGGCAATTTAGCATGGCCAATCCACCTAAACTGCATATCTTTGGATTCTCAGCTAGCAGATCAGAAGTTAAATTGTAAACCTGGTTAACATGTTTGCTCATCCCTACGCTGTAGAGTAAGACATTGTCTGATGGATCAAAATCAAGCAAGACTAGTCCCTTCCAGGACTAATCAACCAGGCCTCAAGGCAGACTGACAAAGATGTACTTTATCATTAACTCTGGAACTAGCCCCAAATTGTAATATTTTACAAACCACGTTCTATGAACAATTATTAAATGTAGAAAGAAAATAGGATAGAATTAGGAAAAATATTTAATTTTTTGCTGTTTTTGCAAATGCATTTCTATAGGCAGTAATTCTGACAATTTTACTCCTTGTTGCAAATTAAGATAAAATGTGATTGTCATGGTGACCACATACAATACTTACATGCACGACTTAGAAGAAATTGCTAACTCATTCTGGTTAAATTCTTCCGTTCATTATTTTAACAAAATCTCATCATCTATTCATTGCAAACAGATTGACAACTATTAAAATAGAGAAATTTGTACCTACTATTTTGTTTCATTGCATCCATTTTTTCTGTATTTTGACATCTAATTCTTCACAGAATTCACACAGGTTAGATTTAAAATCCTAGTAACACAATATTCAAACATGCACAATTGTTTCTTTTTAATCTCATCAGAAAACCATAAGATGGAGGAGCAGAAATAGGCCATTCAGTCCATAGAGTTGGGTGCACTATTCAATGAGATCATGGCAGATCTGATAATCCTCAACTCCACTTTCCTTTCTTTCCCCATTACCCCAGATTCCCTGATTGATTAAAAATGTCTACCTCAGCCTTGAATATACTTAATGACCCAGTCTCACAGCACCCCGTGGTAAAGAATTCCACAGATTCATAGCAGTCTGACAGAGGTAATTCCTCCTCATCTGTGTCTTAAGTATGTGATCCCTTACTCTGAGATTACACTCTCTCATCCTAGACTCTTGACAAAAAGGGAACCAACCTATCCGCAGTTATCCTGTCAAGCCTTCTAAGAATCTTGTATGTTTCATTTTTCCATACCCCAAAGAGTACAGGTCCAATCTACTCGACCTCTCCTCATAAATACAGTTCCTCCTGCTATCAGGCTCGAGAACCTTCTCTGGCCTGTCTTGATGCCAGTATATCTTGCCTGAGATTAGGTGCCTAGAACTGTTCAGTGTTCCAGCTGTGGTTTGACTAGTGCCTTGTGTAGTTTTAGTAAAACCTCCCTACTTTTATACTCCATTTGCTATGAAATAAAACCCAACATTCCATTTGTCTTCCCTAGTACTTGCTGAACTTGAAAGTTAGCATTTTGTGATTCATGGACAAGAACTCCCAAATCTCTCTGTTCTGTCACTTTTTAAATAATATTCAGCTCTTCTATTGTTCCTGCCAAAATACATAACCTCACATTATATCCATCTGCCAAGTTTTTCCCCACATACTTAACCTATCTATATTCCTCTATACACACTGCGTCATTCTCGCCACTTGCCTTCCCCACAAAGGGAAGGGCTCATTGGTGCTTTGTTATGCACATCCTGCATTTAAACCTAAAAATTTTATGAAGTGCCGATTTTAAAATCTTTGGCAATTGGAGCTATACTTAACCTGCAGCAGCAAAAGTGAATGGTTCCTGTGCGAGGTCTGGGCAGTCCACCACGCACACCTGAACATTTGCAAAGTTTTTCTTCAGTCCATCCTGCAACACTGAAAGGGAAACAACAGACTTATTTTACCCCAAAATATCTTTTTCCCAGTTCATCTGCAGTATAGCAGAAAATAATGGTCTCATTTTTCACTCAGCCATTTAAGGGTACATGAATAGGAAGGATTTAGAGAGACATGGACCAAATTCTGGCAAATGGGACTCGATCATAGAATCCTTACAGTGTGGAAGCATGCCATTCAGCCCATCAAGTCCACAATGACCCTCCAAAGAACATCCCACATCCTACCAAGACCCACCCCATCCCTGTAACCCAGCATTTCCCATGATTAATCCACCTCGCCTGCACATTCCTGGACACTACAGACAATTTAGCATGGCCAATCCATCTAACCTGCACATCTTTGTGACCGTGGTAGGAAACCTGAACAACCAGTGGAAACCCATGCAGACACAGGGAGAATGTACAAACTCCACAAAGTCACCCAAGGATGGAATCGAGCCCAGGTCCCTAGTGCTGTGAGGCAGCAGTGCTAACCACTATGCCACCATGTCAGATCAGTTTAAGATGTCTGGTCAGCACAGGCGAGTTGAACTGAAGAGTCTGTTTCCAAGCTATATAACTCTTTGACCGTTTAGATATGCACTTGTGATGTCGAGGCATACAGGGTTAAGTGCTGGAAAATTGGATCAGATTGGTTGGGTCTGTTTTCTACTAGCGTCGACTCGATGGGCAGAATAGTCTTTTTCTGTGCCGTAAATCTCTATAACTTCGGGGTTTGGTATAGCCAGTTAATTACAATTGCAGCTACGAGGAGGAGTTAATTATAACGAATCGCAGTTAACTTGTCCAGCGATAAACAGTGACAGTGCAGTGCACCCCAGAGGTAGAACCTTGTTTTGCAAAACTGTCACATGCTTAATCCGGCCTCCAAGATCAGACCGTCTGCATTAGAAGTTGAATCAAATGAGTTTCCTTAGTCCATCTCCGATGGCGAGATTATTGATGAATAAATACTTTATTCACAACAGCATCAGTACAGGATTTTTGTGGTCTAATGGTCCCTGGACTGTCTGACCACTCCGTGCAACGCGTTCAAAACCACGATCACCATTTGCTTTGTATCCCACCTACATTATACATAGGATTTCCCTGCCCCCCCCTGCAAATAGTGCGGATAATCGTTGTGAAATACCCCAGCGCTTTACCTCGACAAAGCTCCTCCAAATCTGGGACATGAAAAGCAGATTTCTCAATTCTTGCAGCCATCGCACTCAATCCTGTCCGACTATGAGGTTTCCCAGCGAACGCGGAGTGGGTTTTATTCGGACTGTGGTTACTTATTTGCACGAACTGGGTAAAATCTGGGGTCAATCCTACAAAATTTACAGTCTGCAAAAAAACCTCACTCCGCCCCATCGCCAGAAGATGGTAGTGTGGGAGGGAAAGACTCTTTAGGCGGATCTGGGAGAGGAAGTTGCACTGAACACATTTGTATCAATTTGTTACAATTTGTAACAAGTTTTCTACTTGGCTGCAAGAGCAGACGGTGTGTTATGTACATGTTTAAAGTAGTTACACATTTCCAAAACAGAAGGGACAAATGAATAGGGAGGCAATTTATCTTTGCTTTTAAAATAAAAAGCATATTTAATCTTAATATTTAAAGTTCTGCTTGTTTGGCGTTCACTTGGTACAACTGCAGACACGGATGAGTGCAGTATCTTTGTGGTGAACAGTGCACGTTTCATCCGGTTGAACCGCCGGGTAAGGTTTCGGCCGTGCCTTTGCTAGGATGCACCGAGCTTCTGGTGAAGGGGGTGAGTTGGGTTTTGTGGGGAGTTGGTGAGAAGCTCGGGGGGTGAGTAAAGACAGCGGGAGAGCCCCTGGGATCAGCGCCTGTCTGTCCTGGACGCTGCGCTGAGCAGTTATAGTCAGCTGCAGTCGATGAAATGTGGCGTTGGGGGAAGAACAGCAGGTCAGACAGCACCAGAGGAGTAGGGAAATGTCGACGTTTCAGGTCTGGACCCTTCATCAGACTGTCCTCCTGTTCCCCTCCAGCTCCACATCTTATCGACTCTGAATTCCAGCATCTGCAATCCTGTAGCTCCTCCTGTTACCCAACCCGGCCCAACAAGCTTTCACTTTGTTTTAACACTTCCACGTGTCGTAATATTCTTTTTCTTAACATACGTTTTGTAAAATGTTTCAAATTACCAATTCCCCGTGGAATTAAAGCTGATTTAACTTGACCTGCTGTGCACAAGGTATTTAGCAAATGTGAACAGAACGGAGAAAAGGAAATGTTAAAACGCCTTCCTCCATCGGAGGTGGGGGGAGCTAACTTTTAATTTCAGGCAAAAGTCTGCAGTTCTTGTTGTGCAGTGAAGTATGGTGAGATCCGACTCGAAAGAATGTCCTAACATGAAGCTGGAGGTGTTGGAAATGAATCAAAAGCCGTATTGTAGGAATAGGGCTGCCAGATCATCCTCATTATTTCCAGTGACAATCATTTGGGTTTTGAGAAAATGTTAACTTATTTTAACTAACTCTCAAACGCATAAGTTTTTTTCTATAATGTGCTTCCTTCTTTGAGATCATAAATCATACTTATACTGTTTGATGCTGACAGCTTTGCATTTGGATAATTACAGGGCCTAATTATATAAATCAATGGTTACTTTGTGGTGATAGCATTTGATGGATTATTATTCTCGAGTCATTACAGCACACAAACAGACCCTTCGGTCCAACTTGTCTGTGCTGAACAGACACCCCAATCTTACCTAGTCCCATTTGCTAGCATTTGGCCCATAATCCCTCAACCCTTCCTATTCCTATACCCATCCAGGTGCCTTTTAAATGTTGTAATTGTACTTGTCTCCACCATTTCCTCTGGCAGCTCGTTCCATACACACAGTACCCTCTGTGCAAAAACGTTACCCCTGAGGTCCATTTTAAATCTTGCCCCTCTTTCTTTAAACCTAGGCGCTCTAGTTTTGGCCACTTCCACTCTAGGAAAAAGACTGTGGCAATTCACCCTATCGATGCCTCTCATGATTTTATAAATCTCTATAAGGTCACTCCTCTGCCTCTGACGCTCCAGGGGAAAATGCCCCAGCCTATTCAGGCTGTCCCAAAAGCTCAACCCTCAAGTCCCAGCAACACCCCTGTAAATCTTTTCTGGACACTCTCAAGTTTAACATCTTTCCAGTAGAAGGGTGACCAGAATTGTACGTGGTATTCTAAAAGTGGCCTCAGCAATGTCCTGTACAGTTGCAACATGATATCCCAACTCCTATGCTCAATGCAATGACCAATGAAGGTAAGCATGCCAAATGCCGCATTCACCGCCCTATCTACCTGCGACTCCACTTTCGAGGAACTATGCATCTGCACCCCTAGGTCTATTTGTTCGGAAACACTCCCCAGGGCCCTACCGTTTACTGTATAAGTACTGCCCTGGTTTGTCTTGTCAAAATCCAACACCTCACATTTATCTAAATTAAGCTCCATCTGCCACTCTCAGCCCATGGACCCAATTGATCAAGGTCCAGTTGTACTCTGAGATAATTAACTAGCTTCCACAAATGTCATTATTTATAAGTATTTTAATAGGTAATGGATTACAGATTTCAACTCTTCTGCCTTGTTACTATATTGCATCCTGTCATTACTATCAAAAAGAGGCTGTTAGGCAAACATTTTGACAATCAAGTTTTGATTTAGGAAGATTGCAGATCAATAACTCAGGGATTCCATGGTTCACAGTTACATTTCACATAGGATATATACCAAGGCAGCTGTAATGTGCTGGACAAAACTACCAAAAAAATGCTGTAAAGAAAGTGATGTATGGGGATAAGAAAATGGATTGGAGTGTATGGGTAATTGGTATAAAAAAACATTGGTTTAATGCAGATATTTTTAATCATTCAGTTTAGGCAGGAGGGTCTTGAACCCAGGCTTCCTGACCCAACTGGCCAAGTGTAAACTTGTAAATATAACACATTTGGACATCAAATACAGTTTTGTACTGGCAGTAATTGGAATTTCTTTCTTTTTATTGTACTAGGCCTAGCTCAACAGGAAGGAAATGAATTTGCAAAACCATTCAATCATCCCATGAAATGCCAGTGAGCAATGGAATCTGCAAAAATATCTACCTTATCAATTACCGCTGTGCAGTATAATGTGGACATCTATATTTTCCCCTGTCTCACACTGTTATTGAGATAGCTTTATATAAATTGACTTTTTAATCATGAAAATTATATGACTTTCTTGATCAGATTTGCACAGCAATGCTGAAGAAAATTGGAGAGAAAAAATGGAAGGTGAAACAAATATGACAGGCACAAAAGATGACAGTGAAAATAGTGTTTTGCTATTTTCAGATGAAGATGACGGGATTGAGCAGTTGCTACAAGATATTAGCAAGAAGACAATGAAAGTAGTTGCTGAGCAAGTGGACTCGCCCATCTCGACACACAGCTCAGAAGGAGATCATATTCCTGATACTATTCAAGACAAATGTCAGCAGAAAGTGTTGAATTATCAACCTGTGTGCACTAATCCATTTCCTCCTCCTGGCGATATTGGAAGAAATATGGTAGAGTTATCAGAGCGGTATGTTACTGAATACTTAAAAAAATGTAACTCTTAGGTGTGCATTGCTAGCTAGTGGACAATAAGTTTTTTCGGCTTTCTTACTTATTGTGATTATATTACATAATTGGTATTCAAGCACTTTGAAACTTCTATGATTTATAGAAGTTTTGCTCCTCCTGCCAAAAATCCTTTGCTCTTGGTCTCAAGTTTCAATTGACCCAGCATCCATAACCATTTGCGAGAGTGATCAAGAATCTCAGTTTGTGGTATGCAAAATACAATGTCAGTGTACCAGGTGAAGATATTTAGTTGGATTATGAGGGTCCACTTTGCTAGGTATGATTGATACTCTAGGGTTTTTGAAATTTAAAGGAAAGCCATGTTTTCCTATAATTTTCTTTCAACATCTTTTGAAGGCATTATTGTTATATATACTGGCAGTTTTCCACTACCTCCCTCAACTAACCATTATTCATTCTAGACAAGCTTTATTGCTGAGCTTGATCTTTGGGCGGCACTGCTGCCTCACAGCGCCAGGGACCCAAGTTTGATTCCAGCCTCGGGCGACTGTCTGTGTGGAGTTTGCACATTCTCCCCGTGTCTGCGTGGGTTTGCTCCGGGTTCTCCGGTTTCCCCCCACAGTCCAAAGATGTGCAGGTTAGGTGGATTGGCCATGCTAAATTGCCCATAGTGTTCAGGGAGGTGTAGATTAGGTGGGCTACAGGGGAATGGGTCTGGGTGGGATGCTCTGAGGTTCGGTGTGGACTTGTTGGGCCGAAGGGCCTGTTTCCACACTGTAGGGATTCTATGATCTGCTGCTGCTAAATTTATACAGAGTTTCCTTCAAGAATCACTGAGCAATGATTGAACTTGGGGGAGGAATAGGCTTTGTGGGGATAGTGTGTGTTTTCCCTGCCAACTAGTTTCCTCAACTGCCAAAGATGAACTCAATGTCGCTTGTCCTTGAAACAACGCAACATACTTTTTTCTGAAGAACTACTAAGTATGTTTCCCGAAGTTCTACTGCTTCAATTAGTTATTAAAAACCCCAACATTTAACACAATTAGTCCGAGCCAACTACTTTGGCCAGAACTAGGACAAAATCAAAGTTTTCCACCCTCCCCCACTTTCATGAGGTTAAAGAAATGAATATGTCTAATGGGAAGAGAACAGAATCCATAGTGAATTCAGTTCAAATCCAAATTAAAAGATTGCATTGCTCACAGGATTGTACAGAATCTGACTGTTCAGATGATTCCAGCATAAAGTATTTAGAAATGACCTTCTGAACCCAAGATTGGGTCACAATCTTGAATGAATTGTGGATAACTAATGTTTTTGATTTTTTTTTTACCTTTAAGGAAGTTGTTTTAACTTAGATTTCTGTAGCTTAGAGTTGGCTTCCAAAGGGCTACCTTATACAGCACTTTTTAAATTTAATATTAAACTCAGTAGTCATTGGCCAAAATTTGTTTTGGTTTGGGTAATTAGGGGTGTTAAATGCGCTATTCAAAAAGAGAGCAACCAACCATCTAGCTGTTACCTATTGCATATTGCTTTCGTTTTAAATCATTGAAAATTATTAACATTAATTCTTAGCTCTTGTCCTTATGTCAGAATAATTTTCCTTCATTTAACTAAAGTCTAAACTAAACTCAACATCAGGAAGATAACAATTAGCTGACTATAACAATTCCATGCATTCATAGTCAAGGGACAGAACATAAAACTGTGTTTCTCTTTCATTCTTCTTTCTTGACATAGAGACTTGAGGTGGGCACATACGCCTTGGAACAGGACTACATGAGTAGCTAACTTAGGAACTGCTAGCTTGTCGGTCAGTTTTTGCCAACAAAAGCGGAAGATTTATACTTTATCATAGTTATGATCCGAGGCGCTAAGGTGTTTAATGGAACACCACAATGAAAATGGTGGAGTATTAATGTGTGTATGTAAAATAGTTTATGCGTTTGCCTTTTCCTACTAGAGCATTTTTCAATTGGCCCTCCATAAAGCCAGGAAATGTGTGAGATAAGACTTGTATGATTTTAGTTGCTGGGAGATGCAACAAGAATTCTGTCACATAACCTTCAGGTTATGAAATTGTTAAACTAAATATTTCGTGTTAATAGTTAACTTCAGCTCATAGAGGATGGAGGCCTACTTATGGGACTAACCTCTGATGCTTAACACAAGAGAATATGTGATGCTAAACCAGTGGAATTTGTAAAGTAACCATAATCAGATTTCTTGGAGTGGATTACTTTACTCTTAAATTCTCCTCATAATAGACTGTTGTGAGATGTATATTTTTGTGGTGTCATTACAATTTTTGTTCAGTATGGACAGTTTATTTATTCTTAATTCTAGGGAAAGCACAGATTCGGAGAGCAGTTTATTTAAAACACAGCATCCCGTTGTACCACTAGGACAGGCGAGAAGGCGGGGCACCGGAAAATGTCCATCCAGATCAGCCAGAGATCAAACTGCAGAAAATACCGACAGCTCGACTGACTCAGATGACATTCCATACCGTCCAAATTATGTGATGGTTGGTCAAGTAAGGAAATGGCGACGACACAAGAAATACAAAAACAAATCTGTTTATAAGAGGACTGGGCGTCCAGTAGGAAGGCCTCGATCATCCATAACCAAGGCTGAGAAGAAGAGGAGATTGAAGGAACGAGGGCTGCAGTTTCCATTTGTGCAGAAGGAATACGGAAGGAAGCATTTACCGTTTAAGATGATTTTTGCCTATGAGGTACATTGTGTCTTATGCAATAATGATTATAGTCAAACATTCTATTAAATACATTCTCCATTAGATTTTTCAAACTATTGTTCAATTCAAACTATTTGCATATCTTTTATTTGAAAGCATATCTGAAGCATATTGTGTTTAATTTTGTTGTACGATCCCAATGGAAACTGACTATTAACCAGTCACATTTTCTTTGCTTGGCCAAGTCCCTCGTTTTAAAAGGGTTTTCAGGAGATGTGACTTACTCTAGTGAATGCCTAGATAAAGAGTGACAAAGTTAGCTTTCGGTTGCCCTGGCTCATACTCTGAAATAGCCGCATAGAGGCCAGGTCCCGTCACTAAGTCACCCTTTATTTACAGTACACTAACTGTGGCCAGCCAGCTCAGAGCCAGTCTTCAACTGAGGAGATTCTAATCTTCTGGTTACATTCATCAGCCAGGTCTTTCCTGATGGCCCAGGTTAACAACCCCAATCAAGAACCTCGTAGTCAACAAGGTCCACCTGGTCCCAATCATTACATACTCAAAATGATTAAAGAATTATAAGCAGAAGGTGAAACATACAAGATTTCAGTTATCAGTAGCTACAAAGAAAATTCTACTTAGCAACCTTCAGGTCACAAAATTATTAAACTAGATAATTGGAAATAAAACTGGTTTCCTACTGGAGATCTGCTCTCAATGGTATTCCAATTCTGTCTGTCTTGTGCCATCATCACACATCGACAGTAGTTTGTCTGTAATAATAAAACTATTAACAGATGAAAGAATGGGTTTCCAGTTTTCTGTCGGTGCAGCTCTGAGTGGATGTTTTGTCCAGTCGTTAGTAAATTAGTAATGTGTAATATGGGACGCTGAGTGGAAAGTTTTAAAATAAAAGATCTGGAAAGTTCTAACTTTAGGGATTAGCAAAGTTTCTTAAAGCACTTGATTTTTTTTTTACTGCAGGCATTCTTAATGGGCTATTTTCTTTTCACCTTGAGGTGATGGAGGAGAGGGGGCTGTTGCTTCTTTGTGTTATTTGGTGCTTTTTCACACATTTCCAAAATACATTGTCTTTACATCCATAGATTTATTTAACATCAATCAGATTTGCATCCATTTGGTGATCTGCTTGCTTCCAATTCTCACCTTCTGGTTCTGGTCCCGGGAAATAATCTTTACTATCCATCAGTGGCCAAGATTACCTTTTCCTGCACTTGTGCAATCACACATGCTGTTCAATGCTACCAGAGTTATTGAGAAATTAATTTTTCCACTACCCTGATTTTTCACTTCATCTCATTTCTGTTCTTGTTGGCATGTTTGCAAGTGCAGTTGTGGCTCATTTGGCAGTATTCGTGCCTCTCAGTCACAAGGTTCTGGTTCAAGTCCCACTTTAGAACTTGAGCACAGAAATCATGGCTGTCATCTTTTGGATGAATTGTTAAATGAAAACACCATCTGCCCTCATCGATAAATGTAAAACATCTGGCATTATTCTGTTGAAGAGCAGAGGAGTTATCCCTGTATCTTCACCAATATTTATCTCTCATTCAGCAACACTGAAACAGTTTATCTGGCCATTCTCACATTTCTGTTTGCTGTGTGCAAATTAGCTGCCATACTTCACACGTTGTAATAGTGACTACACCACGACTATTATTTAGAGTTATACAGCGTGGAAACACGCTATTTGATCCAACCAGTCCATGCCGACTATAATCCCAAGTTCAACTATTCCCGCCTGCCTGCGCTTGGCTGTTTCCTTCCAAACCTTTCTTATTCATGTACGTATCCAAATGTCTTTTAAAGGTTCTAACTGTACTGGCACTCACCACTTCCTCTGGAAGTTCATTCCACACATGAACCACTCTCAGTTTAAAAAAGTTGACTGTCATGTCTTTTTTAAATCATTCCCCTCTCACCTTAAAAAAAATGCCCCCAAGTCTTGAAATCCCCCTCCCTAGGGAAAAGACACCTGCCATATCTATGCCCCTCATGATTTTATAAACTTTTATCAGGTAACCCCTCAACCTTCTACGAGCCATTGAAAAAGGCTCTCCTTATAACTCAAACCCTCCATTCCCGGTAACATCCTGGTAAGTTTTTTCTGAACCCTCTCCAGCTTTATAATATCCTTCTTATAACAGGGCGACCAGAACTGGACACAGTACACTAGAAGAGGCCTCACCGGCGTCCTGTACAATCTCAACATGACGTCCCAACTCAAAGGTCTAAGCGATCAAATCAAGTGTGCTAAACGCTTTCTGAACCACCCTATCTACATGAGATGCAAACTTCCAAGATTAATGTATGTGAAGCCCTAGGTCTCTGTTCATAGAAGAAGCATAGAATCCCTGCAGTGTGGAAGCAGACCATTCGGTCCATTTGAGTCCGCACTGACCCTCCGAAAAGCTTCCCACCCAGACCCACCCCACTACCCTATCCCTGTAATCCTGCATTTCAAATAACCCTACTAATCCAGCTAGCCTGCACATCCCTGAACACTATGGGCAATTTAGCATGGCCAATCCGCCTAACCTGCACATTGTTGGACTGTGGGAGGAAACCAGAGCATCCATAGGAAACCCATGCAGACATGGAGAGGATGTGCAAACTCCAAACAGACAGTCGCCCAAGACTGGAATCGAACCTGGGTCCCTGCCCTGTGAGGCAGTAGTGCTTACCATTGAGCCGCTGTGCAGCCTCTTGTTTTTTCCCTTCCCCTTCCCCTTCCCCTTCCCCTTCCCCTTCTCACACCACTACCCAAGGCCCTACTTTCAGTAAGTCCGGTTCTTATTTGCATTTATCCAAATTGCTAATTGCTTCTTCCAGCACACTAATTTTAAAATTCATTGATCTCAAAGTTGTCTAGAAATTTCTTCATGGATTGTTCTTCCTATTTCTGCAATCTTCACAATGTATGCTCTGATTTATGCTGTATTACAGCTACTGCAGCCTATGTACTTGCAAGCTTCCCGAAACTTCATTCATTAGTGTGAATTGATTTTGAATATTTATAAAAGGGCATTAACAAGCTAAAAATGAGTGGTTACATTTTGCCTAGCTAATGAAAGAGAATTTCATGTACGCTTGTTAACATGTTTATTACCAATGTCAACATCACAGTTCAATTTAAAAGCAAGTAAACAGAGTCCTTAACTAATGTTTAAATTCTCTTGATTTACAGCAAGCAGCTCTGTGTGGATTATTTACTTACATGAAGGAGCTAAAATGTCAAAAGCACCTCATAAAGTCCTTAGAAAAAATAAATGTAGACTGTCCAGACAGAGAGTGTGGTCCAATAAGGCAATGCAAGTACCTGGATGAGAAAAGACCAGTTTCACCGATACAAGAAAGCAGGTAAGCCTGTACTTCAGAAGTGTAAAATTTCCCCTAGCTCCTTACCTGTGTATGCATGTGTACTGTGTTAATACTAGCCTGTGACCTGCAATTCTTCTAGAAGATCAGTAGTATTACTTTTGGCCTGTCATAATTATCTTAAGGGTCTAGTTTTGTCCATTTGCTGCTCAGTGTAGACTGAATCATTCAGAGCAGGAGGGTACAGACTGTGTTCCGTAGTCTACCAAACAAACTGGTCTTAGCACTGGAGATGATAGGAACAATAGAGTTGTTCTCAATACTCCTGGACAGAGAGAGGGAGGCAAATGGCCCATGGTTTCCACTCCTGATCACTATCCAGTGACTTCTGTTAGGAAATACACATACAAATGTCAGATGGGTACTGGATCAGGCCCATCTGTGATGCCTCCTTGGTTGAATAGCACACTGACACTGGCCATCCAACAATAGAAATGAGAAATGGCCTCTTGGATGAGATACTGGGAGGGCTCGACTTGTTTGAACTTACTACAGTGAGAGACTGAACAATTTTAACTGTAAGCACGGCAACTTTATTGAGAGGTGTGGACAATGGCACATTGCTTTAAAACAAAGCCTGAAATTAAATTCCCTCATGAAGCTGTAGCTGTGTCACAATAGAGACTGCAAGCCAATGGTCTGTGGATAGAAGTGGAGTAAATTGGCTCAGAAGACTCCTGAATTAGTGCCACAAGTCATTAGAACAGTGGTGGGTTGTAAATTCAGTTTCCCCTTGAATGGAAGACTGCATTAAGAGCAAGTAATAAGTAAATCATTGGAGAATGATAGGGAAAGTGGATCTGATGTTCTTCCCTACCCGCAACCAGATTAAAGGTTGGAGCAGCTTGGGTATCCATCCACAGACTTGGTCACCAGCAAAGCTATAGGGGCTGGGAGAAGTAAAGGTTAATCTCTATACCAAAAGAAACCCTGTCAATTGGAAGAGTGATACTGGTCGATGAATAGTTTTAGGTTGTTAACCACCAACTCAGCTGAATAATGTTTATAAAGGAGCATTAACGAAGTAAAAATACCTATTTGTACTTTGCCAATTATTGAACAAAAAAAAATTCACCTAAGATTGTTAAGGTATTTATCACTAATATCAATATCAGTGCAATTTAAAAGCATATAAGTAATGGTTTATTAAGCATCATGTTTATAGCGTTTATAAGAGTGATTCCTTTTGGGGGGGCCCAAAACATTTTTGATTTTTCAATTTTAGGAATGGATTCACTATTAGTGTAACATTCAGCGAATAATGTAACAAGTAGATGTACGCAATCTATTGCCGACTCCTGCTTCCTCTTATTCTTTAATCCATATCCTCTAATCTGCATTTTTGATATTGTGCCAATTTGGATTGCTTGAACCAGGAGCTGTAATTTCTGATAAATCCTGATAAAGTTGGCTGACAATATCAATTAATGATAGGTTCTGATAATTGTATTGCTTTCCATCCATGAGGATGAATGATGCAATTCATTTTCTTATATAATAAACAATTAAAACATTCTCTTCAAGTTTAAGAATAAAGCAGAACTCCTGGTAGTGCTCCTTACATGGTAGAGGGCCACTCAGAGTACCAATTCCTGGTACATCAGGCTAAAGTGACTGGCTACTCTTGCTTATGATGTGAATCTCATTGATTTAATTCCTACATTTTATGTCGGGATTCCAGTTTACCTGCTCAGGGTGATTCTATGCTGAAACTGACTAGCTCCACTTCTTTTATCTGACCCTAGCTTTGACTTAAAAGTTTGATCTTCATTTGTTATAAATACATATTTTTTTAAAAATGTTCTGCAATGACAACACTTGTATTTTGGGTAGCTGACACTGTTTATTTTCAAAAATTAAGACAGATGGATGCATATATCAGTATTTGCAAGTATTTCCAGGGAACAAACCACATGATAAATCTGAAGCTGCTTTCAGTTTACGATATTCACTCCCTGTCACAGAAGGATTTATCGGACATCTTTAAAACCACATAATTCATTCTTGTTCAGTGATACACGTAAGAAGTAGTTTCCTTTCATAGTCATCAGATCTGATTACTTGGAGAGAACTGTGATGGTGCCTCAGCTTGACTTGGGGATTTATTTTTAAACCAACATCTTAAAACAACATTCCATTGTTCACTTCTGTCAATAATGTGATAATACTTAAAGCAGCATTTTTAAGTTATTCTTTCATTTAACATGTACTTTAATATAAACCGCTATGACAATAATGTTTTTAATGTTACAGTGATGAAACCTGCATTGAAGACTTTGATAATGAAAACACGTTCGGTGTAAAAGTTGTGGTAACTAAATTACTTATATTGGATATGTAGTCTCTGCAGGATTAAGTTTAATACAGAATGGTACTTTATATTTATGAATCAGGTAAAGTAATAACTGATAGTATACTCAAACCAAGGGCATCTACCAGATTTACAAATTAAGTATACTGAATCACAAAGCATATTTGCCTATAATTTAGTTTCAATGCCCACCTTAAAAAAGTAGTTAAATTTATTGAACAAAATTTATTCATTGTTTATATTAAAATGGAAGGCATCAAATATTCCCTCCAGTGAAGGTATTTGTAAGGCGTGCAACTGTGAAAGCTTCAGTAAAATGTTATCTGAGCACAGTATATTTGTGCGTTGGCCCAAAACAATACAGCCAAAACAACTTTGTATTTGAAGAATTGTCTTACATATCATCTTTTGACTTTGAATTTTTTTTTATTGTTCCCTCTATTTCCATTAATGCTTTTTTTTTTGCTAAACACTTGATCATTCAGCTCATTACAAAACCTGCTACTCATTTCCCATCCCACATTGTGTTTACTCATCATCCTTGTCCTCAATGAACTGCATTGGTTTCCATTCCCCAACGTTTAAAACTCTCATGTTTGTATTTATATTCTTTCTTGGCTACTTCTGGAACCTCCTCTAGCATTATGATTTTCCACTTTACTTTGGATAACAGGGGGAAGGAAAGCAACAGACAGAGGAGAATGAGAAAAATTGTTCTTGAAATATTTTTGATTTAACAGCCTAGTGTAATTCTCAAAGCACTGGGACAGTGAAAACTAGCAAATAAAGGTAGCACCCTATCTATCATAGTTTCAAAATAAGGTTCAAATGTTCATAGATTTCTGTCTGTTTGAACTGGCTATCCCTTGAATTGTCTGGGTGTAATTTTCCTATTTTCAGTTCAAGTGTTTATAAGAGCGAGACTTATGGCTCCCAGATTACCATGGGTAAGAACAAAGTTTCTCACGGAATCTTCAGCTCTTCACATCATTAATAATCCTGGGTGCCTGTTTCATGAATCTCTCAGCAGGAGGGGAAAGTGCTCACCAGCGTCCACACCTTCTGGCTTTCATGCCGCTGATGACATGATTAAAGCCCAACTGCACACCACTTCAGACGCTGCAAACCAGAAAATGCCCCCCACGTTGTGGTGCCCAACCATTAACCCTGAGGACGTGGCCCAGAGGAAGTGAAAGCTCACCCCCAACGTCACTGACAACCTGGCGGTTTCAGTGATGAGGTAGTGGAGAGGAGGGCAGTCATTTTTTTCTGTACACTGCCACAGTATACCAAGCCACCAAGCCAAGCCAGCCTGAGGTCACATTGCAGCCTGGGTCAGTGCTGTTTTCTAAGTGAAGCAGGTCTTCTAACAGAGCAGCAAGAGGGTTAGTTGCCTTCTGTGCTCCACATCTCTCTGCTAGCTCTCACTCACATCTCACCAGTGCTCATGGTCTACAACTCTCATTGCATGCATCATACCCACTCAATGGCTCTTGCCCACCTCAGCCTTCCAAACTAATAATCCTTTCTGTACTCTGTGTCTCCTGCTTACCACCTTGCCTGCTCCTACATCACCTGTAACTGCTCTACCATCCACTCCCATCGTACTCAATCCCCCCTTCATCTCACTACAGGAAAGTTGAGCCCACCGTCCGGAACTGATAGCACCACAGCACCCTAACCAACCTGCCTGGTATCCCATGACTGGTTGTACTTGATCTGCAGCAGTGATTGCAGCCCAATTCCCAGTCAGATTCCAACACTCTAGCTGGGGTAAGTGCCTGACTGACTGTGGGCAACAGTATGAACTGGAATGTGATGTGCCCCTTGACTGACTGACTGGCACTCCTTGACTGACCTGAGTCCCCTTTTGCCTTACCATAGACTCCTCCACTTTGACTTTCACACTTGGTCATTTACTCAAAGCACATGCAGTATGTTTACCACACGTGCTTCAGGTGTGACGTTGACATGGCACAGTGCTACAGGCCATACATCCATCCCCTTAACTGTTCAGTACTCCTCACCTTGACAAACTGCCTGCCTTTCCTTCTGCACTGAAAAGCAATGCAAACCACAGAGGGTGGCAACCTGTAATTGAGCATTGAAGACCCTGTGTGCTCAGGAAGCAATGTTACGAAACAGAGACTGGCAGCCTGTAAGTCAGTGACTGTTTGCTAAGAAAGCAATATAGTTAGAGGCTGGTAGCCTCCAAATTAGTACAAAGTGAGTGCCATGAAAGTAAGCCATGAGCCACAAGATGCATCCTGTGTAGATACACGAGATGTGTGTGTTTCTCTGTGTGCAAAGCAACCTGCAAATCACTGGTGTTGAAGGGCTAAAATGGTGTCTGAGAGCTGGCTTAGTTTTGTAGTAAGGTTGGTACGTTGCTGCTGCCATTGAGAAAGGGTTGATGAGAATGGTGGCCATGCAGCAAGCAGCAACATAGTTGTGAAAAAGCTGGCTGGGACAAGCATTCAGAGAGATACTGTAGCTGACAAGTACCTGCTGTGATTTACACGTCAATAAGTTGTGCTCCCCAGCTTATCAGGGAAGGAGGAGAGAATTTGGAAGTGGCATATAAATAGAGCAAGTTGGTGTTTAATGGGATTCAAATATGTGGAAGTAACATAGTCACTGCTGAATGGTGAGATTCTGAAGTTGCCATTTAAGGTTTGAAAGGAAAGTCAGGAGAAATGTTGATGCTGAGATTCTGATTTTTCTGTGTATTTTCTCACCATTGCTAACACCACACAGGGGCTGAGGGATGAATTCTGCCTAATATCTTATATTTTTCTTTCCCTTTTCTTGTTGACTTACTACCATATTGATTTATTTTGCTGTACATTCCTACACTGTACAGGAGTATGTAGGTCAACACCATCTTTTCAAGAGCAATTAGGGATGGGCAGCCAATGCTGGCCCAGCCAGCTATGCCCATATCCCATGAATGAATAAAGAAGTGGCTGATTCTTAGTCAAATGGTTCCTGGCAGCATAAAAAGGTTCTCCTAAGAATGAGCAAGAGGCTGTCACTTACAATACCTTCTAAATCATTGTCTTAAACTGTATCTTAAAATATACTTCTCAAAACTTAGACAGTAACGATTCAGTTCAGGCTTGTTATCCCAATTCATAAAACATACCAATCAATGAATGCATAATTCAGTTTATAACCAAAACTTAACCAAAGATGTATTTTGCCACATTGAAAATATTGACTCAATGTTACTCCATTTTTTCATTAGAAATAAATCAGATTGTGAACCTTTACTCATGAATCATGATTTGAACAGGCAAAACCTCTGATTTTATTTCAAGGAATGTTCAGAGTTTGTTAATATTTAACATTAGATGATTTAGAAATATTTGAATGGTTGTTTTGTTACCCCAGAACTTGAGTATTTCTGAAAAGAAACATGCATTTTGTCGATGTTTTTCATCTTGTACTCATCAGGAGATCTCGCAGGAATAACAATTCAAGGGGAAAACTAACATTCATCTGTTTAAGAGGAAAGTGTTGATTCATTGGTATACAAACTCTGGTACAGGTTTTGCCATGGAGAATGCACCAGTTATTGTGTAATACCCTCACCAATCAGAGCCAATCTGCTTGGTTTAAGATTTAAACAAAACCTGGCTGTTGCCTCTGAATCATCATTAATTAGTGCATTCTCCACAGCAAAGCAACTACCAAACAGGATCCAGATGCCAACCAATCAGCACTCTCCTCTCGTGCAGTATAAATATAAATTTCCCTTGAATTGCTATTCTTGTGAATAGTCTTGATTAATATAAGATGAAAAGCTTGGAAAAGATTTTTTTTCAAGTATTAAATGTTTAAATGTACCTGCATCATGTACATAGCATTTTGGCAGTTTTGGCACTTTGTGACTTGATTATTATGGTGTTCTGTAACCTATTCGTAGCGTATTTGGATTCCTGATCCACTAGTCTGAAATTGTTGTCTATATCTTACTGTTCTCAGTCTCTCTATTGCCACTCCAACACTTCAAGGCTAATGTACGTAGACAGTATTTGAGCTAATTCATTCTTTGTTCACAATGTTTGTTTTATTTGTAGGATAACAGCTGTTTTGTAATGGAAAAGTTTGGAAAAAAGAAAAAGAGCCTTAGGAAAAAAAACTCCAAAGGCAAAAATAAAGACAAATGTACACCTAATGGCAAAAGTAAAGCCATTGAGAAAAATAAATCGATAACAGGCCAACAAAATAACACAGAGTCTTCCTCTACCTGAAAATTGTGACAGAACAATTGGCTGTAACAACAATAGGTAGCCCATTGTTTAAATCAGCCAGTCTACAAAGAATAAGTGTATCATTTGATGAACTGGAAAATGCGAAAACACAGGCATCTTTTATTTTCCGAAGAATCCCAAGATCAGTGAACATTCAAAAGAATGAGACAGAATGGAGAAGGTTATCACATAAAGGAAAGAATTCTAGAGAGGTTGGAATGTGAGTCAGTGCATCCAATCCCTGTCGTCAGCATCTCTGCAAGAAATGTTTCCTTTGAGCAGTGACCCAATGGAACAGCTTAACAATGGTAAAAATTTATTGTCAATGTCTAAAGGAAGATGAATAACTGCCAATGGGAATGACTATTTCATTGACTAACCAGTTTTTTTTTTCAAATGAACAGGTCAGCTGCTGGACTGGAAAATTTAATGAATGTATGTCATAATGGCACTCAATTAATATTCCTGCTAAAAATGGTTTTCACTGCAGTGTGTGCATGTTCATAACTGAGAAACTGAGCTCAATAACTTACAGTTGGCTAAAATGTCTGTAAAAAGTCATTTTGTATTCATTTTGAGGACATTCGGTTGTCAAGAATATACAAGTTAAAAATTACGCAACTAAGTATATGGTTGTCATGCTGTGGGCACACCTTGTGCAAAGTGAAAAATATACTGGCAGTCCAAACAACAACAACTGGATATGCTGTGCAAATTAGAGTGGCTAAGAAGTAGTGGCACCTAAAATATTGTTTTAAAAATAACCTGATAAGCAAACATCAAATATTTATAATCCAAATCTGTAGAATATGCAATTAATTATTTAATTTAGACCTTTATTATTTCACCAGTAACTATTTCAGCAAGAAATTTATTTTGGCAGACATTGAATTGAATTGAAAATTGGCACTGGAAATTGAAGATTACATTTGCAGGAATTGTTTTGTGTGAGCATTGTGGTAGACAATGCTGACTAGCAGTCTCTTATGGATGCACATGATTTGATCTTCAGTGACACTCATTTTTATTTTGTTGAATGCTACAGAGAAGCACTTAGTTTTTGTGATAATTAATAAATGGATTATTAAGTTGAACTTTTGATGGTTTTATACATTGTATAAATAATATAGCTAAGATTAGTCTTTTCAACCTGGAAATGTCATTTTTGAATGTGGTTTTGAAGACTTAGTTGGAAGAATGGAAATACTTTGATTCTGAAGACTCCACCTGAATACTTTTATTTTTAGCTTGATTTTCATTACAATATATAGGTGAAAACTGCTAACAATATGGCTTGGATTTATGCTTAAAAGATGCCACATCAGTTCTATTGTCGGTGTTGTTAAGATGTTGCATGTGTTTATTTAAAAATAGTGACAATTTCTTTTGTAAAGTTTTATGTTTACATAGACACCAATAAAGCATATACTAGAAAAATCTCCTGCTTCAATGTTGTCCTTTGGATTTGCTATGTAACTTTGTTTATACTGATTAGTGTAATTTGCTTCTTTACAGAACATTAATATGTAAATTATTCCTTGTGATTCTGTCGGGTTCCACAACTAGACATAAAGCATTCCTGTGTTTAAAATATGTGTGAGAAAACATGAGAAATGAATGGAATCTATCAAATCTGTTCTTTGCCACAAACCACATACAATTGGCTTGAGATGTACCTACTGTAATTCCATGATATTCAGTGCCATGAAAGCTATCCAACTCATTTAATCATCTCAGAAAATGTTCTGTAAATTGATTGAAATTGCTGTGCACACAGCTGACACTTTTTCCATTGCCTTTTATGTTGAATATTTTCTAGATAAATAAATTATCACTTCCAGCCTGCAATCCTCCAATGTTCCAGCCTGCTATTTCAAGCTGTGAAGAAAAGGCTTTCTCTCAACTTCTATATCAGTGGTACACTCCATCCCATCTTTCTTTTTTGGTCATCAAAACCCTCTTCTGTTATCTTCACCTCAAAGTTTTACTTTTGCAATACTCAAGCTGATCTTCACACATCAACCCTGTGAGGAATGTGTTCTGCTCTAGTGAAAATCTCAGTAGATCATGCGAGGATTTTGATCTCTCGTGTCTCATCTACTGAAACCTTGGATTATGAAGACGAGCCAGGATTCAAGTAAAGTAATCTGAAGATAGATAAGTCTCAAAGGAGCTGAATCGTTCTTATCCTGTTACTACTCGCCACTCTAATGTCACATTATGGTTCGCTGAATAGCCCTCAATTGCTTTTGTGGGGAATGGTGTTGAAGTTCATGATAGGAATTTGGAAAATCAGTTTTTACTTATATAGTTTGATCATAATTTTTTTCCATAAACTACCAGGTATTCTCAAACCCAAGTCATTGTACAGCTTATAAGGTGAACATTCCTAATTTTCCATGACAAATATTAACCAAGAATTTCTAACTCAGGTGCCTTGTTGGCTTCAGAATTGAATAGGGAACTGATTTTATTGATTTTGCATAAGATACTTTGTGTGCCCAGTTAAATAACCTCCTACTCCCCACCCCCATTCACATAGAATAGCAGCATTTTGCATTTGACACTTTTTGTTGACTTACAGATTTTGATTATTTTCTATTTCCTTTATCTTTCCCACCCTGCCAAGACCCCAAATTTACAGAGTTGTTGTAACTGAATTGTTGAAAACTATGCCAGCCTAAGCCAGAATTGGCACACTTTCCAATGAATCAAGGTTGGAGGTTCAAGCCTTGCCTCATGTCACCTACACAACACATTCAGTGTGGTACCTGAGAGTTGTGTGCTGTCAGTGCAGCCATTATTAAGGCCTTGGCTGCCTATTCAGGTAGATGTAAATAATGCCATAACATCACTTTTAAGATGAGTGAGGAAATTGTCCCATAAATACAGAGTAACTGGTAAACAATCTTGTTACTATGTCACAGGCATGCTATTTTTCTTATAAAAAATGTAATTCAAAAGAATTTTCACATACTACAAACATGAAAGGTGCTGTATAAATGCAAACCAAAAGAACTGCAGATGCTGTAAATCAGGAACAAAAACAAAGTTGCTGGAAAAGCTCAGCAGGTCCGGCAGCATCTGTGAAGGAGAAAACAGAGTTAACGTTAACTCTGTTTTCTCCTTCACAGATGCTGCCGAGCTTTTCCAGCAACTTTGTTTTTGTGGCTGTATAAATGCGTATTCATTTGATATTAATCTCTTATGCATACTGTGACAAAAGTAAAAAGACACATTTTGTTCATCACAATTTCTTTTCTTCAGTGCCATATGTCTGGGAAAGTATTGCCATTCATGTTTGGATCAGAGCAAACAAGATTTGCTGAAGTTTAGAGTGATTTGCATGTATGACGGCCATTCAGCCCACTGAATTTGCTCTGCCATTCAATGAGATCGTGGCTGATATGATAATCCTCAACTCCACTTTCTTGCCTTTTACCTCATTATCCTTGATTCTCTTACTGATTAAAAATCTGTCTTAGCCTTAAATTTACTTAATGACCTAGACTCAACAGTCCTCTGCAATAAAGAATTCCACAGATTCACTACCCTCTGGGAGAAGAAATTCCTCATTTCTGTCTTAAATGTGTAACCCCTCATTCTGAGATTGAGTCAGCCTCAACTAAAATATTCTGCCAGTTCTGGTCACTATGTTTTATGAGAAGACCTCAGAAAAATATAGTGATTGTAATGAGGTCAGCTAGCTGAACCTCATAGAATGAGTTCGCTGATTGGGCTGTTAATCTGGTCCATCAGGGAGGCCTGGCTGACATAAAAAGGTTGAATGTCAGGAATACTGACACTCTGGTGCCTGACTCTGTATGAGGTAGTACTATTAGCTAAGGATGGGTCATGCATCAATAACAGGTGATGAGATACCAGCTTCTGTTGTTATTTCAAAAGGGTACAGAAAGGATTTACAAGAATAATTTGTAAAAAAATTCAGTTACACAGATCAGAGAAACTGGGATTACTTTCCATGAAGAATAGAAGTTTTAAAGGAAATTTTATATAAATGTTCAAAGATGTGAGGAGCCTAAACAGGGAAAATAAACTATTCCCACTGGCACAAATTTTGAGATGTAGAGGATAATTTCTTTTCATGTAGCAAAATGTTTATGGAACAGAATGCACTATCAGAGTTCAGTGGAGGCAGGTTGTGGCTTTTAAAAGGGGATGAGATAGGCACATGGAGAGAAAAAGATTTGCAAGGGGTATGTGGAAGGAGCAGGTGAGTTGGACTGTTTTATTGCTGCACAGAGCTGGCAAAAATGACTGATTTGAAAGGCCTCCTTTTGTACTATAACCATTTTATGATTCTAAAAATGAACTATCTCTGCCCTTCCTCCTTGACCTATCTGTAGCTTTATAACTTTAAAATTATTCAGTTCGAGGTGAGGCCTAAATATCTATTTAGAGTGATCAATGTTTTATAGGGAGCTTGGGGGAGAATAATATCAATCATTAATAGTGTATACTATATTTGTAAATCACAATTAAACTCTAATAGCGAGCAGGGAATAAAATTTTGTATCTTTCCCTAAGAAGTACTTATTCAATTTACTGCTTTCTTCCTAAATTTCTTATTTCTAGATATAACCTCCAGGATTCCTACTCCAAACCTTTCTTTCTCTACTTAAAACAGTCATAGTCATCGACATACAGCACAGAAACACTCCCTTCAGTCCAACTTGTCCATGTCAACCAGATATCCTATATAAATCTAGTCCCATTTGCCAGCACTGGGCCCATCCTATTCATATATCTATCCAGATGCCTCCTAAATGTTGTAATCATACCAGCCTCCTCCACTTCCTCTGGCAGCTCATTCTATACATGCACCACCCTCTCTGTGAAGACGTTGCCCCTTAGATCCCTTTTAAATCTTTCCGCTCTCACCTGAAACCTATGTCCTCTAGTTTTGGGCTTCCCACCCTGGGGAAAAGACCTTGTCTATTCACTCTATCCATGCCCCTCATGATTTTATAAACTTCTATAAGGTCACCCCTCAGCCTCCAACACCCGACAGAAAATAGCCCCAGCCTACTCAGCCTCTCTCTATAGCTCAAACCCTCCAACCCTGGCAATGTCCTTAAATCTTTTCTGAACCTTTTCAAGTTTCACGACATCCTTCCTAAAGCAGGGAGACCAGAATTGCAAACAGTATTCCAAAAGTGGCCTAACGAATGTCCTCTTGTACAGCTGCAGAATGACCCCCTAACTCCTATACTCAATGCACTGACCAACAGGCAAGCATACCAAATGCCGCCTTCAATATCCTATCTACCTGCAACTCCACTTACAAGGAACTATGAACCTGCACACCAATATCTCATTGTTCAACAACACTTGCCAGGATCTTACCATTAGGTGTGTAAGTCCTGCCCTGATTTGCCTTTCCAAAATGCAGTACCTCACATTTATCTAAATTAAACTCCATCTGCCACTGCTTGGCCCATCTGATCAAGATCCTGTTGTAGTCTGAGGTAACCTTCTTTGTTGTTAGATCATCTTCCCTAACAGAAACATAGAAGATTGGAGCAGGAGGAGGCCATTTGGCCCTTCGAGCCTGTTCCACCATTCTTCACGATCATGGCTGATTGTCTAACTCAATAGCCTAACCCTGCTTTCTCCCCATAACCTTTGATCCCATTCGCCCCCCAAGTGCTATATCTGGTCACCTCTTGAATACATTCAATGTTTTGGCATCAACTACTTCCTGTGGTAATGAATTCCACAGGCTCACCGCTCCTTGGGTGAAGAAATGTCTCCTGATCTCCGTCCTAAATTGTCTACCCCAAATCCTCATACTGTGACCCCTGGTTCCAGACACAGTCACCATAACTCATGTGGCACAGAACTTGAGCAGTGTGGTGTAGAAATCATTCCGTGATCACTACAGGGAATTTACTCTTCAGAAGCGGAACACTTGACCCATTTACCCACACTGGTGTTTGTAAGTTACATCATATGCCAATCATTTTATAAGTTTTCCTGGAAAGATTTTAAATATTTCAAACATTGGAAAGAAAGCATTTATAGGGATTCAAATAGAGTAATGTCTAAACATATTGTTTAAACTCTTCAATAAGGATGAATTGTTTGGAATGCAAACAATAAATTGGTCAGTTAAGTGATAACATGATTATGCTTTCATCTTGCAAAGTAACTTCCCTACTTTTAAAAAATTATTAAATCATCAAAAACAAATCATTTCGAAACTGAACACTTTCGGTGAGAAGTTTCAATTCACAATTTTTTTACATTGTTAGTTTGCCAAGAGGAAACTGTATGCTGCAAAATTGTATTCCTAACAACTGCTTTTATTTTCATAGATCAAATGATGGCACTACACTAAGGAAAGTATTTTGGCATGAAGGCAGAATTCACATTGGAATCCAAATGCAGAGAAAAAACACTAAAGTGAAAAATCATATTTTGATTGGAAATTTTCTATTGTTTCAGCAACATATATCCTTTCACTAAATTACTACTTAATCATTGGGTATCATTTTGAATACTTCTGTCTGCAATAACATGTTGGATATGTGAGTAATATGAGCAGGTGGGCTCAGTGAGGGGGAGCCACATTTCTGAATAGGCATGGTCTTTCATATTGTGTTGAGGTTCGAGAGGTGGAGGGTATGGTGGTGGAGGATGGGGAAGGTATTAAGGGGGGTGTGGGAAATAGAGCAACAGTATGTACATGTGGTTAAGGTCCACTGTTTTAAGACCAGCTTCAGTTGCCACGAGTTGCTCTGCCTTTTAGGATGACCTACAGAGATTAGAACAAAGTCATACTGGATCAAATTGGGTCTCTCGGTTTCAGGCGATTCTCCCCTGTTTGGAGTAAGTGGTTTGGAGCAGACTTGTTAGCCCCAAAGATGTTCTGTGTATTAGCCAGGTACATATATGAAAGACATTGTTAAATTTGAAATGGTGCGGGAAAGATTTACAAGGATATTGCCAGGGCTTGAGATATAGGGGGAGGCTGAATAGCCTGGGGTTATTTTCCCTGGAATGTTGGATGCTGAGGGTGACGTTTTACAGAAGTTCATGAAATCATGAGGGACTTAGATAGTGAGTAGCAAGGTCTTTTCCCTAGAGTGGGGGAGTCTGAAACTAGGGGGTATAGGTTTTAAGGTGGGAGGGAAGATTTAAAGGGGGGGAAGATTTAAAAGGTGGCTGAGGGGTAAATGTTCACACAGAGGGTGGTGCGTGTATGGAATGAGCGACCAAAGTGGTGGAGGCTGGTATAATTACAACATTTAAAACCCATCTGGATGGGGACATGAATAGGAAGAGTTTACAGGGATATGGGCCAAATGCTGGTAATTGGGACCAGATTAATTTAGGATATCTGGCGAGTTGGACCGAAGAGTCTGTTTCCGTGCTGTGCGGTACTGAAGAAGGGTCTAGGCCCGAAACGTCAGCTTTCCTGCACCTCTGATGCTGCTTGGCCTGCTGTGTTCATCCAGCCCTACACCTTGTTATCTGAGCTTTTCCAGCAACTTTGTTTTTGTCCGTGCTGTACAACTCCGACTGTATGTGGGGTCAGGCACCTCTGTAAAATTTTGATGGTTGCCAGCTCCGAAGTAGCGATGCTCGTCCTGGGAACTCTGACCGAGCTGTACAAGTTATAAATCCTGCTCTCTCACAGATCCTTGGTCAGATAATCCTGTTCTGTCTAGTTTCGCCTACGCTCTACCGTCTTCTCTCATCCTTCAGGCCTCAAAACGGCCGTCACAGTGGCGAGACGGGGGAGGGAAGAATCTCTGGGAAGCCCACCTCATCACCCACCGGACTTCACTTTGTTAGGTATTTATAACAGAATAAGGTATTTGGCTCCGAGTCTAATCTCCTCGTACCGGTACAAGTGACGGACGGAAGAAAACAGCCACTGCGCTTCAGAAGCTGACTGAGCTCAACACGACTGCGGCTGCGCGGGAGTGGGGGGGCGGCAACCTCGGTCATTTCAGGGGGATAAAATATTATTTTATATTTATAATGAGAGTAAGCTCTTATTTCGACCGGGCTCTGGGTCACTTCAATTTAAAAATAAAAAGTATAATTTTGGAGCGAGGTCGTGCTGGTGTGGTGGTGATTGCGCGGGCTATAAAAGGAGCGGAGCAGCTCCCCACTCGCTCTCTCTGGGTAATGGCGGCAACTGAGGAGCGCGAGCGAGAGGTGGGTAACCGTTGAGGGAACAGACCAACCGCCAAATTCTTTCCGTTAAATTATAAAGAGGCATCCCTTCTCAAACCCTACTTGTCGCCTCAGAAATTAATGTCAGTAGTTTCCTGCGTGAGTGGAAAAGTCCCCGCTTTTATTTTTCTTGTTTTCCCAGGCAGGGAAGTCAAATTCCAACGTGTCTTGTGTGCAAAGACAAAGATAAGGACATTCTGCATGTCGTTATATTTGTTAATGGATAAAGTGTATCTCTGCGACGGAGTAGTGGTAGTGTCCCTCGCTGTGAACAAGGAGGACCGGTTCCTTTCCCACCTGCTCCAGAGGCGTGTTATATGGGCGGGAAAAACGATTCCAGTTGAGGGCTGCTGTGGTAGTGTCCTCCTCTCTGGGCCAGGTGACCCTGGTTCAAGCCCCACCTGCCCCACAGTGGGATTGTGCGATGATGATACTACGAAACGGAGTGATTAGACACCGGTAAGGAGTTGAGAGCAGGGAGAAGTCGTGCCTCATAGGGGTTAGGGAACGGTTTGGAGTGGATAGTGCCTGGGAAACCTGGCCTTGTATTCCCATCAGACAGCGGGGCTCTAGGCCTGCGCTCGCTGCCGCTTCCTCAGCCGGGTTTCTTTCGCTCTTTGCCCCGAGGGCGCGGTTGTTATGTCTTTCTCCCCCTCAATGAACCCGGCTACACCAAGACAGGCCATGCTTCCATCTCTGCACGATGACCATTGCATTGGTGACAATGAGGCCTGTGACAAGTCCCTGGGGCACCCCACCGCCTGTGCTAACGTTGTAAATATTGTGCTTCTCTTAAAACCACCCGGTTCACCTCCCTAAAAAAAAAAACTACAGCATTGGTTTAACCTATTTGAAAAAAAATAAAAATCTAACCTGAAGTATAGATCCACGGATCGACTTTTTTTTGCAATTCTCCGGCCGTAATGGGAATTTTAGGAGGCCACGTGTCGAGGGATACCAACACGTGTAGGAAGCTTTGAACTGGGTGCCGCATGTGTACTGTGTGCAGCATCCGAGCTGGAGAGTCTTCTGGATATTTTCAGAACGTGCTCACCCTGTGAGCAGTGAGTTCAGGGTGATGGATGGATGCGCATTCAGAAACGATGCGTCTTTGAGGTGTTTGCTTTTTAGTGACAGACAAATCTGTAACTTATTGTGAGCCTTGTACGTTGTGCTCAAGGTTAGGAGGTGAAAGATGACGCCCTACAGAATGATTGCAGCGTGCCAATCAGTGAGGCTATTACGGTACAACAATGAAAACAGGCAGGCAGTGATGTTTTTAACCAGCTTAGGATCTGGCGTGGAAGCCTTAAAATAAAGGACCAGTAAGATAATAGTAACTTATTCCCACTTCTGCCAGTGAGAGTAGAACAAAGGTAGGAGAAATAAGGATGGTATAGGAGGGCTTCATAATCTTGGAATTAGGAATGTTTCTATTGTTGCCCAGTGACTGGACTGGGATCAGTATTTTGCAGGAGGACCATTCTTGGTTGGGAAGAGTTTTAATTAAATTGTTACGTAAAATAGTCATGAATGTATGAAGTAGAAAGGAGGGACAAGATATCTGATGGATTGAAGGTGTTCTTTTAATAGAAGCAAATGGCTAGAAATACCAAGACTGGTTTAGAATGCATTTATCTAAGCGCAGAGTGAATAAGGTTTAAAACTGCAAGTATGGATGGTCCTGTGGGCATATACTGTTGTGGCAATAACAGAAATGAATCTTAAATGTGAACTATTTACTTAATGGTGTTGGGTTGAAGAAAATAAAAGGGAATGAGATGGATGTTAATACTAATTATGTAGAGATGAGGCGTGAAGGCTCAGTGAGGGCGCTTGAGAGTTACAAGTTAGCCAGGAAGGACCTAAAGAGAGAGCTAAGAAGAGCCAGGAGGGGACATGAGAAGTCTTTAGCAGGTAGGATCAAGGAAAA
>NC_063357.1:25594463-25630711 GCF_021869965.1 Rhincodon typus | reverse complement strand
GGGCCTAGACCCTTCATCAGAAAAGGGGGAGGGGAAGGGGGTTCTGAAATAAATAGGGAGAGAGTGGGAGGCAGATAGAGACCCCCTGAGGGAGGAGGGTAACTTCTTCAGGCTAGGCATCCTTGGAGGCTTCGCAGTGGGGTTAAAATTGAATCGGAGATAGTAGGAACTGGAGAATCCGAGACAGCAAGGTGCAGGGCTGGATGGACACAGCAGGCCAAGCAGCAGCGTAGGAGCAGAAAGGAAAAAAGCAAGTTAATCACCATTCAATTAATGGCTCCTGGGTTTGGGGTATGTTGGCAAACAGCCAAAACTGCCATGCAGCACTGGGCAGAGACAGTTCTGAAGTCTGCTGATTAACATTGGAGTTGAGCACTTGATGCTTGTAGCACTGGGGGCATGAGGTCTATCCCAACTGAAACTTAACAATAGATTTATGTTGTTGGAAATGCCTCAAAGAGTAAACTTTGTAGTTCTCGCTTTACTCGTTGGATTATGCTGTTAAACCAACGAGGTTAAACTACAAAACAATTGCCTAGTTTTCCATGGGTATTTCCTGAAGGGTGCTGGATCTGGACTGTGTGCCTGTTGATTTTTGACAAATGGCTTGTATTTTAAAGGCCTTAAAATGTCTCCATGCAGAATTCAGAGGGATGTCCAGTCCATGTGAGGTGACCTTTGGAAACTCTTTTATTACCAGGAAAGGAAGTTGAAGCATTGAATGGTAGGTTTGTCTGCTGCTCCGTTGGTTTGAGAAGTTCTGCCTTTTTCTGGAAGTATTTTGTCACTTCCATCAGGTTCTATTCCAAGAACCCTTGATGAGAAGGAAAGCTGCACATATAAATTTATTGTGAAATCAGGATAGATTGCAGCATTGCTGATAATGATACAGCACAGCAGGAATTTATTAAACCCAATGTGTCTGTCTTTGAGTCAGTTTCTCACTCCCTGCTCTTCCCTGATGGCCAAAGCTAATTCGCAGGACTATTGTTCAAGTGCGAGTTCTGTAGTGATGAGTTTTCTGTTCAACTGCTGTGTGAAAAACAATGAACATAAAATAATTTTGTTCTGAACAGGACTGCTTTTGTCATAACTCATACTTTATTAGATTCAGGCTTTGACATGCATTTTGGATCTCATGGCTTTTTTTTTTCCCTCTAAAGCTGTCAAGACTCCTCAGAAGTAAATCACTTCCTGGCACTTCCGTCTTCAGGTATGTCAAGTTTATTTTTATAGTTAAAACTTGCATGTGTCTGAGATCAGTTTTAAAATGCACTGTCGTATCTGCATCCAGCAGTAGTTCCTGGTGGATGTTCATAAAACAGTGCTACACTAATTCAGCATTTTGCATCGTTGGTTGGCAGGCTCATTGTGTTTGTTAACTTGGTTTTTTTTGCTGATACATGTAACACTATATGTTGATCTGAGTTAAGCTTGGTATGTTTCTAGTAAAACCATTGATTCTTTTTAAATTTAATAGGCCTGTCAGAGCTCAAGACTGCAGTGATTGTTGCACTAAATTCTTGAACAGGTACAGCAGTTTTTTTTTTGTTTTTTTTTTTTTGAAAATAGCCTCTTGCAATGCAAAAATTGAATAAATAACAGCCTGTCAATTTTCCAAAAGTTACTGTATGACGTTTTGGAGTTCTAGGCTGAAGCTAAATATGTAGCTTCACTTGGTAAAATAAACTACTTGTAATGTGAGACATTGGTCACTTACCAAGGCTGCCAGAATGACTGACTGTTTCTGATCTGCTGTGGAGTTGACCATAAAGAAACCATCCCAGCTGACTGCATAGTTAACAATTGGTAAGTTAGTTGGGAACATTACCCTGCTCTAAAACAGAACTGTGCTTTATAGTTTAATGCTGGCAGCCTGTAAACAAAACTACTAGATTTAACTGAATTACCCCCCCCCCCATGAAAATATTGCCAAGATATGATTTCTTTTGGCCTTCTGGATAGAAGACAATTAAACAAGCAGGTAAATTATGGTTATGAAGTATAAATTGCACACTGATCAATCCATGCATAAAGTGGCACCATGTCCAATCTGTCTGATCAGCTCTGCTTCCAGAGTGTAGGATCTTGTTCCTTATCCAATGGGTTTAGTCGTTGACTTGCCTGCAACAGTAGCTGCAGTCCATCAGTGTCCCAGAAGCAATTGTCACCCAAAAATGCATTTGTGAAGAGCTAGCTTCACAAATGCTGATAGCATAAATGTCCCAGTGATTCTCTTTATCATGTGTATTAACTCGTTATGTGGCTTGATTAACACTGGCAAAAGTGTAGAATGGCCTTAGAATTGTCCCCTTTGCCATTTGTTCTAACCCCACCTGAAGCTTCATGTCCCTTAAACCATTCTTCACTAGTTGCAAGTTAGAACTACAGATTGGCTTCTGTCAAGCTGGTGAGCTGTTATTTGGCCAGCCAGTAGTGTGGATTTTCTCGTTGGCCAAAAGCAGTTTGAGCTCATGACTACCTTGCTCCTTCTGAGTTAGTTGCACTCTCAAACTGGGATCAAACTAGAGATTTTCCTGGTATTGGGTGTCTATTTAGCACCTTGTCAGTAATAGGCAGCACTTTGTACTGATTCAAGTACAGAATTGACAGCATTATTTACTGACTGGCTTGTGCATATTTTCCATAGGTTGGAGGACACTAATAAAAGTCTTGATACCAAACAAAGGGAAAGAGTATGAAAATATTTTGGGTGGACTTGGTGTCAAAATGGCCGCTTGTATTCCAGGCAAGTTGTTTTTTTTCTTAATTGCTTTGATTCTTCCTGCTCTAACACCTGCATATGGCTATCTGCAGGCACAAATACTTCATGTTACATTTTTGTGGTACTTGCTATAGGTTCAGGCCTGGTCACTTCAAAGAGGGTTTTTGGTGCAAATCCAAAAACTCTTTACGCTATGACCGAAGAGTATCATCCTGTGTTAGTTACTGCAATCATGTGTTTTGTAGTATATGCTCATGGGATACACATACACTTTAAAGCAAGGCTGAAATTTGAGCACAACCCCTACAACGTAACTTAATGGTCAGCTTTAATCTCTTGTCATTGTGTTAACTCTGCTGAGCTTCACTGAAATGAGACTTGTTTACTGACTGGTCAAACCATCTAAAATTTGATGAAACATCCTACTTTATTTGATTCTGATGCTATTTTGGGTTGGCACACACTATTCTCTCATTTGCTTTATTGTGCGAAAGGAATTTTTTTAAAGATGTAATATATACTGCATCGAATGCTTGTATGGACATTTTTATATTTTACTTTCTTTACTCTGCTTTAGGAAATGCTGGAAACATAGAAAATGGAAACCTGACTGAAGAGACCTAGTTAATGGTCACTGTTTGTGTTAAGCTACATAAAAACTCATTTCTTCTGTGATATTTCGCATGTATGTTCACTGTTGGCCGCATGCAAATTGAATCTAGCTTTGGAATGCTGTGTTAGGGTTCATTAACAAGAACTGAGAATTTGCAATGTTCTTTAAGATGTGCATTTGGTTCATATAAATTTGTAGCTTACTTATTTCATAACAAAGTAATTGGTAACCTGTGATATTTCAGTTAATATATATATTGCCTCTAATTTCATAATGATTCAGTTGAGAAATTTTCACCTTGAGACAAGATTAGAACAGATGGTCAGTGAACTAGGCTTTGACCTCTTCAGAGAACCTGAATTTTGGGTATGGAATTTTCATTGAAGGGAAAACACTAGGGGAAGAGAACTTCTGAATATTTTGGCTAGATCCAAATTAGAAAACTTGAAGGTGAAGCAGAATGAACTGTTCTGATCACAACAAACTTGACCTTTTTGTGGGTACTTAACTCCAAATATGTTCAGATGTAGAGTTCAAAAGACATGGGTGCCAAATTTGTGGTGTTTGTATAGTCCAAATTTGTTTTGTGGGTTATCACAAATGAAATAAATTGTGTTAAATCACATTAGATAATTGAATTAAAATCTATAACGGGGTTTAAAATATGCTGTGGACATTTGTCTCTTGAACAGTTGGATTTAGTAGATTATTTAACTACGAAACACTAACTGTTCCAATACAATAACATCCCATAAACACTTAGTAAAGGCAAATTCAGTAAAACAGATTGTCTCATGCAGTCCTCCAGTCAGGACAAAAAACTATCAAACAGTAGCAGGGAAAGATGTACTGCAGCTTTCAAACCCACTTCAAGACCCCAGCAACTGTTATTGAAAGCTAAAACTAAAAATCCTGACTCTGGAGTAGTTTAACCCTGTCCATTCAGACTACTACTCAACTTTTTAAACAAAACTGAAGCCCCTCAAGATATTTACTTTATTGGAGTCAAATAGACAGCTTGGCACCTCTGTCATAAAACCTCTTAAAAAGGACAAAATGCACCTCCTGAAGTCTTAGACTTGATATCATGTCATGATACTAAAATAACTGATCCCTAACTGGTTCTGGGGATCTGTCACACTCCACATTGGTACATGCATCAGGAATTCATTTTTCACATTAACTTGGTTAATCCAGTCTATATGCAAATTGGGGTTACTCATTACTGTATTGCCCACAAGCATTGTAGTGCACTTAATTTCTTGATTTTCATGTACCTCACATTGATACTACAGCTGGGTGGTTTGCTGTGTAACAACTTCCAGCAGCAGATAGTGATGGTATGGGGGAAAGCACTGAGTAGGGTAGTTAAAATTAGTTTAACCAATTTCTGTTGAAGGAAATGTTTACATTTCTACTATCTTGTGTAGAATATTTCCTAATTGGTCATGAAAGGTCCCTACACCTGGCCATTACTGCTCCTATCTTAACTAGTGCGTTTTTAGCATTTGGAATGCACCTCGTGACATTAAAGCTAGGCATCAAACTGGTATAGTTAACTGAAGAGAATTAAACTGTTAGTGTGCTAGTGTGAAATACTACTGAGACCAACAGATTCCAGTCATTTTTGATTCACAATTTATTCACAAATTATGGTGTCTATGGGCTTGGATGTTTGCAGCCAAGGACAAGAAATGGTATCTTAAATTATGAGCAAAAACAGAAAAACTCAACAGGAGCCCTGGAGATGAGATGAGCAGTTGAGTCCTGTGATGAATTTGTAGATTTCATATGCCAGGCAAAGTCACTAGGGGGCAGCAATACACTATCCCACTATATCAAAAGATTTTGCAACATCTTGACTGGCAGTACATGTCCTAAAAAAAATCTCTTGGAAGTTTTAATATTTTCAATGAAGATTTTGCATTACCCTTTTTTAGTTTAAAATTTAACCTGTGTAACTTGCACACTGAAAGGGGTTTCTTCTGTTTAGTGAGCTCCAATTTTATACGAGGCAAACTTGCAAGCAATGAAGCACTAGAAAGCTGAGTTGCAAGGGTTGCTATGGAAGAATTCAGATGGGGGCTTATGGAATAGCAAGGTACAGGCAGGGGAGAATTTCATAATGGGGAAATTCAGGGTGGGTGAATGAATGCCTGCCTTTCCTGAGCCCCACAGAGGAAATGGGGTTTTGGGTCATGAGCCCAACCACCTGAGTTTAGTGTGACTGAGAACATTACAAATGAAAATGTATTCCTGCTTTAGGAATATCTTGGCATATTCCACTTTACCTTCATCCTACTATTTGGTATATAGTACAAGCTGCAGTGCTGTGACTGGTCTTTTGGCACTAACCCTCACCTTTTGGGCTGTTAGTGAGGAAGACAGCAATGCCACTATTTAATCTGATCAGCTGTTCAGATGCTGATGATGCTGATACTGCTGAATGTTGAGAAGGTAGTATAGTGTTGGGATCTGCAGATGGTGAGCCACCAAGCATCAGTGAGCTGCAGCCTGGATGGAAGAAAGGATATTCCTTGTAGTGGTTTACTCAAGGTTAGGGTTTTTGTGACATAGGGAATAACTGAACACGCACAACATGGTGGCCAGGCTACCAAATACATACTCTTGGGTTTTACTCCAGGGCTATAATTTGTAAACTAGTTCATTGCAAAAGTTCCATATCTCTTCCACTTGATAGTTATAGTTAGATGAACTATGCTGTTATCGTTTATTGAAATCTGCAAAATTTGCAATGAATAGATAACTGAATAAAATGTTTATAGTTGAGACGAGTATCAATCAACACTCTTTCTAGAATAGTTAAATGGAGTACTCTACATCCTATAAATTTCAGAGCTAAAGCTGTGGTCGTCATAGTCTCCCTGGGGCTGCTGTCAGGGAGGTGACTGGTGCTTTAACTTGAGGGTTACTATGCCTCTGGCAAGGGCAGCAGTTCAGAAGGAGAATCCTTTATGGTAACCTTGTTCAATTCAGGAATTGAACCATGCTGTTGGCATCACTCCTCATCACAAGCCAGCCTTCCAGCCAATTGAGTTAATCTTTGTGAATACCTCATCTGAAAGACAGCGCCATCATCAATTTTGAGCCTTGTGGGAATTGTTCTTATTCCTGACACCATGGGAGTGTCTTGTCTGTTACAGTTTAAGTTTTCCATTAAACTGCATTTTTTTAATGATTTTATGCTTAAGTCTGTTGTAGCAGCTGAACGCACAGTCTTGATATTTGTAGATGAGTCAATATAGTACCTGGGTATTACAGAAAGCATAGTTAGTCAAAGATATCCTTATCTTATTGGTGCCGTTGCATCTGCTTGGAATAGTATCTATGTTGTAGCAAAAATCAACTGAGTGGGATCTATTCATTGTGTGGGTTTGGAAGCCTAAGCTTGGATCTTTCCCCATTGATGTTCATCCACTTTAAAAACACTACTGAAAGGACACTTCCCATTTCTGTCAATAATGATGTTGCTGACAAAGAACGAGGCTCAGAAAATTATCTGCTGGCAGTAAAATTAGAGGTAGATGGTAGTGACATCTGAATTTTGGGCATCCTTGGATTTGCTTTCATCATGACATGCTATTCACAACAATGCCATTTTATGACGTTAAGTTGTTTACTTGATGACATTGGATGGCAAGTTCTTGATGAGCTATTGTGCACACAAAATCCATGTTTGGCTTATCACCAATCCAATTTGCAGTTTTCAAAAACTTGAAAAACCCATATGAGGCATTTGGAATCATGGTGGCCTTGGAATCTCAACTAATATTTGTGGCATGCCATACTGTCCAAATTGGTGGTATCATGAGAAACATAAAGGGGGGGGGAAAAAAACAAGCTTTATCACTGACCAAACAGCAGAGGTCCTTGGCTTGGATCTTCTGTAAATACAATGCTTAATTTAATTTGCATGCAACAAGGACAATGTAGCCATGTGCCATAAATGGAAGCTGACAGACAACCTGAAATGTGATTGTAGCTATGTGTCCCTAACCATGAAACTCAACAGCCTACCCACTGGATGTGTTGTGGGATGCAGCTCATTTGTCTGTTCTGCATCTCGGGAAGCCAGCAAATAGGTAGCCAATACTTCAATCTTGTTACTAGCTAATATCATGTTTGACAAAAGATTATAAATCGAAATTGTGTTCTCTGCTTGGTTTCTTTTTTTAGGAAATATCATGCAGAATGTTTAAGCATAGCCCTTGTTTTATGTGCCCTGACAACAAACAAACTTGTTACACAAATTCACGGCAGCAGACTGGATTCTGATCAGAACTAGCTACAAGTGTCAGCAGGTTATTCACTAAGAGATATCATATGAGAGTTCTGTGTGCTCATAGGTATGCTTTCCAGCAGGAATTGCTCAGAAATGAGAAACCTGGCTCATGTTTTTTCTTATTATTCTATCAAGCCAAAGAACTCCCAAGATTAGATGTAGAACATTTCTTGATTCTACAACACTGCTACATCTAAACCTATGTCAACTGAGTTGTGGAATGCTGTCAAAATTGAATTGAATTAGCTTTATTGTCACATGTACTCATTGAGTACAGTGAAAAGTTCATAAGTTGCCATCTTAGGTACAGATTACCTGGGTGCAATCCTTAGTTACAGAATTGAGAAATGAAAGATAGAGGTTACATTACAGCAATACACAGTATAACCATAGGTCAGAAACAAGAAGCAAAGTTAAAGACAAACTTCACAAACTGTCTGCAAAAGACCAACACAGGGGGCCTCCATGTGGTCTGCCACCTCGCTTCACGCTGGTTGCCAGCATACCTGCTCTGGCCGATGGTCGCAGTTGACTCAATCCGCACTGGGCTGCTGTTTGGCAGCATCACCAACCTAGCTTCAGAGGACTGGGCTGGGTCCCTGAGGCTGAGAGAGGGGGAATAAGAAAGAAAAAGGTCAGAACAGACGAGTTGAAGGATCCTACTCCACTAGCCTCTTAATTTCCCTTAACCCTGCAAAATATTATTACTCATTAGTATAATTAATGACAATTTTTATTCATTATCAACATTGCTGCAACTTTTTTCTCTATTATAGTCTGATATTTATTGTACTGTGCGATATATTCAGTGCTACTGCACAGCACTAGAATAAAGAAAAGTAAACTTGCGTTTATATGCTGCCTTTCATAATTATTGACATATTGCAAAGTACTTTACAGCTAAAGAGTACTTTAGAAATAATATTGGTGGCACATTAAGTATGGCAATCGCTGTGTTGCCGCACACTACCTGATAATTCATTCATAACTTAATTCCATTTTGTTACAGGGATTCAACAGCTCTGGCTGACTGTCTTCTTCCCTGCAAACAAAAAAAACCATGGTGGATTTTAAGGGTTACAAGCTGACAAGTAAAAACATGTAAAAAGATAAATCAATTTTTTTTTTCTTCTCCCAGTTGGCAGTGCTTATGAAGCACTTGCAGTGGTTTGTTTTCCTCAATCTCCATTTGTTGAAAAGAAAACATTTAATCACAAGTTGGCAATGAGAAGAAGGCTAGAAACAAATCTTCTCTGTGCAAAATTTGGCAAGATCATTTTCATACCTGTTTCTTATTGGAACACCGATTACAGTTTGCTGGGAGGTTGATACACAATCTTCCCACCTTCCCTATTTTTGTATGGTCATAACCTCTGCTTTAAAAATTAAGGTACTCCACTAAGTCCTTCAAATGGGTTGCCTCTTACGGGTTGGAATCTATTCATTCTTTTGGAGGAATAGCCCACAGCATTTATGAATTGCCCATGATAAATCAATTTTTATTTTTTTGTTCTGCCAGTTGGCAGTGTTAATGAAGCATTTACAGCAGTTTGTTTTCCTCAATCTCCATTTGTTGAAAAGAAAACATTTAATTACAAAGGTTGGCAATGAGAAGAACGCGAGTCCCTCAAATGGGTTGTCTTTTAGAGACTGGAATCTATTCATTCTTTTGAGAGGAATAGCCCGCAGCATTTATGAACTGTCCAGACACTTACAGCATGTTCACAATAGATGGCACCATCTGGAAAGAATTACAGCTCAGTGAATTACACAGCCAACCAAAACTAACCTAAGCAAAATCATGATAGGAAAAAAAAGGGTGTGATATCTGATATGAAGTGGTAGCTTGAACCAACATAAGGACATACAGTCCTTGTACTGTAGGTGAAAATGACCTAAAACAAAAAAATTAATCTTGGGCAATGCACTATAATCAGCAAACTGATTTAAGGTTTCAAACCATTTTGATCCAATTGCAATATTAGTGTTGGAGAAAATTCTAGTTATTCCTTGTGGTGAAATTTCACTGGTAAATTTGATTTTTGATCTGTATTAAATATGGCAATATTCCATTTCATAAATTTAAGATTATATTTGCTATGGAGACTGCACCATGTAAGCTACAGTTTTAATGTATTTAACAGTTTAAATTCAGTCAGCTTTTGACATTCTGCCTCATGTTCTTTTAATGCTTGAATGCCTCCTGGAATGCACATAGGTGAGTTGTCATCCTTGGCTACTTATTTAGTAGGATTTATGAATATGTGATATATTATCAGTGATCCAATCTAATTGGTCTGGTTTAAAGTATAAAATATTAATGAGAATTTTCTATCCAAGTTCTTCCTCTTTTTTTTTTTTTTTTCCTGTTTGTCCTATCCATTGCTGGACTGTTTCTGTAGGTTCTTGTTACTGTCTACTAATTCACCCACATATCATATGTTAATCCAGAGACTGAAGTCTGAATTTTTTTTTCTGTACCGAAGTTAAAGCATATCTTGTTTCTCTATGCTAGGATATTAAGACTTCAGTAACTTCTGTACAGCCTGGAAACAAATCTTCTCTGTGCAAAATTTGGCAAGACCATTTTCATACCTTTTTTTTGATTCTTTATTGGCATACCGATCACAGTCTCCTGGGAGGTTGATGCACAATCTTCCCTCCTTCTTCCCTATTTTTGTATGATCATAACTCTGCTTTAAAAACTAATGTACTCCACTAAGTCACTTGTTATTGGGATTTGGTCCTTCCTGAATCAGTTGATGTTGCTCCATGACCTCTGTTTGTCTGCTCAGTTGAATTGCCTTTGTGAAGGTTAAATCATGTCTCAACGACATGTGGCCAAAACAATGCCTCGATAAGGATTCTATCCGTGATTAGTTCATCTTTTGAAAGTCTGTATGGATCATTTGTAAATGCATTATTAATACTTCCTCCTTTTTCTTTGGATATGCTTGATAAATTTAATGCAGTCAAGAATTAATTTGCAGATTGAAGTAGATATGAAGTACTTTTATTAATTCATCTCATTGTCACTTCTTCCTTATCAATGTATCTGATTAGGGTATCATCTGCACAGCCAACCATCGCATATAATTACATGCTGACCATCTCTGCTTCTCAGTGAAATCTGAAATAGTGAGAGATTTGGTACATTTGACGTAATTCAGTCATGCTCCTGCTTACTTATCACTGCAGTCTTTCACTCTTGCTAACTCTTTCTAATATTCTTGGTTATGTCTGATTATAGAGTCTACTTGCACAAAATAAAACAACGATTTTATGAAGAAACATTTTACTGTGGCTTCACTTTGTTACAAGATTTGACGAGAGAGCAAGGCCATGTGCCATTGCTTCATTTACTATAATTATGTATATAATCTTAACATATTGCCAGTTAACCTGTTATACTACAATATTAACAGGAAAATATACAATAAACTTTTACCAATAGTTTTCTGACAAAGAGCATATCCAGTGTCCAATATATCTAGAGGCCCAGATAGTCATGCTGCATGTTGAAGGATAAAGAAACACTGGAATCAGACTTGCAGCTGATTTGATATATTGTGAATATATTTAATGTAAAGCGAATAATAAATTGGGGACAACATAGCAGGTCAGGCAGCATCACAGGAGCAGGAAAGTTGACATTTTGGGATGGGACACTTCTTCACAATTCTGAAGAAGGGTCCTGACCCAAAACATCAACAACTTTCCTGCTTCTCTCTTGCTGCCTGACCTGCTGTGTTCCTCCAGCTTCACACTTTGTTGTCTCTGACTCCAGCATCTGCAGTTCTTGACTATCTGTGTAATAAGTTGCACCCTTAAAGGTTTTTAGGGCTGATGGGCTATAAACATATTTGTGTATCAATGATATTTTCTTGGGATGTGATTTCTTTTGGTATAGTGCCCTATGCAATCATTGTTTTGGGGCCAAAGTAGCTATTGATGAAAAGATTCAGCACTGCCTCCAGTGTGCTAGTGCAGCCTTTAATTCCCTGAGGAAAAGGGTGTTCAAGGACGAAAACATCAAATCTGAAACCAAGATCATGGTTTACAGAGCTGTGGTGATTACTGCCCTCCTCTATGTCTGTGTGATATGGACTGTCTCCAGCCGGCACCTCCGAGGTACCCGAGCGTCTTGATCAGCTATGATGGGCTGGGCATGTCCATCATGACCAACATGAGTTTCCCCAAGCAGGTGCTCTACTCCCAGCTTCCAAACCACAGGTGAGCCCCAGGTGGACAGAGGAAACGCTTCAGTGATACCCTCAATGCTTCACTGGTGAAATGTGGCATTCCCACAGTCACCCTGGAATCATTGGACTAAGACCGTCCAAAGTGGAGGAGGAGCATCCAGGAAGGACTCGCAGTCAGGAAAAGGCGAAAGCCAGGTGAAAACAGTGAAAGGGGCATGCTGCCACATCAACACCCCACCCACCTCTTACCGGGACCACATTCTGCCCCAAGTGTGGCAGAGTCTGCAATAGCCATATTAGTCTATACAGCCACCTACAGACTCTTCCTGAGAGTGAGAGAATCATCCTCATCTGTGAGCGACTGCTGATGATTGAAGAAATTGTTTTTGGGAGGATTTCTGGGAGCAAAATTGAAACTGAAGAGGAAAAATTTTGCAAAAATAATGAACTACAAAAATATAATGTTAACAGAGCAGGCTTAATCAATTAATTAAAGCAGCTTGGAAAAAGTTGGTTGAACCAGTGGCTGACGTAGTTACATAGGACAAAACTTACAGTTAAGGTACACAATGAGTGTCTTTGTATAACTATCTTTAATATACAGAGTGATTCACTTCTGGGATCTGTAATAAGGAGTTGAAGAGATGTTACTGAAGGGATTCCACAGACAAGCTATATTCCAGTTACAGGATCTATTATAGTTGCTCCATAAATTACAGTTACAGAGCAATGATTCTAGATATTCTTAGTTCATGGAATCCCTACAGGTTGGGGGCACAGCCCTTCGGCCCAACAAGTCCACACTGACCCTCCACATCCCACCCAGACCCATTTCCCCCTATAACCCACCTAATCTACACATCCCTGAACACTCAGGGCAATTTCCCATGGCCAATCCATCTAACCTGCGCATCTTTGGACTGTGGGAGGAAGCCAGAGGAAACTCGCGCAGACACCAGGAGAATGTGCAAACTCCACACAGATAGTCGCCTGAGGGTGGAATTGAACTTGAGTTCCGGGTGCTGTGAGGTAGCAGTGCTAACCACTGAGTCACCATGCTGCCCTATAACGTTCCCACCCAGAATCAAACTGGGGACCTTTCGCATGTGAGGCAAAAGTGATAACCACTACACTTGGGAGACAGATTTTGGAAAGGTGCAGAAGTAATAGGGTTGTTGTCATGGGTGACTTCAACTTCCCTAATATAGACTGGAACCTCCTAAGTGCAAATAGTTTGGATGGAGCAGATTTTGTCAGGTGTCCAGGAAGGATTTCTGACTCAACATGTAGATAGGCCGACTAGAGGGGAAGCCATATTGCATTTGGTACTTGGCAACGAACCAGGCCAGGTGTCAGATCTCTCGGTGGGAAAACATTTCGGTGATAGTGATCACAACTCCTGCACCTTTACTATAGCCATGGAGAGGGATAGGAGCAGATGGTAGGGGAAGTATTTACTTGGGAGAGGGAGAATTACAATGCTATTAGGCAAGAGCTGTGGAGCATAAGTTGGGATCAGATGTTCTCGGGGAAATACACGACAGAAATGTGGAGGTTGTTTAGGGAGCAGTTGCTGCAGGTACTGGGTAGGTTTTGTCCCACTGAGGCAAGGAAAAGATGGTAAGGTGAAGGAACCTTGGATGACAAGACAAGTGGAACACCTAGTCAAGAGGAATAAGGAAGCTTACTTAAGGTTGAAGAAGCAAGGATCAGACAGGGCTCTAGAGGTCTACAAGGTAGCCAGGAAGGAACTGAAGAATGGACTTAGGAGAGCTTGAAGGGGGTATAAGAAACCTTGATGGGTAGGATCAAGGAAAACCCCAAGGTGTTCCATACTTATGTGAGGAATCAAGAGGATGGCCACAGTAAGGGTAGGGCCCATCAGGGATAGTGGAGAGAACTTGTGTGCAGAGTCAGAGGAGATAGGGGAGGCTCTTAGTGAATACTTTGCTTCAGTATTCACCTGTGAGAGGGACCTTGACGTTTGTGAGGACAGCATGAAACAGGCAGATATGCTCAAACAGGTTGATGTTAGGAAGGAGGATGTGCTAGAAATTTTGAAAAACATGAGGATAGATAAGTCCCCTGGGCCAGACGGGATATACCCAAGGTTCCTACAGGAAGCGAGTGAAGAGATTGCTGCCCCTTTGGCAATGATCTTTGCGTCCTCGCTGTCCATTGGAGTAGTACCAGATGATTGGAGGATGACAAATGTCATTCCATTGTTCAAGAAAGGGAATAAGGAAAGTCTTGGAAATTACAGACCGGTCAGTCTTTCTTCTGTGGTGGACAAATTATTGGAGAGGATTCTGAGAGATAGTATTTATGATTATTTGGAAAAGCACAGTTTGATTAGAAATAGTCAGCATGGCTTTGTGAGGGGCAGGTCATGTGCCACAAGCCTTATTGAATTCTTTGAGGGTGTGACAAGTGATGGAAGCAGAGCATTAGATGTGGTGTATATGGATTTTAGCAAGGCATTTGATAAGGTTCCCCATGGTAGCCTCATTAGGAAAGTAAGGAGGCATGGGATTCAGGGAAATTTGGCTGTCTGGATACAAAACTGGCTGTCCAATAGAAGATGGAGGGTGGTAGTAGTTGGAAAGTATTCAGCCTGGAGCTCGGTGACATGGTTATTCTGCAGCGATCTGTTCTGGGACCTCTGCTGTTTGTGAACTTTATAAATGACTTGGATGAGGAAGTGGAAGGGTGGGTTAGTGAGTTTTGCCGATGACATGAAGGTTGGTGGAATTGTGGACAGTGTGGAGTGCTGTTTTAGGTTGCAACGGGACATCGACAGGATGCATAGCTGAGCAAAGAAGTGGCAGATGGAATTCAATCTGGAAAAATGTGATATGATTCATTTTGGAAGGTCGAATTTGAATGCAGAATACAGGGTTAATGGCAGGATTTTTGGTAGTATGGAGGAACAGACAGATCTTGGGATCCCTCAAAGTTGCTACCCAAGTTGATAAGGTTGTAAAGAAGGCATATGGTGTGTTGGCTTTCATTGGCAGGGGAATTTAGTTTAAGAGCCACGAGATAATGCTGCAGCTCTATAAAACTCTAGTTAGACCACACTTGGAATATTGTGTTCAGTTCTGGTCACCTTATTATAGGAAGAATGTGGAAGCTTTAGAGAGGGTGCAGAGGAGATTTACCAGGTTGCTGTCTGGACTGGAGGGTAAGTCTTATGAGGAAAGGTTGAGGGAGCTAGTGCTTTTTTCATTGGAGGAGAGAAGGATGAGAGGTGACTTGATAGAGGTGTACAGGATGATGAGAGGCATAGGTAGAGTGGATTGTCAGAGACTTTTTCCCAGGACGGAAATGACTATTACGAGGGTGCATAATTTTAAGGTGATTGGAGGAAGGTATAGGGGAGATGTCAGAGGTAGGCTCTTCATACAGAGAGTGGTGGGCATGTGGAATGCGCTGCCAGCAGTGGTAGTGGAGTCAGATACTTTAGAGACTTTTAAGCACTCTTGGATGGGCACATAAAGGATAGTAAAGTGTAGGGTATGCAGGGTAGTTTGATCTTAGTAGGATAATAGGTCGACACAACATCGTGGACCGAAGGGCCTGTACTGTGCTGTACTGTTCCATGTTCTATGTTTACTACAGTTCTTGTTCAACAGCTCTATTTTCAACAGCTATCTGTCTATCCAATCAGACCCAAATACTGCAGTGTTTTCAAAGAAATTGTCTTTACCTTACTAGTTACAAAAATATTGGATATGGAGGAGAAAGCAGCATAGAGAAGTCAGAAAGCACTGTGGGGTGAGGAGTAGTATTTCTGCAAATATTTAAATAGGACAAGGGAGTCAGTGGTGCAGACCACAATCAGATCACCCAAGATCATATTGAATATGAACGGTGGAGCAGGCTTGCAGGGTTCTTGTGTTCTATGACCTTATGTGAAAGGTTGTTTCACTGATATTCAAGAATCATAAAATTGCGTAAAGGAGCATGTACTTTTTTTTCCAGCTGGCTGTGGGAAGCTATGGTGGGCAGAAGTGGGAGGAGTTTGCGGGTGGAACAATGTTCAATATTTCTATACCATTACTGCTCACTTCCTGCCGATGAAAACCTGACCCTCAGGGTTACTGTAAAGTACAGGCTCTCATTCAATAGATATTTCTGATTGTATTGGATACTTGTCAAGGAGACTTTTTTTGCACTATTTATAGTTGGTGATATTACTGGACTCCCATTTCTTAGATCCCACATCTGCTTGACTCTCAGTTGCTGGTGACTTCCTGAGCTGTTGCTTAATTTCAAGACAGTCTGGGGTCTATGGGCTTCAGTACTGGGTGGTGGTGATCAGAGGTTTTGTGAAACTGTTGGATAGACAGCTGTTGAAAATAGAGCTGTTGAACAAGAACTGTAGTAAACATAGAACATGAAACAGTACAGCACAATACAGGCCCTTCGGTCCACGATGTTGTGCTGACCTATTATCCTACTAAGATCAAACTATCCTGCATACCCTACACTTTACTATCCTTTATGTGCCCATCCAAGAGTGCTTAAAAGTCTCTAAAGTCGATATCATGGGGACTTTGTCAATGTAAAGAAGAAGTTTGTATGAGGTAGACCTGGGACTAGTGTACTCCTAACAGTCTACGATACTAAGGTAGGTCATTTTATTGTAATCTGTAAATAGTTGCATAATGCAATAAAATTCACATTGTTTAATCAAAAGGACACTTCTAGTTAGATGTGAGAGGTGGATGTCGTAATCTGTATTAGATTACTTCAAGCATGAAGGAACCCACACATAATAACAGTTGGTAGTTATTGCCCCTTTAATTTTTCTTCTGGATTGCGCTGTGTTTTGGAAGTTTAATTCCTGTAGTCTCGAGACGAATTTGGCAACTCTAGCCTAGCCACTGTGGCAGTTCTCATGGAGCTGCATAGTTCAGTTACTAGAAACTAGTTTAGTTTGGGAAACATGGTCGACATGGACGATTTGGATTGAAGGGCCTGTTGCTGTGCTGTACAACTCAATGAATGTATAAATGCTGACAGATGCCAACATCCCAAGAAAAGATTAAAAACTTGCCCCCAAGGTTAAATACTGGTATCTGAAAGGCCCCTGCCTGATAATATTTTAACATCACAGTCAGGTAAGTGGGTGATATGAACAAGGATGGGCAATAAGTAGGCACATTAGGGGCAATTTTAACTATGTTACACTCAATTTTACTGTCCCTTGAAGTTGACAAGCCCAGTATTTGGCAGAGAGCAAAATGACCGCACACCTAATCCCATAGGTGATCAGTAAGGTTAAAATGATTCTGTATATTTCTTATATTAGATAGTTATAGATTGTTGATTGGATTTTATGATAACTGGCAAACATACAGATCAACCCTCTGCTCCCTTTGTATGCAACAAAGGAGCTCCTCTTGTCTGACAGGAGCTACTTTCATTATGTCCCTTGTAGCACAGAAGTGTCAGGGTAAGGCAAACCACGCCCCCCCCTTTTTCACAGCAGTCAGCAGCCTTATTCTGAAATTTAAAGCTCAAGAATCAGACTGCCACTTTGACAGCTGCTGCCAATTGGTAAGTATATAAGGTAATTGTGAGATTAGGATACCAGGAGGGTAGGGTCCAAGGTGGGTAGGGGGCCAGATGAGTGGAGAGTTTAAGGTAGGTCATGGTGGGGGTGTAGGTTTTGGGTGGGTCCTGTGCAAGTGTGGAGGGGGGTCAGGTCCCAGTGAAGAGGGATATTGATGTTGGGTCCTGAGGACAGGGCAATGGGCAGGAGGGTATTCTGTTGGTAGCGAGGCAGGGATGTTGGCTCCTGAAATAGAAAAGATCAGGTCTGGTGGCAGGAGAATTAGTTGTCAGATCCAGAGCAGGGAAGGGCGGGTCACATCTGGAGAATGGGAAAGTTGGGGTGGATCAGATCTGGAACATGGGAAGGGGTTTCAGTCCCATGGGGGTTGCTGTCGGTATCCTGTAGCAGTGGTAGGGTGTGAGTCAGGTTCGCCAATGTGTCAGCTCCATTGACAGGGCCAATTGGTGAGTGGGCAGGTTGTGGAGTGTGGGGGCCTGTCCTTCCTGTGGTGAGGGTCCCAGAGTGGGCATCAGGTCAGGGTGTAAGGGGCATTGGGGGCATTCTGAAGAAGGTGTAAGTTGAGGTGTGTGACCTAATCTGAGGGTATGGGGGGACAGTGTATCTGTTTAATAAATTCTCTGGAGTTAGGCTGGATATTTAAAGTCCGACGTTGCACAAGTAACTACTGACTGAACTCCGGTGAAACCTTTTAAATTCTCCGAGTTAGATGGATAGTTTCAAAGGGTTTCAACAATAAATATCCAGTGGAATCTTCAATTTCTAGGACAGATTCTTTGGAGTCTGCTACGATGGGGATTCCACAGATTCCCCATGCAAAACACCATCTACAACTGTCTGGCCATGGGAAAATCCAGGCTTGTATTGGTTTATTGAATCTCTACATATATCATTAACTCTGAGTTAAGGTGCATTCCATAGTCAATAAATGTGTAAACAAAAGTTAGAAGAAATAAATCATTAGCTTATAACTTGTTGTCAATGCTCCCTTTGTCAGCAACAATGTGATAACAAGATGTCCTTGACTGAAAAATTTATTTATTGCAGTAAACACAGAATGCTAGCTGTGATTTATCCAGTGTAATACAGATTTTTAACCAGAATCAATAATTGCACTTCTAATGTAATTACATTTTAGACATAACTCTTTCCCAGCTGTCTTTTACTACTTCCAACTACTTTATTTTACCTGAAATTGCTGGAGATATTTTAAATCCCAGCACCTCCCAGGAGACCATGTCGAATGAAGGTTGAAGTGGTGAGGGATGGTTAAGGTCGCAGAACATGAGATTTGTCTATTCCTACTTTACCTCTCACCACCATTCCTGGGACTGGAAGTCTGCCCTTCCTGGATGAACAAGACCTACCTTAAATGGCAAAGTAGAATTCCAAAGTCACAGGGCACACATGCCATTTTAACACTGGCCAGTCTTGATGTACACAGTCTCAAACCTGCTAACAAAATCTGAAAACAGTCAGGACACAGGTCACCAGCTCCTTGCTCCAAAAAGATCTACTCACCCTTCATCCTAAGTTTTTCCCCAGATTCCAATACCCAAGCACAGATTCTGTCAGTCCTCCCCCATTCCTTACATACCTTGTGGTTGTCAGACCTAATCTACCAATTTTGAGTTTCACCTACCACTGGTAAAACGCTTCCCCCGAGTACTGTTTGGAAAGTACTGATGAGGTCCTGGAGTTAAATCTTCCACATTACCACACTACCACACTACCCTCTGTAGCCTTGTCCAAGCTCAGGTTAATGTCAATTCTTAGGACCTATATGGACAAAGAATGACAGCAGGCCACTTGGCCCAATCAAGGCTGCTCCACCATTCAATAAGATCATGGCTGATCTGATTTTAACCTCAACTCTACGTTCCTGCTTACTCCTGATAAACTTTCACCCTTGGTGATCAAGAATCTATCTATCTCTGGCCTAAAAATATTTAAAGTTTCTGCATCTGCTGCCTTTTGAAGAAGAGAATTCACAACTATCTGACAGAAAAAAGCTCTCGCTAAACAAATTTACATAATACGCCAACATTCTAAACATTAAATGTTCTTTCAACACAAACATTACATTTTAAGGTCATATTATATGCCTTAATATCAAAAGTCCTTCAACTGCTTTTTGCCTCAATTTAAAGTGTTCTCTGTCCTTCCACTGACAAACCTTTTTGTGGTTTAAAGTAGTTTTCCAAAAAAGCTCTCTGGTATAAAGATATTTATGGGTTCAATTTCCTCTTTGCTTTAACAAATTGTAGATAGAAATCTCTGTAAAGGAAATTAAACCCTCTTGGTTGATTTAGAAATACTGGTGTGAGGTAAAGGCCTGGGGTATTTTCCCTTGCAATCAATACAGTGAGAGAGACAATTATTGTCATAACAACAGGAAGTAGTTAATTATTAGTTTGAATTTCTCCATTCATCTCTGATTGATCTGGGTCCTACTGTAAATCTGGGGAATAGTTGGGCAAGGGAAGTCAGGTTTAGACTCATAATTCGATTATAGTTTTTGGCATGTCCTATGAAGCTTACAATGCAACAAAGATCATTAAGTGATAAGGAGTTTAGAGGATTTAACAGATTGCACTTTAGGTAAAATTTTCATTAAAAAGGAAGGAAGTATATCAAAAGTTATTTTAGTGTTGTGCAATTATAACAAAATAAACATACTAATTGTTTTAAAAATAAAGTTAAAGTTGCCGTAATCTTACCAGACCACAGCACTGCTCTCATTACAGAGAAATGATGGTGGTGGTTTAACCTGACAGCCAACCCACCTCAGGTGAGGGAGCAAAGGAACGTAGGAACAGGAGGCTATTCAGTCCCCTCAAGCCTGTTCCACCATTCAATGAAATCATGGCTGATCTGTGGCCTAATTCCATATACTTGCCTTTGGCCCATATCTCTTAATACCTTTGCTTAACAAAAATTTATCAACCTCAGATTTAAAATTAACAACTGATACTGCATCCAGTGCCATTTTTGGAGTTCCAAATATCTAATAACCTTTGTAAATAGAAGTGCTCCCAACATCTTTCCTTGAATAGTCTGGCTTTGATTTTCAGACTGTCTCCTAACTTTAGAATCTCCAAACAGTGGAAATAGTTTATCTGTATCTACTCCGCCCTTTCCTATTAATATCAAAGAAACAGAATGAGGCCATTCGACCCATCATGTCTGTCCTGGCTCCCGATAGGGCTGGAGAATAGGACTAACTGGGAAGCTCTATCTCTGTAGCCCTCGACAATTAATTACTATCAAATATATTTGCCGCTCTCTTTTGAAACTTTGTATGGAATCTGCATCCATCACTCTTGCAGTCAGTGCATTCCAATTCTAACAACTCTCCTCATCTTATTCCTAGCTGTCTTGTTGATAATCAGAAATTGTGAACCCTATTTATTGACGTATTCACTGGTGGAAACAAAATATACTTCTTTACTACCAAAATAGTCTTATTACCAAAATGGGTAATAATTTTGAATAAAGTCACCCCTTAATCTTCTGCGCTCCAAAGAGAAAAATAAGAATTTTTTTCATATTTGCTTGTATCTAAGATTCCTCATTCCAGTAAACTTCCTTTCCACTCGCTCCATGGCTTTAACATCCTTCCTTAAATAAGGTGCTCAAAACTGAACATAATACTCTAAACATGGTCTGACTACTGATTTGTAGAGGTTATAGAGTCATAGAGATGTCCAACTCGTCCATGTCGACCAGATATCCGAAATTAATCTTGTCCCACTTGCCAGCATTTGACCCATATCCCTCTAAACCCTTCCTATTCGTATTCGAAAGATGCCTTTCAAATTGTAATTGTAATTGTACCAGCCTCCACCACTTCCTCTGGCAGCTCATTCCATACACGCACCACCCTCTGCATGAAAAAGTTGTCCATTAGATCCCCCTCACTTTAAACCTATGCCCTCCACTTTTGGATTCCCCCACCCCAGGGAAAAGACCTTGAATATTCACCGTATCTATGCCCCTCATGATGTTCTAAACCTCCATAAGGCCACCCTCAGTCTCTCATGCTCCAGTGAAAAAAGCCCTAGCCTATTGAGGCTCTTCCTATAGTTCAAACCTTCCAACCCTGGCAACATCTTTGTAAGTTTTTTCTGAACCCTTTCAAGTTTCACAACATCTTTCCTATAGCAGGGAGACCAGAAATGAACACAGTTTCCAAAAGTGGCATAACCAAAATTATATGTATAGCTGCTATACTCAACTCTAATTTCCCAACATCTATACTCAGTGTACTGACCAATAAAGGCAAGGAAATATAAACTGCACTCCAAGATCTCTTTGTTCGGCAATACTCCCAGTTATCACTAAGTGTATAAGTCCTGCCCTGATTTTCCCTACCAAAATGCAGCACCTCTGTGGTATCACTTTTTTGCTTTTATACTCCATGCTTCTATTTATAAACCCAAAGCCTTCTTAACAATGTAATTTGCCTGACTACTTTCAGAGAATTATGCATAAGAATTAGGCATGTATCTCATTGCTCCTATTCTCTCCTCAAAGTTGCACCATTTAGCCTATGTTGTCTCTCCATGTTTCTTCTATCATAAAGCATTACCTCACAATTCTTTGCATTGACCCTATCTGCCAGGTCCCTAGCTAACTTGTCAATGTCCCTCTGAATTTGCTTAGCGCCATCTTCACATTTCACTATTCTTCCTTGTTTAGTATCATCTTCACATTTAGAGATTTTGCCCTCAACACCCATCTCCAAATGGTTTATGTAAATCAGAAAAAGCAAGGGTCCCGATACCAATGCCAAGGGAACACCAGCTCCAGTCTGAGAAATGTATACCTACCCTCTGTACCTATCTTTTAGCCAACTTCTGATCTATGCTGCCAAGGACACATCAATCCCAAATATTTCTAATTTGCTAACTAACTTACCATGTAGCACAGAATCAAAAGCTTTCTGCAGACATACAACATTCCCAGCACTACCCTCATCCACTGCCCGTGTCACCTTGTCAAAGAACTCAATTAACTTTGTCAGACATGACCTGCCCTTGACAAAGACGTGTTGACTATCTAGTATTAACTTATTTTTCTATCAGTGTATATTTACCTTATCCCGTATTATGACCTCCATCAGTTTTTCTATTGATATCAAGCTGACAGGTCTATAGTTTCTTGGGTTATCTTTTGCCCCTTTCTTAAACAACGATATCATATTTGCAATCCTCTAGTTCCTCCAGGACTGTGTTAGAGAGGCCTGGAAAATTCCTGTCAATGGCTCCATGATTTGTTTCCTTACCTCTCTCAGCAGCCTAGGATCCATCCCATCCATGCCTGGCGACTTCACTGCCTGGAATGCTGCCAGCCTTTTTAGCATCTCTTTATCACTACACTGCTCGGTTAGTTGTTTACTATTAATATATTTGAAGAACATTTTTACAATTTGTTTTAGCGTATCCTGCCATCCTCTCCTCATGCTTCCTCTTAGCCTTCCTTATTCCAGACTTAGCGTCTCTCCTACATTTGAGATACTCCTCCTGATTTCAATTGCTATTGTTGCTCTGGAATGCATTGTATGCCTCCCTTTTCTTCCTTATTTTCTCATCAATATCCTTTCATCCAGGGTACTCTAGCTTTAGATATCCCTGTGGTAAATAACTCAATGAGAGAAATTTAACAACCGCCCTCTTGTCACCACCAGCATCTTTGCAGGCACTGGCTGACACATAATGTAGAATGGTTGAACAGCCCACAGCGTCCCTGCCCACCCCTGAGCTGTCCTCTATAATGTGGTGGATGGATAAAGCAGCTGCCAACCTGCTCACCCTTAGCACCTTTGTGACCCTTTACTGATCAATTACTGACTAATTAAAAGAGCCTGTTTGCATCATTGCCACAATAATATGTAAGGCTAAAGAAGGCAGGCCAGTCCACTGTTTTATTAACATGGACTAAAAGGCAGGAAGAAAGGGTGGACACCTCCACTGGGGGATGGTCCGTTCTTATTGAGAATGCCAACCCCTTCCGCCACACACATTTTGTGCCTCCTCACCCAACCCCAGCCTCTAGAACCGAAACCCCACAGTCTTGGCCCTCCCCCACTCATCCCTTAACCATCATCTCCCCCCAGACTGTCATCCATATGTTTCTTCTCCTCAGGACTGTTGGCAGTCCCAGAGATGGACAGCACTGCCCAGTCAGATTGGCTGGCAGCTCTCAATGGCAAGACTTCCCTGAGGGGTGGAAATCCCAACCTCAACATGTCAAAGTTGTTGCAGTGTGTTATTCCTGCGAGGCATCCATTTTTAAAGTCGGTCAGCTCAAGGCCAACTTTGCTGCCAGAAGAGGGAGTAATGATGAGCAAAATATTCCTCTACTCCATAAAATTCATCCCCATTCTTCAGGAGAATAAGGGGAGATACATGTTGAATGTTAAATCTTCAAAATGACAAGAAAAACACGTAAAAAAAAATGCAGCAGCGGCCTTAGTGATAAGATCGTTTCTCCTCCACCATCTATTTGTGTAAACAAATCGGGTGAATGAGTGAATACATCCCTAATCATTCACTATCACTGGAAAATTCCTCACAAACAACTTTACAAAATCCCTGTGGCTGAGATGTACCACCGTCTCCAGCCCTCAACAAGTTAAAATTCATTGCCTTGTCACAGGATCCTTTTTCTTTATCACAAGCAATGCTTTTTCACTCAAATGGTGTTTAACAAAGTAAATGTGCAGGAACAGTATTTAATTGCAATAAATATAGTACCCATGGATTGAAATCGCTATCAAATAATTTTAGTGAGAAATTGGAAGCACTGAATGAGCAGTATTTTACTCACATCCATTTTTTGTTCATTTAAGCAAAGGCTGTGGCCTCTCTATGAACTCTTACAGACCCTCCCTTTTCTATTTATTCCTCTCTCTCCCCAAAATGAACCCTCTTTATGTAAGTTATTTTGCTATGAACTGCTGAAGCAGATTTAATAAGTTTTGATTGTTTACAAAATAGGTCCATTCTTCCTCAGCTGAACAATATTGTGTGTTCTTTAACTGATTCCAAAATCGGCATATGGTCAATTTTCTAGTTGTTGAAATTACAACGACAAACATATAAAAGAATGCAGAATTTGCAGTAAGTATGATTCTTAGATGGATTTTTTATGTTGAAATTCACCATTCAACTGTAACTTTCAATGAACTGCTGTGTGGTGCCCATTACTTAGTGCAATACTTTAGAATCATAAAATCCCTACAATGTGGAAGAAGGCCATTTGGCCCATCGAGTTCAAACCGAAACTCCAAAAAGCATCCCATCCAGATCCACACACCTACCCTATCACCCTGCATTTCCCATGGCTAATCTACCGAGCCTGCACATCTCTGGACACTGGGCAATTTAGCATAGCCAATTCATCTAACCTATACTTTAGGCTGTGGGAAGTAACCTTCATACAAAGAGAATGTGCAAACTCCACACAGACAGTCACCCAAAGCTGGAATCAAACCTGGGTCCCCGGCGCAGTGAGGCAGCAGTGCTAGCCACTCTGCCACCCCCAAATGAAAGGGCATTGAATGGGTACTTGAATGGGTATTGAAGTAACAATGGAAAAAGTACTGATGAGAATATCAGTTCCATCACTTTCTAAACTGGCATTATTCAAAACATACAATTCACAATAATTTAAAATCAATTACACCAAGTTAAAAGATGCTACTAACCAAAATCCAGTGGATATTCATAAAACAGTGCAAATGACTTTAAATAAAAGGGATAACACACATATTCTTGTTCTTAGACCAATGTTGACTTCTGACTAACATTTCTGATTTAGTTACAAAGACCATTGGGACAATTCTAACTCAGAGCGGGAATTATGATGTTGATGTATAGCTCACATTTCATCCCTGACCACATTCCCCTGTCAGTCTGACCAAAGAGGATTTAATTCCCAGTCTTCCCTCACATTTCCCACCTGGGACCTCTGCCCAAAGCCATTGGCAGAATGGCAGAAATGCCATCAGGCAAAGGTCAGAATTATTGGGGTAGGCAGGCTGTCACCAGGGACTCCTCAGCAGTTTTAGTACAGACTGGATGGTACGGGCCTGGCTGATGGGCTGTGAACTGCCGATGAGCAAGTCTGCGAACACGGAGGGAATAATACCATGGAAGGTGAAGATCAAGGTTTCCTCGTGGGATGCTGAGGAGCACCTTTTTACCTCCTAGTTTATAAGGAATAAATTAGTTAGCATTCTGTGGTCTGCTGCCACCAGGTTGTACTGGGAGTTAGAAACATGTGGGTCTTAGTCAGACCCCAGTAGAATGAGTACCTACACCTGATGTTATCATTCCGACACAACACAATCAACACAAGCTTCCTTTGCCCTTGTCAGGCTTTGTTTGGTACTGGTTCTCTGGCCACATGGCTGTTTTTTTCTTGGTGGTGGAAATATTGAATAAAATTATCTGCACAATGGTGTCTTCAGTGAGTCCCTACACTTACACACACACACAACACGGAAAAAATACAAGGAATTTAGAATCACCTCAAACAAAAATGAAGCTCCCTCTTCTGGACCGCCTGAGGCAATGGTATGTTTTCTGTGGTGGTAGATGGGAGTCAAGTGGAAATAGTAAGTTAGCAACACTGAGGTTGTGTTAATGACACCGCTCCCTCATTCCATTTCCCTCAGGCAAGCCCACCCCATTCCATTTCCATCAGGCAAAGAACTATAAAACATAACTGATTTATTGGCAGCACACAGGAATTCTCAGTATAATGTCAAGCCCATTTGTTGTAAGGTCTTTAACCTATTATATTACAGTGTTAGATTAGGACCTAGTTTGGCCATTATACTGTTAATTCTGTATTATTCCAAAATTAAAACACAACCTGACAGTACAATTTGACCCATAGAGCTGAATCTTACCAAACTTCAGCAAAATGTCATTTTTGTTGAGAAGGTTTCTCTCCATTGGGCCTCGGGATGTTTGCTGTGTGATTATCTCAAACCTTCTCCACTCGGCCTGAATAAATGCCACCATCTTCCATCTGCTACCTCACACTCACTCCATCTCTGCTACCGCACCCATTGTCCATAAAAAAAAACTCATGCTCATGCATTCATACCACTTCATGTAATATCTCCCCTTTCTTGCTTTAACCAGGCTCCCCCTGATATTCCCACACCTTGCCCACATCACCATCACCACCATCAGTAACCCTGCATGGATTTGGCACTGCCAAGTTACTCACCACCTTTTCCCCAGCTGCACTGGCAAGAACAATTGTGCCAACCACTTCCAATCCCTCCCTTTCTCTTAGTTTAGGAGAATATTGGGCCAAACAGATGGCCTGCCTGACATTCAGCTCCCCCTCCTCCCTAAGAGAAGAGAATGGTGTCCCTGGCAGGTGAACACTAGGACCACATCTGTGGAGATGTGGAAACATCCATTTGCCCTGACCAATTTCCATCCCTCTGCATCTATTGTTAGCAATCACAAATTCTACCCCTTGATTGTGACATTCTCCCTTTTACTTCTCAAAGGTAAAATTGAAATGTCCACGCTGGCCACAGTAAGGAGGTCTGTCCCACAAGACATCCCCTCTTCCACCCCTGAGGAAGTGAGCATGATAACCTCAGAGAGAGCACTAACAAGGCTGCCTCCTGCACCCTACACCAGCTCGGATACTGATACCTCAAAGCTCTGTTAGCTGGATTAGAATTGGGAGAACTGCTTGATGAGCACATTACCATCACGTGATCTGCATCTGAGTGAGGGAGAAACAGCCCAGGTCTCTGATACTTGAAGGAGTACTGGAGACCAAGATGTGCTCAGCCTCAGGCAGGGGAAGTCCCCACGGTGCCAGTCACTAGTGACTTCATACAAACGCGTAGCAGACACGGGAACAGCTGGCAGGTTGTCAGTGGCACTGGGCAATCCAACACTGAGGCTGCAGGAATGAAGCAATATAGCAGCCTCCATGGACAGGTTGGCAGCTGCTAAGCAGAGCTAGATCCAACAATCACAGTGTCTGATGGATATGCACACCATCAATCCAACCACTGGTCCTCAGCACCAACGGCATGGTGACAGAGGCACAACAGTCTTTGACCTCACTCCAGGTGCCCCTTCCTTCCAAGGAGGTAGGGCAGTGCCAGCAGGAGCAGGACCCACACTGAGGTCACTCAGAGTTCTCCTCTGAGAGCAGTCCACACATGGCCCTACTTTCCACCTGCACCCTGTGCACCACTATTACCCCTGCGGGAGACCAAGCCGAAGCACTCACCTCAGGCAAGGCCATAGTCAGGCTGTCTGGGCCCTCGAAATACAAGCATTCCCATCCCCTGGTCACCCAACCAAACCTCCAAATCCAAAGGCCTCCAAAGTAGGTCAGGCTGACTCCATCCCAGTTGCCAAACAGGGGTCTTCGCTGAAACATGGTGCTAGGGAAAGAATGGAGAAAAACCTTCTGAGGGCACATAGTTCTGAGAACCAAGCTATGATGTGAGCAGTTTGGGCAATGAGCAAATCATGGTTATCTGCAACTTTCACAATTCGATTCCATCTCTCTAGCTTGCTGTCACATCCATGCAGTAGTGGGGTTCAATCACTATCCTGCAATGAAATGGTCAGAAGAGCTTGGGGCATACCAGAAATGTGGCTCTCAGGGCTGTGAAGGTGCTTCAGCAGAATGGGAACTGTGAAATGATGTTGCCCTTTCAAGGACCGCACCTTGCGCAAACTTGCAGCCCCCTCTCTCTCAGGATGAAGCACTCAACCCACTCGGGGTGTGGCTGCAGCTACTTTCATCTCCATTGCACGCTCATTATTTACAGCACGATGCAAGGCATCAGCAGCTACTACTCGAACAGCAAGTCTCAGACACTGTCTTTTCCTGTAGGTGATTCCCCCAAAGGTGAACATTTCCCCCTCAACCCAATAGACTTCATGCACCCCCAAGCCTCCACCCAAACCGTCCAAGTCTACACCTGCCATTTTAAACCGCCCCCCTCCCTGCCCCAACCCCCCAGGGGTATCAGGCAAACATGAAAAGCCTGGCACTACACTGTGCCCCTCTGGAAGCCAGGGTGTTCCTCATTATCAACAACAACTCTCACGTGAACCCTTTCTCTCCTACTCTCTATCATCCCCCTCCTTTAAACTAACAGTTGCCTCCCTTCAGCATTGCCATTCCCTCTGTATCTCAGCATTCTGACTCCACTCCCTGTGGATTCCTCAGCGCCCCTTGTGCATCACTGGTCCTCTGATACCTCCTTGACCTTTAATGTATGAACACCCCAGTCTGAGCAAAGTCCACTCCCTTCAGCAGCTGCTCCACAACTGTCATGGCCAGTTCAATGAGCCTTTAAGCTATGACTGAGGGGCAAAGCACTAAATGCAGCGCAAGGCCAGAAATGTCAAGACGGGGATGCTGTGAACATCCAAGTAGGTGCAAAGTGAGTCTGCGCCAAGAAAGCACATGAGCAACCATGGAATGAAACTTGATCGAATCCATGAACTGGGTATCTATCCAGGTGCATAAAGTTTCCTGGCAGCAGCATTGCAATGAGAGATGCTGCAAAGTGCAGCAGGGCAGTGCAGAAGGTTTCTGTAAGTGGATCAGAGATGTGCCATGAAGGTGGGCACAGGCTGGCACATGTTGGATGCCAATATGCGTGGACGTGGACATGGAGTGCATGCAGCCACTTCCCAAGGAGGGTACTCTGGAATTTTTGCTGGGTATCTAAGATGGAGATCCAAGTGGCAAGGCTGGGTTTGCCTGGTACCTGCTCCTACTTCCATGTTGGGAATACTCAGCATCTAGTTTCTATCTAGTGGATAGTAGAATAGGAAACAGTGCTGTAATGTGGTGAGATCAAGCAATAATGAGCGTCACCATGAGTGATAACTCCCTGAGCATGCCTCTGATCAGTGAGAATTGTGTTTCAATGTCCAGAACTCTGTTGTAAAATGCTACTTGTCAATCCCAATGTTTAAGAAAGACCTAACTGGACTTCTCTCCTGATTCTCACAGAATCCTCACTATAGCACAGGTTGTTCAGGGCTTGACAAGATTTCACTGATGGAATTATAGAGTACTGCTCTGAGACTACAGCTGAGATATCACTGTTGCAGTTAACCTTTGGCATGTCATTTTGGACATCACAACACATATTTCTGCAAATCCTGTAGTTAGTATCTGCTAAAACCGCTGTTGATATTTGTAAACTATTTCTGGATAATGTCATGTCGCTGTAATACTGCAAGGGTTAGCAGCATCTGTGTATCTGAGGAAAAATGTACCTGTGCTGTCCACTCCAGATCTTGCCCTGCAGTTGACTAGCTTGTTCCTAACTTGATTGCATTAAGCCATTGATATCATTACCTAAGTTGTGAATATTCCAACCAGAGCCCACAAGGGACTGAACATGTCTAACTGGAAATGTGAGAAAACTTGAAATCCGCCACCAACATTCACCCACACCCACCACCTTTTGGTATGTAAAGAATGTTCCTCGGAGACACTTTGAAAAAATGCAACTAAAATAATAATTTTAGATAAAACAAAAAAGGCAAACCTAGACGTGCTAACATTAAATGCCTATGACTGTTAAGGACTTGCTTAGAATGATGAAACACTGGAAATACAACAGCAAGAATGGAAATATAAAACAATATTGTATCGTTACTACCGAAATAAAATGGGTTGGAAGTGGGCTTCAACAACAGCAGCATTTTTCTGTTAAACGTGAATTAAACAAGTACTGAAAGCCGGAAATCGTTGTGGCACTGCAGGAGGCCCAGGATGGACATGTCGTCTGAGGAATGGGAGGGGGAGTTGAAATGGTTCGCGACTGGGAGGTGCAGTTGTTTATTGCGAACCGAGCGTAGGTGTTCTGCAAAGCGGTCCCCGAGCCTCCGCTTGGTTTCCCCGATGTAGAGGAAGCCACACCGGGTACAGCGGATGCAGTATACCACATTGGCAGATGTGCAGGTGAACATCTGCTTGATGTGGAAAGTCTTCTTGGGGCCTGGGATGGGGGTGAGGGAGGAGGTGTGGGGCAGGTGTAGCACTTCCTGCGGTTGCAGGGAAAAGTGCCGTGTGTGGTGGAGCTGGAGGGGTGTGTGGAGCGGACAAGGGAGTCACGGAGAGAGTGGTCCCTCCAAAAAGCAGATAAGGGTGGGGAGGGAAAAATGTCTTTGGTGGTGGGGTCGGACTTCCGTGCCACAACGATGACACCCGAAGGTTGCAGGAACAGCAACTCATATTCTGCTTGGGAACCCTGCAGCCCAATGGCATCAATGTGGATTTCACAAACTTCAAAATCTCCCCTCCCCCTACCACATCCCAAAATCAGCCCAGCTCATCCCTGCCTCCCTAACCTGTTCTTCCTCCCACCTATCCCCTCCTCCCACCTCAAGCCGCACTCCCATTTCCTACCTACTAACCTCATCCCGCCCCCTTGACCTGTCTGTCCTCCCTGGACTGACCTATCTCCTCCCTACCTCCCCACCTACACTCACCTTTACTGGCTCCATCCCTGCCTCTTTGACCGGTCTGTTTCCTCTCCACCTATCTTCTCCTCTATCCATCTTCTATCCGCCTCCCCCTCTCTCCCTATTTATTTCAGAACCCCCTTCCCCTCTCCCATTTCTGATGAAGGGTCTAGGCCCGAAACGTCAGCCTTCCTGCTCCTATGATGCTGCTTGGCCTGCTGTGTTCATCCAGCTCTACACCTTGTTATCTCTATTGTTTAAGTGTGTTGCTTTCGATTAACATAAACTTACCAAAGTTTGTCAATGCTGTCATTTCAAGTCTGAAACAATTTTATGGGTTGAGGCTCTATTGAATTTGAAACAAAGAAACCACTAAAAAGAGATTTTCTTTGGGAATTAGGGATAAAAGTGAGTTTGGTAATACTTTACTTGCTCTTATTTTGTTCTTAATGGATTTGGCCAAGGGAATGGGGAGAGATCAACATTTACAAAGATTTTCAATTCTATGTCTCATACAATATTCATTTCATCCAATCCACACAAAGGTTTCCTTTCTTTGATTCATTCAATTCACACTGAAATATTTTTTAAACCTTGCAAAATACATTCCTTCAATTCTTTGTTAACAAGAAGCTACCCTCTTGCCCTGCAAGTCTAGAAGTAGGTCGTGAACTTTGTCAGTGTCAATGATAAGTGCAGAGTATGCATTCAGTTATCATAAGCCTTCACCTCAACTCCAGTCACTGACACCTTCGTGTTGCAATGGGCGTGCAGCTAAATTAAACCTTCCAATGACTCCAAGCTTCAGTATGTCCCTCTGCACATAGTCCTGGATCTTCAAATGTGCTAGTCTGCACCACTCGGTCAAGGTCAACCCTTTGCTCTGGAAGACCAACAAGTTTCAGGCAGACCTAAGAGCATCTTTCACTGAGTTGTTGGTCCTCCAGGCAGAGTCTGTGTTTGTCTCAGTGTGCGTCCCGGCGAACACACCGTAGAGAACAGAGTCCTGCATCACGGAGCTGCTCAGGACATACCTTTGGTGGCACAGAGAGTCCGGGCATACAAAAAAGATCTCACAAGTAATGCCCTTCTCACTGCCAGCCAAGCGATGTGTAGCTGCTGCCAAGGCACAGTGGGGAAAGACCATTGTCTAAGGTCTTTCTGCTAAAATTAAATGGGGACTGTTCAGTTATTGGACCCCTCCAGTGCTTCAAATATATGTAAATATAATCTTGTACAAGTAAGTAATGCCTTTGGTTTGTTTGCTGGATAGAGTCAAACTCCAATGTTTGTTTCTTCATATGCTACCATACCGAACAGAAATGCTTCAGTGACTATATATGTATATGAAGATATTTTATGAATAAAATATATTCTTGAAATTCAAGAAAACCTGAAAATGACCACCTCATGAGCCAGCTGGACACTTGGTCAAAATAATATAGGCCTGTTGTCACCATCCTCATGTTAGTTTGGGATCTCTTAAAGCCTTGCTTTGTTTAGTGTATTAGAGCAATGCATTAGGTAATCTGCCAAGTAGAGCCAGTTGTCTTAAACATCTTAAACTAAGACGTAGTTTAAAGCATGATAGCAAACAGGTACTAGTTGTACTGGTGTGATTGACATTGTTATGAAGACTATGAGGAGTACAAGAGGGTAGGCCTGTCTTGTTTGAGATCCAGAATTATTCTGTCGTTCCTCTTCTTTCCTTGTGACATCTTCAGATTAGGTGGAGCATTACCCCTTTTAGGATTATTGATGTGTACAATATCACTCCCCAACGTTTTTCCCCACAATCAACACTTGCACATTCAAGTATATAATTACATTTAATACTACCACTTCTAACAATTCGTCCCACCCAAACTTCTGACTTTTCAAATTCCAAAATGTGGTATCTTCAGATTTGGAAGATTGGTAGTTTTTGTTTTGGCTTGAAGACTGCTGACCTTGATTTTGTTCTTGATCCTGTGAGGTCTGTAAAATCTCCCCACTGCAGGATCTTTTGTCTGTTGAATGTCCTTCATGGAGGATGTTGTTTCTGCTGAAGCAGGCAATTGGTCCATTGCCTCCTCTGGGGGACCCTTTGCCTTTGCCAAGGAACTTGTCCCTGTCTCATTTCCTCATCGAGAGACCTTTAATATCATTAATATGTTTCCTGCAAGATGGTTGCTCTGTTGCAATAGGTAGTTACTTCCTTTCAGAGTCCTGGAGCTCTAAGTCAAGCAATTTCCTCTTGACCAGTCCTGAACTTGTGAAGGTTGGTTCAGCATTAACCCTTTCAGAACAATTTCCTCAAACAACACCTTATTTACTTCCTCTTTTAACCTCAACTTCTCCAATACTTTCCCCATTAGATTCAGAGCTTCAGCCTTCAAAAAATGTCTCAATGTCAGCAAAACTAAAAAACTGATCACTGACATCAGGAAGAAAGGAGGAGGACATAGCCCAATCTACATCCTTGGAACTGAGATGGAGAGGTTCAGGAGTGTCAAGTTCCAAGGAGTGAAAATAACCAACAATCTGTCCTGGGCTTCCCACATAGACAATGGTCAAGAAGACACAACAAAGCCTCTTCTTCCTCAGAAGGTTTAGGAAAATTGGTATAGGAATATTCATAAGGACCCTCACCAACTTATACCATTGCATCATAGAAAGCATACTATCCGGGTGCATAACGGTTTGGTACAGCAACTGCTCTGTCCAGAAGCTTAAGACACTACAGAAAGTTGTGTACATAGCCCAGACCATCGAGCAAGGCAACCTCCCATTCACAGACTCCATCTATGCTTCTTGTTGCCATGGAAAGGCTGCCAATATCATTAAAGTTCCCTCCCACCCCAATAATAATCTCTTCCAACAGGCAGAAGATACAGAAGCTTAAATACACATACCAACAGGTTCAAGAACAGCTTCTTCCCCGCTGATATTAGAGTGCTGAATGAACTTCTTTAATTTAAAATCTAATGTTGATCTTGCTTTTGTGTACCTCCTGAGCAGCATAGTCTTGAATGCCTTGCTCTGTCTAAACATCCGATGAACCGTATGTCTTTGTATGTTATGGCCTGCTGGTACTACACACCAAACAAAACTTTTCACTGTACTTAGGTACACATGACAACAATAAATCATATCAAATCAAATCACTGCAATAAATCCCACTTACTATTAACATCTCCCTTGCCAACTCTGTTAGATCCCCACCTTCTAATGAATAATCTTCAAAATCTTCATCATCCAGGACTTCACTCCAATTCCTCCATACTACCACTCATGTTCCTCTACATCTGAACTAGTGTCTGTCACCACATTGCTCCCGTCTTCCAACCTATTTCTGAGGTTTCTGTTTATATCTTTCCACCTTACCAATTTCTCCCTCCAGTTTCAAAAAAAAACTGCTTTTGAGAATGTGACATGTCAAGTGGACAGTTCACAACAAGTGAGTTAGGAGGTGGTAGTAACATTGTATTTTTGCACAACTTTACATTTAACCTGCAGGCCTAAAACAGGTCAGGTGACAGGACAAGTGAATTTGTGCAGTTTGAAGTCCTAAGATGTCAAATGGAGATTGTTGCATTTCTCAATTTTCTCACCAGTGAGATCAGTTGAGATGAAGTGAGTCTTCAAACTAAAGCGTACTTTATTAAGTGTGAGACAGTGCAGAAGTGCTCCTCCATGCCTCTCAATGAAAGATATGGATTCCCTTCTCCTGACTCCCCATTCCTCATTTCTTCCATTTGTATTCATTAGCAGCTTGCAACCCTCCATTCTTCCTCTCCTACCCTCCAGCCAGCTACCCACAGGCAGTCATGCAGATGGGATTGCAAATTAAAGTTCCATTGGCCTCAAACTTAGAGCAGTGGCTGCCTGACATAGACCTCTGTCCCTTCTCTGTCCAAAATCTACATGGGTTTTAAAATTGGCCTCAATGTTGCATCTATATGAAGGAACAGTCTAACAGATTTTGTTTCAAGTCTTAGAAAATGTTTTTTTAGGATCAGTGACCTTAAGGGATGAAGTTAACCTCATTTGGTTGCAGACTGTGCACACACTAAATGGGTCTGCAGTGTTAAATTTCTGCCTTCACTAATTTTAGTGTCAAGTTGGAGTGAGCTCAAGTGACATATTTAATTCATGTTGTTCAGAGGAATCACTGAAGACACACCATGAGATTATCTGTTGCTGTCTGCTGGAAAAGCAACATCTACAAACTAGCTGTGTTTCAATTTTCTTACTCTTTTTGGTCCTGTTGAAATTGGCGGACAGCAAGTTCCCTCATCTCTCATCACACCGTCTTTCCTAAGAGCCCTGCCCTAAGGAGTCTAAATATGCTGCTATTTCCCCTTCCTCCATGGGGAACTGCCTAACCTGCACTCAGTGCTTGAGCTGGGTCACATCAAAGATTATGAGTACACTTATATGGTGTTTAACAAGCACACCACACATCACATCACTTTCTTGCTCCATTTCTGAATCTGAATGTTTTGGCCTTCTATTTAGAGTGAATGAGAAGTACTAATAGAACAAACTGTAAGATTAAAAAAACAACTGAAACAAACTCTGTCAACAAATTAATCTGTTTTTTCCTTTCATAGGTTAATATGGGAAAAACATACATGTTGAAAACGTGTTTCTCACGTTTTCCATTTCTCTTCTGCTTTGAAGGCAGTCCCCAGGATGCAGTTTCATGGGCATTGCAGCTTTCCAGTGGCCTGTCCAAGTTGCTAATTTACACAGCGCAGACCAACAGAATATTTAATGAATGGAGCATCGCACCAAGCTTCATACCTGTCATCATAATTTGCATTTTACAACAAGAGTTGCTAGAAGGTGATCAAAAATGAGAATTCTGGCTGATATTTCTCTTCCCTCACATTATGGTACTGAGACCAATTGTTACAATCCAATTGCTGTCTCAAGACAGACCAGGATGGAACTGAGACCTCCTGGCCTATATGACAATGTTACTAGATGATGCTTTTACCCGTTCAGCTATGGTGGAGTGCTAAGTTAATCTATTCTTTACCTTTGCTAATTTTCCCCACCCTACTCTGAAAGCATTGACTTCTTGTGAACGTATGGCTACTTAGGAACTATTATCCCTCCATTATTTTGCTAAAATGAGCATTCTGCATGTGACCAGCTACAATAAATGTTATCAAACTATTTATAAAGTCGTAGAGACACACAACACAGAAAAAGGCCCTTCAACCCATTACATACATGCTAGTCAAAAACAACTACCTAACTATTCTAAGAGATAGTAGGTACTGCAGATGCTGGAGAATCCGAGACAACAAGGTGCAGGGCTGGATGAACACAGCAGGCCAA
>NC_063357.1:25574955-25589463 GCF_021869965.1 Rhincodon typus | reverse complement strand
TTGGCCTGCTGTGTTCATCCAGCCCTGCACCTTGTTGTCTCGGATTCACCAGCATCTGCAGTTCCTACTATCTCTGATTCCAATCCACTCTGGCCACATCATGTCTGATTTTGTTAAAATCCCTTCCCCCAGTTGAGAAATTTAATGGCAGATCCAGTCTTGTCATTTTCCACAACAATCTTGAATCTCAGAGTTGTGATCATTGTTCGCAAATTGCTCCCCCATTGATACTTCAATCACTCGCTCCACTTTATTACCGAAAATAAAGTCCAGTACAATCCCCTGCCTTGTACATACTGAGCCTATTATCCTGGAAGCATTTTAAGAGTTCTGCTCCCTCCAAATCTTTTGCATAATGACAACCCCTATTGGGGAAGTTGAAATCCCCTGTTATCACCACTCTATTACTTGTTGAAATTTGCCTACATATCTGCTCTTCTATTTCTCTCAGACTGCTCGGGGCTCATAGTACACTCTCAGCAACCTGATTGCTCCTTTTTGGTTTTTACATTCTACCTATATGGCTTCATTTGAGGAACTTTCTGAGGTGTCATCTCTCCTTACTGCTGTAAAAGATTCCCTGATCAAAATTGCAACACCTCCTCTTCTGCCTTGCCTGAAGACCCTATATGCTGAAATATTGAGTTGCCAAGCCTGCCCCTATCTCAAGCATGTCCTAGTGATGGCATTGACATCAGATCCCCAAGTTTTAATGTTCACCCTCAACTCATCCACTTTTATTGTCAGGCTCCTCACAGTAAAATAAATACCATTCAACCTGGTCAAACTTCTTTGTGCTTTCACTGATCTATGATCTCTATGCCTTCCTGACTCACTTACTGTCACTTCTAATTTTGGCCAATCATCCCTCCCTGCTGAACCATCTCTCTGGATCCCACACCCCTGCCAAGTTATTATAAACCCTTCCCAACAGCATCAGGAAACCTTCCCGCAAGGATGTTGGTATCATTCCAATTCATGTTCATGTTCAACCCATCTGCCTTGTAAAAGTCCCATTGCCCCCAAACGTGGTTCCAATGTCCCAGAAATCTGAAGACTTCCTCCTGCACCTCCAGCTACACATTTACCTGGCCTAATCTCCTATTCCTATGCTCACCCGCACGTGGCACCAGAAATAATACAGAGAAGACTACCTCTTGGATCCTGTTCTTAAATCTGCTTCCTAGCTCCCTATATTCTATTTTCAGGGTCTCAACCCTTTTTCTACCTATGTCATTGGTACCAATATATATCACAATCTCTGTCTGTTCACGCTCCCTCTCCAGAATATCTTTCAGCTGTTTGGCGACATCCCTGACCTGGCAGCATGGAGGCAACATGTCTTCCTAGAGTTCCTTCTACCGCAGAAACACTTGTCTGTTCTGCTTACAACTGAATCCCCTGACACTACAGCCTTGCCATTCTTTTACCTGCCCTCCTGTGCAGCAGACCCACCCATGGTGAAAAGGAGTTGGCTGCCACCACTTTCCCCTGCATATGTATCTCCCCCAGTAGTGTCCAAAACGGTCTATCTGTTAGAAAGGGGGATGGCCATAGAGACCTCTGCACTAGCTGCCTTCCTCTTCTCTGCTTGGTGGTTTCCCATGCCTTTCCAGGCTGTTCAATCTGCATCTGCAGTACGACCACCTCAATGAACATGCTATCCACAGCTTGCTCACTATCACGGATGGTCCACAGTGAATTCACCTGCAGCTCCAGCTCCGAAATGCAGTTCACCAGTTCCTTCACCTCCTGCACACATGCTCACCAAGATCAACTGGAACTTCCATGATCTGCCACTTAACACGGGAGGGGCATATCACCGGTGTGAGGTCTGCTGCTATGATTTCTTTTAAAATCCTAAGTAACTCTCTTTTCTAAAAAGAAATTATGCCCATCTAAGAATATTGTTAACTTACTTCCTTTATGCTAACTGTACTTCCCTCATCTACTTTACTTACTTGTATTCCTTTCTTATAGTCGCCCTGACTTTCACTTATCCCTGTCATTTCTCAATTAATCCCTTCATCTGAACAAAAATACACTTTCTTGTAAATTCTGAATCAATCAACATACCACTTTCCTGGGATGTTAAAAGAGCTTACAAACTATGAACCAATAAAAAGCAAAAAGCACCTCTTTCCTTTTGCATCAAACTTGCAGCTGCTCCAAAATCCCAAAAGTACCTCTCACTCGGCCCATGCTTCACTCCGGATGTGATCTCTCGTTATTGATCATGTGCTTTCTACAGACCCTCTCGTAAGTAGGTTTGAGGTGAACTGAGATGACTCACACTAGTTAAGTTCAATTGTAATGAATGCCTTTGAGGCTGTATTTAGGCTTCAGGTAATCAACTGACAACTGTCCCTCTGACAGCTGAGTCAGCCACCTTATTAGCCTTTTAAATAAACTACTGAATTTTAAGCTTTGAAAAAAAGAGAAAGAAAAGAAAGGTTTACTCATACAATTCCCAAAATGTTCAAAAATCCTAGAAATATACATTCACTCAAGGCTGTGCCTCCCTCCAGATATGATTTTTCTTTACTGATCTTCCAAAGCTTAATGAACACAATAGAGGCATTGCAGAGATTGGAAAAATTCAACATTTAATGCCATCTTTCCAATGCACTTGGAAATTGTAGTGATAGGCAGAAGAAGTTATAGTTTCTTTGAATATTTGAACCTTGATGTGAATGTATTTCTTTTGGTAATCCATATCTTGTCAAATATAGAACTGACTTTCCATTATCATATTAGCAGTATTTTTTTCTCAAGGCACTGCTTCAGGAAATCTTGAGGAAACACCTATAATTGTTAATGTTTTGAGTTTGGTATGACTCTTCTTCAAAACGTATTGGGTCTTCAGACACAATCTAGGGAATTGTTGTTCTCCAATTGGGTTTAGTAATGGCTCAAGGTCTCATCCTGCCCTGCTCCCCTTGGATGCACCTACTGCAGTTGTAGAGTTTGCACACAAATCAAATGATTATTGTAATGCATTGCGATCACCATGCATGTGCCGGCACTTGACTGCAACAGGACATGACATTCTGAACACCACTAACCACAAATTGGAAAGACGTGACACAACCTGGGGACCAAGTAGGAGTGGAACAAAATCCAGAGTTGCGGGGATTGGGGGTGTGGTGAGGGAGTGGATCTTGTGGTGAAGACCCGCACCAGCTAGCAACAGTGGGTGAGGGGAACATGCACTGTGAACAGGGGTAAGCTAAAGGAACTATTGCTCCATCGGCATGCTTCCTCACCACTACCATGCTGCCCGCCCCTCTCCAGCGACCACACTGCTTTTCCCAGAGGTGAGTTGCCATGCTGCCTGATGCTACATCCCTGGGTGAGGAGGTAGGAACAGCAGCAGGTCTGGGAAGGACAGTGTGGCAACTGGAGCGTGCCAAGAGGTGAGGTCTTGATTTTTGAAGGGCAAAGTTCCCTTATGCTCTCCTTTGTCAGTTGGGACATCCTTGAGTTCTGGGTCACTTTTGACTGGAACTTCCGGCAGCACCGTCTTGGAGACTGGCTCTGCCACTTTCAGAATTCTGTCTGGGCCTCTTCGTGAATTCGCACTGTCAGAGTCTCCTACAGTTGGATCTTACAACATTCACAGCCAGTGGCAAAAGTGAAGACAATGAACATTGACAATGTTTCATGAGGGGCAGAAACAATAGGGAACTCACCCGGACTGGAGGCCAAAGTCCGAGATGCCAGGTGCGTGCTTGCTATATGCAATCGAGTAAATTAGGGGTTAACTATTGCGATTGGGCAGAAGTTATTTGGGAACCTAAGGATAAGTGGAAGATAATGCCTGCCAGTTGTGTTATTAATGCAATACCAGTGCTTGCACATGAGCTCTTGTCACCTCATTGTGAGGTCAACTTTTGAAGAGGGAGGGCTATATTTCTAAAGTTTATCTTGATGGCAAGAATCTGATTTTTTGACTTTTGCTTGATGAAGTCATCACATTCACCATTATTCTCACCTCCTCTGGATTGGTGGCTAATATACAAGTTTTATCTAACTAGCATTGATTAGTTTTTAAGAGTGTTTTAACTTTTGATGCCTTTCTATCTCAATAGCCTAAGAACAAACTGGAAAAAGCAGGCACAGATTTAAGCATCAATCTGCGCTTGGATTGAACGTGAAAGAGCGAAGGAATTTAAGGCAAGGCTAATGTGGAAGGATTTCATTGTGAAAGACCAACTCTTGTCAAAGGGATATCTTTTATTGCCTTGTCTAAACAGCAATTACCAAGAATCAATCAAACCTAACCCACCATTTACAGCACAGTAACAGACCCTTTGACTCAACAGGTCTGTACCAGTGTTTATGCTTTCACAGATGACTCGATTCACTGGACTTCATCTCACCACATCAGCATATCAATCAAACAGAAACATAGGAATGTGACCCAATGCAGTTTCACTAACTGAGGAAATCAATAATTTCCATTTTACGGCCAAGGAATCTTCACATTGAGTCAATTTTATATCTTTGCAATTAATCAGTCAGTGATGACCTACAATAGCCTCTTTGAAATAGGATTATAAAGTTATATATGACTTATATACCCAGTATCGCTCAACAGAAGAGATGTTGCCTGAGTCCCCAGAGATTTACAGTAATGGATAGCTATGCTGCATGATAGCTCTAAGCAATAGATCCCCAGAAATTCCAAAATTGCCTATGCATTGCATTCTTCACAAGGCTGGCTTACTTCTGACTTGAGGGTCTCACACACTCAGCTATGCCCTGAAAATACATCTTATGGCCACCAACTTTAGCAAATCTTTGTAAGTTTACTTTGGATCGCAGCCAATGCATGAGTCCTATTGAAACAATAAAACATCTCTCTAGTCTAAAAAAAACTCTCTGGTTTATGCTGAGTTAGCTAGATTCAGTTGGGGGTTGTGCTATAATTAGCCTCAACCTCCCTGGTGTATGAAGGGACTTGTTCTAAAAGCCTGCATAACATCACTAGATTAGTCCTGCTAAGTTTGCACCAGCGTTAAGTGCCTGTCTGACAATATAAGAAAAATAAAGTGTTAGTCGGTTTTCATGAGCTGCCACTTGCTGTCTTTAGCTTAGTTATAAAGCATGAAAAAAATGCATAGCGACAAAACATCATTAATGTTCTTCTCCACTTTATTGCACTGAATTCACTATTGGATTTCAGAATACATACACCAGTGCTTAGAATCTGAGCTTGGTTCGCTGGTAAAACAATTACTCTGCAGTCATGAAGGTTCAAAGTTCAAAGATTTCAAGATATGAACTTATAAATCAAGGTTGTATGGCACTGTGAAAGGTGTTTCCTTTTGAGTGGGACTTTAAAATTCCTTGCATGCCCTTTTTGTCTGAAGAGAGCAAAGTGTTCTTTTTTGGTGTTCCAGCCAAAATTGTTGTCTCAATCCACTAAAAAAAATCTCTTAACTAACGTGGCTGTGAGAGGATCTGTGAGGTAGTACATTCATAGTAGGTATAAGGGAGTCAATGGACACTGGAAGCACTAGCAGATTGAGCTTCATCGTGGTGCAAGACAGCTAGCACAGCTTTAGATGGGAAAGAATGGGATAAAAATGAGAAGCTTATGGAAAATTCTCAGCATGTCAGGCAGCATCTGGAGAAGAGAAACAAGGTTGATATTTCAGGTCAATGATGGTTCACTGCCCAGGTAAAGTATGGGAAATAAAATCTGGCAGAGAGGATCACAGTCCCTTACAGAAATGTGAACCGAAAATGTAAACAAATAGCCCACCACCAACCCCTCACAACCAACACACACCTCCCCATCCCCTGTCAGTATCAACCACTTCCAGGATCAAGCACACCACAATTAGATGTGTCAGATGATGTAAAAACCTTAAGACTCCAATGAAGTGAAGATGTGTGATTCAAAATTGAAAGATCTCTGAGGAAGTGCAATGTTTTTCTTTATCCAAGGGTTAACATTAAACTTTGCCTTATATCACATAAGATATTAACATTACCCTACATGGATTTTAACTCATGCTACCAAAGAGATTTAACCCAGAACTCAGATCTGAATCTAGAAGTTGCAGTTCACAGCCGTCTACCAACAATCCAGGACCTGAACCTATTCAGTTCACTCACCATTTCTTGAGCTTGTTTATTGGGAGCCTTTACTCCTGATAGAACAGACTGCCATTTTACTCCCTCAATCTGGAAAGTTTCTATATTCTTCCATTGCCAGTTTATTTTTGTCATTCTAGAATTTCTGCCTTCAACACTACGCTTAGGAATCCATTCCCATGTATGGATCACCTTAGTATGAAGAAAAGCAAAGGAGGGGAGGATGAGATGGTTGAAATGGTTAACCCAATCCACCTCCATGTTTATCATGTGACATTATGAAAATAAATCTAAGAAAGGACATTTCTTCCTGTTGCAACTGATACCTGTCAGTATATTCTGCTGGGAAAATGTGTTTGCAGTATATGGCCTAGAGGAGTGCTGAGTGAGTTTAAACTGGATTTCCTTTCTTATTGATAGTAGACAGAGATTGAAATCTCATTTTGACATCCTTTCAGGAATTGTCAGCAATGGCTATTTTCAGACTCTGGCCAAACTGAATGTTTCTTTTGTTTTTCTGAACTGAGGAAAAGCCACATCTATGGATTCCAGCAATTCATATTTTTTTTTCCCTAAAGAGCATCTATAGTTAAAATTCTTCAATTTATGTTTTCGTCACACTTTCACAAAAATGCAACAAAAAATATCTGATCTGGAGGGATGTGAAAAAGGCAAGCCCCTTTAGGTACAGTTCTTGGGCAAGTTTTAATCAAACAATTAATCTTCTGTGCTTCTAAAGCTTATTTTACTCTTTTTTTTAACATTGCTTAAAGCTCTTTCCTCCACTTTCTGAATACTGGAACCATGTTGCATGCAGTTCCACTCATAATTCATATGTAAATATATACGGCAAGGATGGTAGTGATGTGTCATCTGTGTGTCATTGTTCAGATGCTCCATGTTTCTATAAATGGGCTGACTGTGCCTAATTATACAGTTTGCATTGTAGGAGAGGCACAGAAAATTTTGTAATATTTAATTCAAAACATTTTACGTATTTTTACAAATTTTATGAATCATGTATACTTCTGGGGGAAAAGAAGTCAGATGGACATATGTGATGCAGTCCATCTCTTTATGAAACGCGACTTTGCAAAGAAAATCTCAACATAGATGTACTGTTTTTTCCGAAGTTTCATCCCAAGCAGCTCTGTAACACAGGCCTCTGTGTTCTACAGGCTGTCTCCTGGGGTCGGGGTGTGGGGGGGAACACCAAAAAATACATCAACTGCACCTGGAGGACCAGCAAGTTGATGGACAATGCTCTCTGGTTTACCAAAGACCTGCCGGTCTTCCAGTTCAAGAGTTGTCCTTGATCAGAACTGGCACATTCCAAGGTCCAGGATAATGTGCTGAGGGACATGCTAAAGCTTGGAGCAGCCATTAAGATGCAATGGGGAAAGTAATATTCGTTAGTCCACTAAGGGAATGGAAACTGCGGAATACCTTGGGCTGTATACTTTACGAAGAACATACACTATGAATCAAGGATATTGGAAACGCATTGAAACACCTCAAATTGGAACATAGTGTATAGAGAAACAAATTATATCTGTTGCACTTTCTGTAATTTTCAATTTGAAAGTTTTATTCTTAGTCTCTGTACCTGCCACGGAATGTACTTTGTTAGCCTTAAGACTGATCTAACTGAACTGGAAGGAGTAAGTTTTCTTTCTCTGGTCCCACCACTCTATTAGTCACAACGCAAATTTAATTGTGTAGAGACCATTGCTATTTATCTTTAAGTTTTCCCATTATTTTGGTTTGGAACTATGAATTGAAGTTAAGAATCGAACTTCAAACTGCTGTTTGTTTTAAATGAGAAGGGAAGAAAGACAGATGTTGGGTATTCTATTGGGAACTGGCCTGGGAAACAAGGACAACTGTAGGTGAATTGGCACTGAATTGTTGCCACGCTCCACAAGGCAATGTGATTCAACGTACTTCACCTTCCATCCTATCACAGACTTTCCCGTTCTTTCTACTTAACCCCCCCACATCAATAGCCCCCTCCCTCCCCATGACATGCCCCCACCCCCTCACCGTTTCACTGGCTCTAAATCTATTACATTAACTACCCTCAGTTCAGATGAAGAGTTTTCAGCCTGAAATGTTAGTCTTGGATTTTTCCAGTCTCAGAAACATATACCATATGGAAAATGAAACTGCGCATTTCTCTATTTCATGCTGGTAACATGTGATTACATTATTCTTTTTCTGTTTCTGCAGGAATCCCCTGAGATGATGTACCTGTCACCAGATAAGTAATCTAACCAGGATGTAGGACTCAGTTCCGTTACATTCACCTTGAGGGAAGCAGATATGGAGAATTTGAGGGGACCACTTGAATGAGGCACACAGTGAAATTTCTCAAGGACCATGCGCAGGTAGCTGCAGGACGTTAGAAATAACTGAATAGAAAGATAGACCAAGACATCTCAAGCCTCACAGTTTGTAACATGAAGGAAACTGCCTGTAGTGGGGAGTGCATCAATAGTATAATAAAAACAAAGATCTGCAGGTGCTGAAGATCTGAAGCAAACAAAAACGGACATTGCTGATGAAACTCAACAGGTCTGGAAGTATCTGTGGAGAGAAAGCAGCTTTAACGTTTCAAGTTTTCTCTCCACAGATGCTGCTGAACAAATTGAGATCCTGCAGCTCATCAATAGTGCCTTCCTGCACAGAGCGGAGCTGTGGGTGGGTGTAATTTGGAGATATCCTGTTCTGAAATCTGACTGTTTAGCTAAAAGAGTTAAGCTGGAAGAAGGCCAATGGACAACTCTACAAATACCTGCAGAACTGGCTAAATGCCCGGATACATTTTCCCTCAGAAGCATTGTGACTAAAACTATCAAAACCAAAGGTTTCAATTTACACAATGCTCTCCCTTTTGGCTTGTGAGGAGGAGGGATGAATCGGGAGAATCTTGGTGGCAAGTTCCACTCTCCAAAAGATTTGTTCTGACCGAGAGCAATGAAGCGCGGCAGACTGATTTACAGATGATGTAATTAACTGGCCCGACTAGTCCATGTAAATCCAAATTAGACCCCAGCACCCACCACCCCCTTATAAGTGGATGGTAATCAACAGAGGGTACCACAGGGTCCAGTTATGAGGATCCCATTGAGAAATCAAAAGTTGCTACTGTGCCTGCTCCCGCCTGCTGAGGCATCATGAAATCTCTATTTTGTCTACCTGTCAGCTATTCCTTTCATCGCCTCCTTCAAATCATGGACAACTGGAATCCTGAGTCATTGTGGCTCTTTCAAGATATTGTGCACTTACTTTATCCTGTTCCTGTCACCCAAGACCATCAGCTTATTAATGGATATTAATCAGCATATATTAACATTTATACATCCCCTGGTGCTCAGATGACCAGGCCATTAATAAGGGTCTGCACTTCAAGAAAATCCACAGAGGTGAAGATTCTGCACCTTACTGTACTGATGCCTCCTTCCCACAAGGCAAGTGATTAATCTGTTTCCCCCAGTAGGGAAGCTGCTCTCATATTGTTTCTGTTGTGAAAAGATTGATTTGACAAATGTCATAAATGACATGAAGGGTTTCTAACACAAGTTAAACAACAAATGGCAGCAGGCTTGGGAAGTCTCGAGGAAGTACCAACCTGGCACTTAATGGTTTGGAATCCCCAGTTATACATTTTTAAACATTATTTTGCGGGATGTGGGCATTGTTAGCTAAGTCAACATTTGTTGTCTGTGCCAAATACACTCATGAAGGTGGTGGTAAGTTGTCACCTTGAACTGCTGCAGTCTATGCAGTACACATACAGAGCTGCAAGGGAGGGCGTTCCAGCTTTGGGACCCAAAGACTGTGAAGGAATGGTGAGATGCTATATGGCTTGGAGAGGAATTTGCAGGTGGGGTGTTCACAGGTATCTGCTGCCTTGTTCTTCTCCATGGTAGAGCTTGTAGGATTAGAAAGTGTGGTTGAATGAGCTTTGGTGAGTTACTACAGGGTACTACAGGGTACTACAGGTACTACTGTGGTACACACAGCTGTCACTGTGCACTGGTGGTGAAGGAAATGAATTCCTAAGTTGTCAGTCAAGCAGGCTGCTTTATCCTAGATGATGTCAAGCTTCTTGAGTGATGGTTTACAAAGTCAGGAGGTGAATTACTCACCACAGAATTCTAAGTGTCAGATCTCCTCTTGTAACCACAATTTTATGAGGCTGCTCCAGTTACATTTTTGGTCCATGTCATACCAAGATGTTGGAAGTCGAATTCAATAGAGGTCGTGCTGAAGAATGTCAAGGAGAGATGTTAGATTCCCTCTTGCTAAAGGTGGACATTGCCAGGTACTTGTGTGGCGTGAATGTTACTTGCTATCTTTCAAAACAAACCTGAACCTAGTCTGGGTCTTGTTGCATTTGGGTACAGACTACTTCTGCATCTGAGGAGTCACAAATGGTGCTGAACATTGTGCAGTCATCAGCAAAGATCCCACTTCTGGCCTTATGGCGGAGGGAAGTACGATAATGATGCAACTGAAGATGATTGGGCCAAGAACATTACGCTGAGGAACTCTTGCAGTGCTATCATGGGACTGAAATGGTTAACAATCAACAAGTACAACTATCTACCTTTGTACTAGGTATTACTTCAACCAGAGAGGGTTTTTCCCTGATCCTCATTAACTATTATTTTGCTACTGCTCCTTGATGCCACACTCAGTCTAATGCTGCCTTGATGACAAGAGCAGTCACTCTCACCTCACCTCTGGAACTCAGCTCTTTTGTTCACATTTGGGCAATTGATCAAATTAGCCACAGGAAGAGTTACTTTTGTAGTTTCTATTTACGTACGTTTTGTGACACTGTAGCATGGAGTATTTAGGATTGTTAACTCTCCAGGATACTCCTCAATTCTCCAGAATTTAGATGAAGGAAATTTTTTTTGTAAGGGTGAAAACAGACTCTAAATAGATACAGTGTTACTAACACATTGCTGGCTCAAAGTCTGATCTTAGCACACAATTTTTGTTCTAATTATTGAGTGTCATCGTTTGAAATTGCCTTGTGGTGCTGAACCAGAAACCAGACACAATTTCTATGAAGCAGTGTTTTTGAGTTCAACACTGCTTCCTCTGAAAGTATGCAGTGGTTGACGTAGCAAGGGTTTTGAGATGGCTCAGGATCTGAGAGGTTATGCTAGTTCTGGGATATAGCTTGAGAGGTCTTTATGAAGGGAGGAATGATGCCTTACATCTGGAGTGGGCAGAGAATCTGCCTCATTCTCCTGACTCTCCTGTTCCTGGCTCCCTTTCTTGCAGTATCTGTAGCTTTCTTCCTGACCTCATTCCTCCCCTCCAGTTCCTCCAGTAGACCATGACCACCTTTCTCCTGATGTCTCCTATAAGGTGTCCAATAAACTAGAGCAGGACAGCACTCTCTCTCTCTTTGGATGATGCAATCAGAGAAGCTTATTTGGGAGTGGGAGGTCATGTGGTGAATGTTTGAAGGGAGTGAGGGAGAAGTGGAATCCAGCATTGTCACACATACAAATTTCCAGGAGGGAATACAATACAACTGCCTACAAATGGGTAACTAGTGACACCAAGCAAAGGAGATAAATATGTTGGATACCGAACGTGCCTCATTGGTAGCACTTCCATTTCTGAGTTGTAGGGATCTGAATTCAAGATCTACTCCGGGACTTGCTCTCAAAAATCAAAGTTGACTCTCCAGTGCAGTGCTGAGAGGGTACTGTATTATCAGAGGTGGTATCTTTCAGATCAGACAGTACACCTAGGCCCCAGCTGCCTGCTCAGGTGAATATGAAGGAACCCATGGCTAACATTCTGTCTAAGCTGCTCCAAGGTTCTGCGCACATGCCAACACTTTGATTTCTGGTTTCAGAAGTCAATACCATGCATGACAATAAATACAAGACTTTTGCATTCTCTTCTGTTTGTGCCTCACAATATCAATTCAAAAATGACATCTACTCAAGGTCATGAATCTATACATCCCTGTTCTGAAGGTGTTGGCAGATTTAACATTTAAATAAATGACTTCTCCATTAACATGGACTACAGTAAGCGAAGCAACCTATTAAAAATCAGGGTACTTTTGTAAACTTGGTGCTGAGACTTTGCACCTCCAATCTGAGATGGTTTCTTACCCAGTGGTACTCTGAAGACAACACCAGCCTATCAGAAAGGTAACTGGTGTCAATGGTGTGTATATGGAGCAAGTGAAGGTTTCTCCTTCCGCAGATCAGTTCCCAAAAACCTTGCTATGGATTTTCTGGTTTGGATCTTTATCTTAAATCACCCTCATTTTTTATTAATTGATAAGATAACTTATGAATGATATTTAGTACAGTGTCAGCAAACACCTGGAAATTAGAATCCATTTAGTCAGTTCCAATTAACTTTGAAAAAAAAACTCTAATTAAACTTCGGCTCCTTTGATTAAGTTACTAACTTGATGATTAATTGCGTTTCAGACAAAGTTCTCATGCTGGAGATTTTATCTCCAATTTAACGGAGTCCTGTTCCAAGCATATTTCTTTGTTAAATTAGTTATTCATTTATCAATATTTAGCTGTAACATTAGCTCTGTTTCTTTGTCCTGTGAGACCAACTTCTTGACAAGGGTAAATATATTTGAGTTGATGATGCCACAGTTTCAACTAATTTTAACATTCTTCTGTGCCCCCCGCTGAAAATGCCACGTGTGGACATCCAATGTTATTCCTCATAGTTAATTATCCCTCCAATACTCACTGTCTAACACAGGAATAGTCATTTGGATTGAGTACCAAAGTACCCCCGAGAAGCATATCAGTACATTTTGCTGCTCCAATCTTCACATTGCTGCAGGGTCAGTGAATAATCATCAGGAGCAGAAACTTAGCTTCATTTCTCTGTTCCCCAGTTTGGTAATAGTGTAGCTACTATTCTTCCTAATGAAATCAGGAAATCAACCAGGAATTTGTGATCTTTGTGGTTTGTGTTCTAATCTTGGCCAGTAATGGGCTATTTTTGAAGTGCTAATGTAGTGTTGCACTGTCAGTGATGCCTGCAGTAAATATATTAAACTGAGATCCCCACTGGTCTCTCAGACGGGTAAAAGAAATCTGACGTCACTACGTAAAAAAAAGCACAGAAGCTCTCTTCACTAATATTTATCACTCAGCAAGTACAAAGAAAAATGATTGAGTCACTTATTTTGTTCCCTGACCTGGGACCTTGCTGTGTACAAACTGGCTGTTGCATTTCCTACAGGTCAATGGCACTGATGTTTCAAATGTACTTTATTGGTTGCAAAGTGATTTAGCATATGCTGATGTTGTGAAAGACATTTTTATAAACATAAGTTCTTTATTTATTTCATTCAGGTTATCATGTTATCAGTGGAAGAAAGGAGATAAAAATTGTTTTTTTTCCCAGAAGTATTATTCGGACATTTAATTACCACAATGTCTATAAAGGCACAGCCAATTAAAAGGGCACTTTATCAGTATAGAAGCAGATAGAATATAAAATACGGTAGGACAGGCCCACAAAATGGATGGCTGAGGGGAAAGGCTAACACCTTCACAGGCAAAAAGGCCAACTGCTTTCCTTCAACTAATAATTAATATGATTTTATGAATATACTTTGTGTTGGCCATTTATTCATTAATGCATTTAGGAGTTTCTGAAGGTATTTTCCATTTTGATTATTTATTATTATTTATTATTATGCTTTGCTTGAATATTTGACACAATAGTAAATTTGTCTGGAAGCAGCACATTGAATTTTAAAAGTAGATCTGGCATAGAGTGCTTTTTCATCCACAGGAAATCATCACCAGGTCACCAAGGTCCATATGTATTTATGATATTGTTATGCAAAGTGACCGAAGCAATTTTTCCCATGTACGCAGGAGACCTGGATATGTTCACTTCTGACATTTACTCAGATTTAACCAGTACACAATAATAACATGAAAGAACTTACAAAAGGAAGTATAACATTACCAGAATGATGAAAGCTTAGAAAGAATATAAAATTGGAAGGAAAATATTTGCAATCCATAATTAAAATAAAATTAACAACTGTTCTATAGCACGCCCACATCATCTTTCTTTGTTGCAGTCTAAACACTCCCTGAGGCAAAGTTGGAACGTTGATCAACATTGGACATCACTCACTTTGGACCTGAGACTCATAACAAATTTAACAACAATATATTGTGACTATAATTTATCAATGCTTAAGGGAATTACAAAAGAGGTATCCAGGTATTCCTGAAAATAAGGGAATCAACACTTAATTAACTATGGCTTCTCTTGACGGTAATAGGAAAGGAGACTGCTACATTTATAAAATGCTCTTCATGTCTTCGACATTTGTTCAAACATATCTAGGAAGCCAATATAGTG
>NC_063357.1:25549455-25574455 GCF_021869965.1 Rhincodon typus | reverse complement strand
ACCAGAATTGCCAGACATATGGAACAAAATAAATTATACTTTGGGAAAATAGAAACTCATAAATACTACAGAAGAAAAAGTGATGCATTTGTAATTTTGTCATGGTTGCATTTCAGACTAATTCATGTAAAGCATTTTAGGACTATTGTCAGATGATAAAGCACTGTGTAAAAGCACATCCTCCTCTCTTTGATGGTTTTAGCATACCTGCCATATGATCATTGTTGTGCTCAGTGATTATATTGTCTCTTTAACACCATTAATCTTTCTGTCTTAACAAGGAGACAATTCTTTCAATTTCTCTAATCCTTCAGACTGCATTTATTATATTTTATGTTTCAATCCCATTCCTTCAAGCAATTTTTTTACAGACTCTTCTAATTTATTTGGAGACTTATTATGAAATCTTTACCAACTCTTTTTTTCCCTGACTTTGCATCAGTGCGCACACACTTCACACAGTTTATTTGAAGATAATTTACTTTATGGACTCATTCCACTCATTATTGATTTGTAGATTAAAAATTCTATCACAGTAAGCTCCTCCAGCCAGTGACCCTTTGATTCCAAGATCCTCCAATTCTGGCCTTGAACATCCCAACTTCCTTCACCAATCCATTGGTAACCAAACCTTCAGCTATAACCAACTCTGAAGAAGGGTCACTGGACCCAAAATGCTAACTCTACTTTCTCTCCACAGATGCTATCAGACCTGCTGAGCTTCTCAAGCAATATCTGTTTTTGTTCTGCATCCTAAGGTGTGGAATTACCTCCTTAAATACCTACACTTCTTCCTCCTCCTTAAAAATACCATCCAAAATTAAGGTATTTATTTCTCTTGATGTTGCTTTCCTTGGCTTGATATCATTATGTTTGTTTGATTACACTCCTATAAAATTGTTTTGGAATGTCTTACCATGTTAAGGGCATCATATAAATTCACCCTGTTTTTATATTTTACTGTACATATAACTGTATCTAAACATATTAAATATAGTCTATATGCATGTAATTTCAGTAAGTATCACATAGATCCTAATAAAATTCTCTTTTATGTCTATTTCAATCACACAGTTTCCATACCACTGGTTGGTCACACCTAAACTATTGTTGCAGACAAAACTTATGTATTTTCATATTATCCATAATCAGTGTTTTGATGTATGAGGGTCATATATTTTCTTATCCACAGAGGGAATTTTCCCAGTTTAAAACAATCCAGCAGCAAGCTTTCACGAAGTTAAGTATATACAAAATTATTCATGTTCACACACTTGACCTGGAGCTTTAATGTACAATGTTTTGCATATCTTGTTACACACATAAAGATTTAAATGAAAGGAGAAAGGCACAGTATGTTTACAAACTGGAATTATTTCAGACTTTCATAGCAGGCCTATATATTCTGAAATAAACTGGTGTTTTAGTGCAAGTACAGATCATGTAGAAGTAAAGAATGCTTGTTAGTCTTTGAAGCTTCTTATAGTTGAATTGACAAAACATTGGAGTCTTGGATAGACTTGAAGTTGCAAAAGGCTGGAGTGGGATAAGACTCCTTCTTCCAATTTCAAGGTAAAGTTGTTTGTTACTTTCGGTATGTAGTTGTCATATAGCTGGCCCAGTTACTTTTAGATGGTATCACTTGATGATATCTGTCTCAGAACAGCTTCTGCTGTCATTTTTAAAAAAAACAGGTACCCAATATGTTTCAGACATAGTAAGAACTGCGGATGCTGGAGAATCTGAGATAACAAGGTGTAGAGCTGGATGAACACAGCAGGCCAAGCAGCATCAGAGGAGCAGGAAGGCTGACGTTTCGGGCCTAGACCCTTCTTCAGAAATGGGGGAGGGGAAGGGGGTTCTGAAATAAATAGGGAGAGAGGGGGACGTGGATAGAAGATGGATAGAGGAGAAGATAGGTGGAGAGGAGACGGACAGGTCAAAGAGGCGGGGATGGAGCCAGTAAAGGTGAGTGTAGGTGGGAAGTTAGGGAGGAGATAGGTCAGTCCAGGGAGGACGGACAGGTCAAGAGGGTGGGATGAGGTTAGTAGGTAGGAGATGGGGGTGGGGCTTGAGGTGGGAGGAGGGGATAGGTGGGAGGAAGGACAGGTTAGGGAGGTGGGGACGAGCTGGGCTGGTTTTGGGATGCGGTAGGGGGAGGGGAGATTTTGAAGCTTGAATACCGCTCACGCTTGGACGTTGAACAGTTTTTCCGCCGCCTCCGCACTTACTTCTTTAACCATGAGCCTAACCCTCCCCCTACTGACCCCTTCTCCCGCCTCCAACATACTCCCTCCTCCTGGACACCACCCCAAGGCCTCCTACCCTCCCTCGACCTCTTCATCTCCAACTGCCATTGTGACATCAATCACCTCAACCTCTCCACCCCTCTCACCCACTCCAACCTCTCCCCCGCAGAACGTGCAGCCCTCCGCTCCAATCCCAACCTCACCTTAAAACCCGCGGACAAGGGAGGCGCAGTTGTAGTATGGCGCACTGACCTCTACATCGCCGAGGCCAGGCACCAACTCTCCAACACTTCCTCCTACCACCCCCTTGATCATGAACCCACCCCCGACCACCAAACCATCATCTCCCAAACCATCCACAACCTCGTCACCTCAGGTGACCTCCCACCCACAGCATCCAACCTCATCGTTCCCCAACCTAGCACAGCCCACTTCTATCTCCTTCCCAAAATCCACAAACCTGACTGCCCTGGTCAACCCATTGTCTCCGCCTGCTCCTGCCCCACCGAACTTATCTCCAACTATCTAGACTCCATTTTCTCCCCCTTGGTCCAGGAACTCCCTACCTATGTCTGTGACACCACCCACACCCTCCACCTCCTCCAGAACTTCCAATTCCCTGGCCCCCAACACCTCATCTTTACCATGGACGTCCAGTCCCTATACACCTGCATTCCCCATACAGATGGCCTAAAGGCCCTCCGCTTCTTCCTGTCCCGCAGGCCCGACCAGTCCCCCTCCACTGACACCCTCATCTGCTTAGCCGAACTCGTCCTCACCCTCAACAACTTCTCTTTCAATTCCTCCCACTTCCTACAGACAAAGGGAGCGGCCATGGGTACCCGCATGGGCCCAAGCTATGCCTGCCTCTTTGTAGAATACGTGGAACAATCCCTGTTCCATAGCTACACTGGCCCTAAATCCCACCTCTTCCTCCGTTATATTGATGACTGTATCAGTGCTGCCTTGTGCTCCCACGAGGAGCTCGAACAGTTCATCCACTTCACCAACACCTTCCACCCCAACCTTAAGTTCACCTGGACCATCTCTGATACCTCTCTCTCTTCCTGGACCTCTCTGTTTCCACCTTTGGCAACCACCTAGAAACCGATATCCATTTCAAGCCCACCGACTCCCACAGCAACCTAGAATACACCTCCTCCTATCCACCTTCCTGCAAAAATGCCATCCCCTATTCCCAATTCCTTCGCCTCCGCCGCATCTGCTCCCAGGATGAGGCATTCCACTCCCGTACATCTCAGATGTCCTCATTTTTCAAGGACCGCAACTTCCCCCCTCAGTGGTCGAGAATGCCCTCGACTGTGTCTCCCGCATTTCCCGCAACTCATCCCTCACAACCCCTCCCCGCAATAACAACCAAAACAGAATCCCCCTCGTCCTCAATTACCACCCGACCAACCTCCAGATCCAACGCGTCATCCTCCGACACTTCCGCCATCTGCAATCCGACCCCACCACCAAAGACATTTTTCCCTCCCCACCCTTATCTGCTTTCCGGAGGGACCACTCTCTCCGTGACTCCCTTGTCCGCTCCATACTCCCCCCTAGCCCCAACACACCCGGCACTTTTCCCTGCAACCGCAGGAAGTGCTACACCTGCCCCTACACCTCCCCCTTCACCCCCATCCCAGGCCCCAAGAAGACTTTCCACATCAAGCAGATGTTCACCTGCACATCTGCTAATGTGGTATACTGCATCCGCTGTTCCCGTTGTGGCCTCCTCTACATCGGGGAAACCAAGCGGAGGCTTGGGGACCGCTTTGCAGAACACGTATGCTTGGTTCGCAATAAACAACTGCACCTCCCATTCCTCAGATGACATGTCCATCCTGGGCCTCCTGCAGTGCCACAACGATGCCACCCGAAGGTTGCAGGAACAGCAACTCATATTCCACTTGGGAACCCTGCAGCCCAATGGTATCAATGTGGATTTCACAAACTTCAAAATCTCCCCTCCCCCTACCGCATCCCTAAACCAGCCCAGCTCGTCCCCGCCTCCCTAACCTGTCCTTCCTCCCACCTATCCCCTCCTCCCACCTCAAGCCCCACCCCCATCTCTTACCTACTAACCTCATCCCGCCCCCTTGACCTGTCCGTCCTCCCTGGAGTGACCTATCTCCTCCCTAACTTCCCACCTACACTCACCTTTACTGGCTCCATCCCTGCCTCTTTGACCTATCTGTTTCCTCTCCACCTATCTTCTCCTCTATCCATCTTCTATCCGCCTCCCCCCTCTCCCTATTTATTTCAGAACCCCCTTCCCCTCCCCCATTTCTGAAGAAGGGTCTAGGCCTGAAACGTCAGCCTTCCTGCTCCTCTGATGCTGCTTGGCCTGCTGTGTTCATCCAGCTCTACACGGTGTAATCTCAGGTACCCAATATGGCTACTTTATCCATGTGACCTGTTACAAGTCTGAACTCCTTTTCTAAATTTGATGTTGTATTAGGCTGATTCTCACCTTGCGTAGTGCCTTTTTATATTTTGATAACTTGAGATAGCCAATGTTTTCTTTTGCATGAGAAATCATCACAATGCGATAAAAGATTGATGATATCTATTACATAGATATCTGCCCTTTGAATTTTGATGACTGTGTTGTCCTTTGCAAAGCAGGAAGTCAAGGTGGCTGGCATGTGATGGTTCTGTTATTGATGGTCCATCTTAACAATGGAGTATGTGGATTTCACGACGGCTGTGATTTAATTAGGTGTTTACTTAGGTTTCCGGATTGTCCAGAGTTGAATTAGCCAAAAGTGCATGATATGCTGCCAGCCACCTTAAAAGCTTTTGTGTCCATTCTCAAAAATATAGTTTTTAAATTTGTAAAATCTCCATGCCTGTTTCAGATATGAGACTATATTTACCTATCAGTGTTGCAGCATTAGAAAGAGATGACGAGGTAAGGTAAAGTAATCTTTGGAGATTCTGGTGAGAAAATGGTTCCGATAGGCAGTACACAGATTTATCTCAACTCCCTCAGGAGCAGACAGCATAGCCAGTTGCTTCCTGTACAGCCTGCCCTCCCTTTCCAATTGATACTATTGAGGAATCTCGCATGAACCACACAGGGAGTGCACAGCAGTGTTGTCTCAGTGAGTGTCCCCCTGAGGAATCAGTGTAAGTCTGCACAACACTGTTGGAAGAGAAAGAATGTTCCTGTTCTATGTTTAGAATTAAAGACTAAGAGAGGAGTTAAAATTGTAGTGTGCCTTGTCCGCAGTGTTCTGATTGCAAAAAAAAGGTAGAATATATTGATTTAAAAATTAGAGAAGGCTAAAGGTAGTATAATTTTAATTAATATGAGAAGTTAATTTTCATGTAAACTGAGAAAAATTGGCTTGAAGGTAGGAGAATGGTGATTTTTGGACTGGAGTATTGTGACCAGCGGTGTGCAAGAAGGATCGGTGCAGGGTCCACTGCTTTTCATCATATATTTAAATGATTTGGATGTGAATATATGAGGAATGGTTAATAGGTTTGCAGATGACACCAAAACTGGTGATGTGGTGGACAGTGAAGAAGGTTATCTCAGAGTACAATGGGTCCTTGATCAGATAGGGCAATGGGCCGAGGAGTTGCACACGGACTATAATTTACATAAATGTGAGGCATTGCATTTTGGTAGAGCAAACCAGGACAGGACACATTCAGTTAATGGTAAGTGCCTGGGGATTGTCGCTAAACAAAGATACCTAGGAGTGCAGGTGCATAGATCCTTGAAAGTGGAGTTGCAGATAGATAGTATGGTGAAGAAGACATTTGGCACACCAGTCTTCATTGGTCAGTGCATTGAGTATAGAATTGAGACATCATGTTGTAGCTGTACAGGACATTGGGTGGGGGGAGGCACTTTTAGAGTGTTTTGTTCAATCTGGTCTCCCTGCTATAGGCAGGATGTTGCTAAACTTGAGACGGTTCAGAAAATATTTGCAAGGATGCTGCTGGGATTGGAGGGTTTGAGTTATAGGGACAGGCTGAATAGGCTGGGACTATTTTCCCTGGAGCACCGAAGGCTGAGGGGTGACCTTATAGAAGTTTATAATATCATGAGGAGGATGGATAGGGTGAATAGCCAAGGTATTTTTCCCAGGATTAGGGAGTCAAAAACTAGAGGGCATGGGTTTAAGGTGAGAGGGGGAAAATTTAAAAGGGATCTGAGGGTAGCTTTTTCATACAGAGGTTGGTGGCTGTATGGAATGAGCTGCCAGAGAAGGTGGTGGAGGCTGGTGTAATTACAATATTTAAAAGGCATTTGGATTGGTACATGAATGGGAAGGGTTTAGAGCCAAATGAGACTAGATCAGTCTAGATTTTATTATAGAATTGCTACAGTGTGGAAACAGGACATTTGACCCACTAAGTCCACACCAACACTCCAAAGAGCATCCAACCCAGATCCATCTCATCCCTGCATTTCCCATGGCTAATCCACTTAGCCTGCACATTACACACAATTTAGCATGGCCAATCCACCTAACCTACACATCTTTGGACAGTGGGAGGAAACAGGAGCACCTAGAGAAAACCCATGCAGACATGGAGAGAATATGCAAACTCCACACAGAAAGTCGCCTGGGGGTGGAATTGAACCCGAGTCCCTGGCGCTGTGAGGCAGCAGTGCTAACCACTGACCCACCACGCCACCCATATCTGACTGGCATGGAGGGGTTGAACCAAGGGATCTGTTTCCGTGCTGTATAACTCTTTGACTCTATAAGAGCGGAGTAGCTGAAGTCAGGAAAGTAGTGAACATCCTGCATTGAAGATAGTTGAGTACAGAGTCCTGAAGCAACCTGAAAGCAGGTGATTTTGTGCCAAACCAGATTCAGCTCATAATCCAGCAGTAATGAGACATTTATCTAATAGTGATCATAATGTGATCTAATTCAATGGTAGGTTTGAAAAGAAGAAACATTACAATCATACTTTAGAAAGCTAACATGGGACAGAGAATGGTAATAGCAAAGTGGACATAACTATTTTTAGGTAAACCTATGGACAGGTGTTCAGAAAATAGCTCAATACAAGATCATTATATATTGCCTGGAATCAAGAATTCTACGCACCAGATAAAACACTCAAGGTCAGTAAAAGAGCTGAGAAATATCATGAAACCAAATAGAAGTGAATACAAAAGTGCAAAGGACTGTGTGGATCCTGAATGATATGAGAAATAAACAACATCATAGGAAGATGAAAAAAGGTAATAACTGCATAATAGAATAGGAATTTAAACTTGAGAGGAATATCAAGATTATCACAAGAAGTTTTTACAAGCATGTTGATTTAAAAAAGTCATAGTAAAAGTTTATTGGGGGGCCCCCAAAGACCAAATGTAGATAATATTGGGAACCAAAGTAAAAAATAGACAGAGTAATTCCTTTTGATCTGCATTTGATCATACAATGGACAGCATCGAGAGCAGTGAACACAGTATACTGAATTGAAAGAAGTAAGATAAATCACTGTTTAATGACAAGGGAGTGTTTCAGTCCCTAGGCAGTGGGAAGGGAAAAAAAAAATGTAGCAGGCTCTGAATTTCCAGAAGCATTATCATTACCAGAAGCACTGGTATGGGTCCATTGTCAGAACTCAGACAAAGGAGACGGAAAAGCTGGGAGAATGGAACTTTGTCTGTATAGGAAGCAAGGTGTGAGGAATTATCATCAAGGTGGCTGGGAAAATGAGTGGACCTAGAAAGGATATAAAGTAAGTAAAGTTGTTATAGTCCTAGCAGACCACTGGGGAGCTCTCTCATTGGACAGAAAGAGACAACGATTGGTGGTTTAACCTGAGGGTTAGCATGCCTCAGAGAGAAGTTGAGAAGGAGAGTCCTGCATGGTAACCTCAGCCAATGTGGGAATTGAACCCATGGGGTTGGTAAACTAATCAACTAAGCTAACTGACCCCCTAAGAGCATGTACTGAATTGATCTTGGAAGGGGTTGTAGTTCAGCAGACCACAATGAATCTTGACTGATGTTTTATGATTTTAAAATAAATCAATACGGTAGATAGAGGGGATTTTTTTCCTCTAAAAGGGAATCTAGGATATAAGAATGTGATATTAAAACCAGGGCCAAACCATTCAGAAGCTAACATCAGAAACACTTTTTCATAGTAAGGTATATTTAAGGGCAGTACAGCCAATGCAAGTGGATGGAAGTATATTAGTTAGAATGGCAGACCAGATGGAGGGGTTGAATGGTCTCCTTCTGTTCCTTTATTTATACATAATTACCCAGTTCCTGTTTCCAAGGCATCATGGTCATGATCTTGAGTTTCCCCAGCTCTTATTTGAATATCTAGCAGAGCAGCAGTGCCACACTACTCTATGGGGTCAATCTGGTATCTAGCTTCTCTCAGTTCTCTGAAGCATTAATGTTCCAGCAAACTTCAACTTCTTTTGGATCCAACACACAACCTCTGCTCCGAAGGTGCATTGGAGATTCTCAGCTGGTGTCAAGAAAAGGTAAAAGATCTTCAAAACTCCAAAAGCACATAATGAATTAAACACATGTATCAAGCCTCATCGGGAATGTGACATTTCTTAAGGAAGAGGTAGGATTCCTTGAAAGGATTTCTCAATTTACCTGGCTGATTTTCTATTATTTAAATAGCAAGTGAAGCTTATAAAAATCCATTTGTTGTTTAAATGATAGACTTTTTCGGCTCAAACTGGTCAAGGTCACTAAGTTTCTTTTACCTTTTCCTTCAACAGTGGTCCCTTCACACACCCACTCCTGCAACGATTCCCACTCCATTTGCTCCATCCATTTATGACTTTCCCTCCGCCCTCGGTACAATAACACACCCTGAGAACCCATCTGCCACCTGCTTCCTCACACCATCATTCATTGTCCCCAAGCACACTGTTCCCAGCAGCCTGTGACTTCCATCTCCTCCTCCCTTTCTGACATCTCTTGATGTCCCCACCCACTTTCCATACCTCTGCCCAACCCATTGTTCCCAACTCTATGTGTATCATTCTTCCCTGTCTGTTCCATGCTGGTCACTCATACCTCAGACTTATATTTGCCACTTGTCAATTTGTCTGCATCAAACCAAGGTTTTTTCAGAGATAGCCTGTAACCCAGTTTTCACATCCCTTAGAGTTTTCAGAACTCTGACATGCAGTAATTCCCCTTCTCAATATTGTCACATCTCAATACCTCCAATTTCATGGATCTACACCCCAACTCTGCCTTTCCATCATTATCAGCTGTCACCACTACTTTCCAATGTTCACACCATAAAGAATTCACAAACCTTCTAACTCCCTGAAACTGCCTAACTATAATCCCTGCTTTGAAACACATCAACTTGCCAAAGGCCTCTGCACAACTATCTACCTCTATCCTGGAACAATTTTCTTAACAGGTAAGAACTAAGGTTAACTCTGTACATAAACAGAAATGTAATAATAATAATTAAGGTTATTGATTTACATTTCTGTAATAAATACTCACACGGTTTTGGAATTTGACCTAACAGGCTACTAACACTCCCAGAACACTGCAGCATTTATTTGTACATTTAGTTAATAATAAACTGGAAAGAACATCAGAGCTTCAATATATGAATGTATTCATGACCCATTGGACTGACCCTGCTATCAATCATAGAAACACTTCCAGGTGAGAGGGAACTTCCTGTATTTAACTAGTTACAGTAACATTGGTATATTTAACTGGATACAAAATAAAACTTCAAAATAAATAGCAATAAAACAACAATTATAATTTAAGTGTCAACACTTCCCATCATGATTTCTTCTTTATTAATCTTGCTGGTTGCTGATTCATTCTAATTAATCTTTCTTTATCTTGTATGGTTTCTTAGTTGCTCTTCTATCTCCCTTCCTCCCTTCTCCAAGCTCAATTTCTTATTATTCACTCATTGGATATAGGCATCGCTAACTCAGCCAGCATTTATTGTCCATCCCCAATTGCACATAAGATGGTAGTGACCTCTTGAACTGCTGTAGGCCTTGCATACATGACCTTAAGAAGGTAGTTCATGAGATTCATTTCCTGCATTTACAGCCCTATTCTCACAAAACTACAAACCATCAAACTTCCCTTCCTGGCTATAATACATGTGCTGGAAATACTGAGCAGCTCAGACAGCATCTGTGTAGAGAAACAGACTTAATGATTCAAGTTGATGATGCCCTTCATTGTTTGTTTTTACATTAGAGTCATTTTGTGGTTCCTATGTTAATTGATTCAGTTAATGGGCTCTTTCCCTTAGGTATTGTTCTTCTATTGTTCAAATCTGCTGTCATCAGCCCTCTTCTCAAAAACACCCTCATCTCTGCAAACTAGATCCCAACTATGATCTTCTTATCCCCAAAGTCCTTGAATGTATTTTCATCTCTCAAGTCCATTCTCATCTTTATGTGGAACTCTGTATCGTAATCCCTCTAATGAGTTTACCATCCCACCTTCTCAAAGTTACAAGTGACATCCTATAATATTGCGACAAAGTTAACTATCTCTCTGAACCTTTCTCAATCTCTCTGCTGTCTTTGACACAGTTGATTCCACCATTCTTCTCCAAAATCTTTCCAATATCCAGCTAAGTGGGAGTGAACTCACCAAGATCCAATTTTACCCATCTATTTGTGACTGGAGAACACCTGCAATAGATTTAATTCTCATTCCCATGCTATTACCTTTGGTGTCTTCAAGGACCTATCCTTGATCTCTTCCTACTTCACATCAACATGTAGCCCCACCTCAATGTCATCTGAAAAGAGGTCAGTTTCAACACCAAGCTTATTTCACAAATATCTCTCTTCACTCTTCCAATGTCTCTGAATTGTCAGACTACTTGCTTAACTTCCAGCACTGAATGAATAGTCATTTTCTCCAAATAAATTTTAAGAAGACCCAACCCGTTGCCTTTAGTCTTCACTGTAATCTTCGCTCCCTGAGTCACCAACTCCATTGCCCCTTCTGTTAATTGCTTCAGTCTGAACCAGTCTTTTCACAACTTTGGTGTCATATTTGACCCTTATTTTGGGATTCCAATCACGTAAACGTGCAATTACTAATCAGCCTGCCTATCTCTATTGCCATAACATCATCTGACTCTGAGTCTTCTTCAGTGCATCTTCCGCTTATTTATGCATTTGCTGTCTCCAGACTTGATTAAATCAATGCATTCACAGAAAATGCTAGAGAAACTCAGCAGGCCTGCTGCCTTCTGAGAAGAGAAAGCCAGTTAACATTTGAGTCCAGTTTTACTCTCCTATGGAAGAAACTGGAGAACAGACATTCTGGACTTGAAACATTAACTCTGTTTATCTCATAGCTGATGCTATCAGACCTGCTGAGTTTCTCCAGCATTCTCTGTATTTGTTTCAGATTTCCAGCATTGCAGTAATTTGCTTTCTTTTTTAACACATTTCTGGCTGCTCTCCCATATTGTCATCTCTACAAACTTGATATCAACCAAAACTCTCATGTCTATATTTAAACCCACTTCAAGCTCCACCAGGTTAAACAATACTTGCTTTTAAAAATTCCAGTGTTTGTTTCAAATCCCTCCATGCTCTCATTCCTTTGTATTTTTGCAATCTCCACCAGCACCACCACCCTCTGAGACATTTCACACATTTAATTCTGCCATCTTGAGCATCCCCAAATTCAATCACTCTCCCATCAGTAGCTGTGTCATCAGTGGTCTCTACCATTCTACATTTGCTTCCCTCCTTTGAGACACTCCTTAATATCTATCTCTTTAACCAAGCTTTTGTTTATCTACCCTAATATCTCCTTATGTTGCCCAATGCCTATTTGGTTTTATAATGCTTTCCTGTGAAGTGACTTGGAATGTTTTATGTTAAAAGCACTATATTAATGCAAGCCATTGTTATTATGTACTTTGATTTAATAAGCAGTTATTGTCAATTTGGGTTAGGTAGAAGTATCAAAGGATATGGAGGTAAGAAAATATCTGGATTTGAAATATAAATTTAACTAAATGGTTGAGCAGGCTTGAGTTTCTGTATTATATTCCTTTCTGGTTTCATGTGGGAAATAAACTCTATTCACAGTGTGAGCAAAGCGTACTTTTCAGGCTTTCTTAGATAATGATTGAATGTATACTTTTGAAGATATTTTCTTTTATTCTGGATTACTTTACGTATGATAGTTAGAGTAATTTTCAAAATATTTTCAAACGGTTTGCGATTACTTTCCAGCAATTTTCTTTCCAAAATTGTTCTGCTGGAATTTCTGTAAAACACAAACAATGATTATGAGTTCTCCTTAGATCAGAGCAGAGTTTAACTGTTTCAATTTGAAATCCTGAGAAATAAGCTACAGCAGGTTAACTTTCTTGCTTAAGACATGATCCCAGTTCTTTTTTTGTTCAGACACATACTAGTACATTCTTTGTTAGTACTGGTTCTTGAGAGATAACATTCTCGATATTCCTCCAAAGCTTTTTATTCTGATATCCTTATGTTCAGTCAGCTTTTGTCTTCATGAATGTAAAGAGGAACAGATACCCCTGATAATTCTGGAGAAAATCAATGTAGTTAATTAGCCATACTAGTAGCTAGGTGGACACTCGGCGTTTGTTATTTTTTAAAAATTCTTAAATATTGCTTCAACTTTTGTATAATTCAGATTTGATCTATCTTCAGAGACAGTATGGTCTAATATATCATTTCACATTCCTTGAACTTCACATTCCTTGAACTTCACATTACCCTCATACAGTTAGATGACCATGTTTTGGAATCATTGATTTCTGTTTTGGTCCTGCCTACTTGTACTGCAGACAAATATATAATTTCTGAGGAGTTAGAGAGTTTTCAAAATACAAGTGCAATCATTTGTGACTTCAATATAATGTTGAAAAGTAAGTCCAATAACTTGAATCTTTATCTAATCCAACATACCAACACTCATTCTCTGCGTCCATAACATGAATAATTTTTGTTTTCAACAGTTCAGGCAGGGCTTTAACTGTGATTCTAAGTGGGTTGTGAAGACTTTGTTAAGTAGTTTGAATGGGTGAGCAAGTGCACTGTGCCATTACTAGCACTGTTCACTATGATCAATCCAGCGGGACATTGACTTCTACAAGACATTTCCCCTGAAGAAACTGCAAATGATTTATAACAAGAGGTTTTTGTTTGATAGCTAGAAATAATTTGTAGGCAGGACCTTTGGATAATTTTGAGGGGGCAGAGTGTCTTCAACTTCATCTTGACTCATCCTGTTGTGAGCTTTGATAAAAGCTTTAAAATCATTATCTTCTCATGCTTCACTGTCACATTTCATATGTCCTCAAGGTAGGAATATTATTATACACATCAATAATCATTATCCAGGGAGCAATCATGATGCCATTAGAAAGCATTCTGACTATAATTTAGAAGGAGCAGAACTACTGAACTAGAAAAGGGAGGTAGGTGAAATAATAATCTCTATTTAAGGGGTTGATAATTCCACTAAGAAACTGAAACAACTGCACAGAGGCCAGTATCCTGTCCCCAAGTCTCCCCTTATTTACATGTGCACAGTACACTGGCTATGATCAGCCAGATCCGAAACAGCATGTGAAGTGAGGAGACTGTGAAGCCCCTGTTTATATCTGTCAGCAAGGGCTCCCTGATTGGGCCAGGTTAACAACCCCAATCAGGGAACTCATAGTCAATAAAATCCACCTGGTTCCAATCACCTCAGAAACCCAATACTAAAGGAGAGCCTTAGGCAGGAAGATTGACCCACTTATTTGCTGTTTTATAGCTACTTCTTCCACATGTAACGGAAGTGTGTTGTTTTGCCTCAGCACAATAAAGGTTATGGGATAAAAGTTAACAGTTGTGCACAATGCTTTAAACTTATACTCCCACAAAGTTCATAATCTGCGTTTGCAACCTCCTTGATAGATTCAGGAACAATATGCATAAGAGTAAACAGCACATTTCCATTTGCCTTCTTCTCAATATCAACAAGCTTTGTCCTGTTCTGAAGTCTGGATAGTAACCACCGTCAATACAGACAACTGTTGTTTTTTTTAGCAGAGAGTGATGTTCAATCTTAAAGAGATTTTGTTTGTTTCCTTTATCTGTTGATGCACTGCCACAGAGTTTCCAATTCTTCAGTAACAGTGGGCAAGAGAAATTGTGCTTATTAATTTTCCAAGCAAAGACATCACTTCAAGTGCAAAACTGCTTGCAAAATTCTTAAGAAATCCTGTTAGCAGGCATATGGTCTGCAACTGTACTGTCACACTTCTATACCCTGGTCCCCACCTTCCCAGTTGCAATAGTATAACCTCTGACCCTCTGGGATGCCACAAAGACCTGCAAATATATTTCATAAAATATCCAAGAAGATTGGGCTGTGATTCAATCAAGTTAGTTCAGGTAACTGGATAATATTTTTTAACTGCTCGAATTATTATATTATCAGAACTCTGTCATTCCACTTAACTGAGACATATTTCACTAGGTATTTCGTGCTCTGAGTAAAGTTTATTATCAATGAATGTTCACACTTGTACAGCTTTTTAATATTCCGAGATCTGAAATAATGTATTGCTGCTATTCTCTACAATGTACAAAAGATCCTAAATTCAGAAAGAGCTTAGTGATAGCAGAGTTTCAGAAATCCACTGCCCAATTTGGTATTCTCTCCTTTCCCATAGTCCTGACTTTGGATTTATTTTTGTAATTCAGGCATCACCCAATTGAAAACTACCAGGCAACAGCGATTATTTTTATTTTAGCTGGAGCTAATTGTCACTTCCGAGGTATTGTAAATATCCTTAGGAACCACACACAATGAGCTGAATTTCAATTCTCAAAATAGAGAGGAGTTGTCAACGAAACTATCAGTTAGCCAGTGTGAGTGTGATTCATTTTTTTCGGGGTGATAATTTATGAACCCTAGTCAGATACAGCAAACGATATTAGAATTCTTCAAGCATCAGTTTCAAGCTAAAATTGGAATTGACCAACTGTTCTGAATACATTGTGCAGCTGGCTTGGAGCTCCTAGGGTGCATTATATTTCTGTAACATTCACTTCAATCCATGGTTTGGTTTAGGACCAGTTAATGCTGTAATGACACATTATTGAACTCATAATCTTGACTATGGAGGAATGGATGCAATGAGATTTCATTATTTAAATTGTTATAGGGAGCTGAATAAAATTTCCAAAAGAGTTGCCGTCTGAAAAATCATTTTCATTTCTTTCTCTTCCTTTTGGAACCATAAGATTTCAATGTACTTGGTTTCTCATTTTTCAGTAACAGCCAATAGCCCAGGTTGATGGTTGAGTCTTGTTGCAATGTTGATAACTTATGACTTACCCACATTGACATCTCAATAGCTTGATCTACTGAGCCAACAAGGCACGCTTTTGTTTCAGTTAAGATTGTAGGTTCAAAAGGACAAATACACAAACAAAAAGTTAATTTAAAACTCTGGATTGAAGTACAGCATTGTGTCAAACATTACAATATAGCCTGTTATCACGCAACACAATTGCCTATCTTATTCTCTCTCCCCTTATGATCCATTGGTTTAAATGTTTCTTACTTCAAGATTAAGCAAAGTGTACATGTCCTTTTGCCTCTCACAACTGAATCCAGTAATAAAGACCAGGTCATTTCAGCCCTCAGTTTGACTACAAAACTAAGAAAGATGCTACCATTGAGTACTCGTCAAAATAGACATAGTGCTTGCTCTTTCCAGTCCATGCCAGAAATGAAATTACAAACTTTTGTGAGCCGCAGTTTTCTTTTACATTTGCATTTTAAAAGGATCAAATGTTTGACTAAGAGGCTTGTATTGGCCTTCTAGGCAGCCAGGAGACCCTTGCCATGGACACAGTGATAAGTGATCCCCGGTTGGTCATTGTGGCCCATTCATGGGATGTCAATGTCCCTGACGTTGCTAGATAGGAGACTAGAAAGATGAATTCCATACGTCTGCTCACAGTATTCTGAAAGACCCAGCTCAGTTTGAGGCTTTGGGTCTCAAGCTGGTATCAGGGTACTGTGGCAAGTTTCAACTCATCTGCTTCCCCTAGCATTATCAATACAAACAGATTTGAATCAACAAGTCTAGAATCATTCAGTTATCTGATTTTTATATGTGGCTTTAGAGGAACTTACACTGTCTACATAAAGAGAGGACAATCAAATTGAAGAGAAACAAGATATGGCTTGTGTGAAATCTTCTTTTCACATCCTTTTTATACAGTACAAGCCAACAATCTGTGAATATTGTAACATTCAGGAAACAGGCAGTTTCGAGCGGTTGCTCTACCTGACTGTTCCAAAATATCAGCTATTATCAATCTAGTCTATGATCAAGGATAGGCCTTGTTGCAAAGTTTTTAAGAGGTTACTCAGAACAATTCAAAGGTCACTTACAGTTAGTTTGGTCAGTTAGCCAGAGCCAATCAAAGGAGAGGTTGCAATGTTTGAGCTGTCATTCAATCAGGTACATAGAAGCTAGAAGGTTTTATCTTAAAAAGGTTCTACAAAACCCTGGGAGTTGTGGAAACTTAGGAAGAAGTTGTAGACTATGAATAATTCATTGTAGCTAAGAGTGAGGATGAAGAAAGCCCACAAGCAATATCTGCTTAGCTCAGCTGAGCAAGAGTAGATCTTGGAGACGCATAGGAACAGTGTGAGCTTGGTGAAGCCAACTGTCTGCCAACAAGTTGAAATTATGCCTCTAAGAAGATGCGGGGGTACAGTTTCCAGAGACCAGGGAAGTGCAATCTTAACTGGGAAAGCAAACTACCAGAATATGAGCCACTGTTGTGGAAGTCTGTGGGAGGGAAGTTTTTGACGGAGTTACAAAGTTGGGTATTTGAAACCGAGGAAGTTGAAATCCCTTATAACTTTTAATGAATTTGGTGGCCTGTAGTGTCATTAATATCCAGTTGTGCCTTTTAGAAACCTGTGGGATCTGACTTGATGAGTATTTTCTATTTGATGTGCTCTATAGAGTGTTCGACCACATGTTAAAATATAAGTTGTATAGGTTATATGTAGTAGATTGTATAACTGTTCTAATCCCTATTACTGTTTGTTCAAAATCTTAGAATCTTTTATTCTCTTATTAAGCACCTTGGGTGTCAAACTTTGTCTAAGTAAAACGTTATTGGTCCCGAGCCAGATGGTAATTTAAATTTGGTGGTCTGGTCCAGGATCTTAACAAAAATCCTTGTCCATTCAACAATTCAATAAGGACTTTAATTTTCAAATCGATTTCTATTTTTCTGAAAGGCCTTTATCCAAAGCATCCCTAATACTTGATGGACCACATTTTCTTATCCATGCTATATCACATGCTTCCATTCAGCAAAGAGCTAAGAGATACCCTATGTCTGAAACAGTGTAAGTTTCAGCCTGAACCTAAATGTGACTGTTACAGGGCACTCGCTCAGGCTGATGGACAGATGTCTGCCTCCGGGGAAAAAAGCTATCAGCTTCAAATTGGCTATCTCCAAAGTGACCTAACATAAGGTGACTCTGAAGCGTATGGTTCCAAATCATTTACTCTGATAATTTTACAGCAGAAAGTAGACCATATCAACCCATCATGACCTTAGCAATTGAAGCTTTTTTTTAAACTTTCAAAGTATACCAGAAACAACAATAATCCATCAAACTTTGTCATCACTTAAGCAAAAGGGCAGTGAGTGGTTCAGAATCCATTTCGCAGCTGCTGAAGGAAAAGAGTACCTGTTTGATAACTGAGAAAGTCATATCTGAAATACATTTTGCTGTTATATCTGGATACTAATGGACAATATTAGTCAACACAAAAACTAATCCATTATCAGAATTCATCTTCAAGAGGTTTTGCTTCATAAGGGGACAAAAGTCATTAACTGTACTTTGTACATGAAGTAATGTTTTCGTCAGGTTTAAAGTTGATCTTGCTTGTTGGGTGTGCAGTTTTGTAGGGCAAGACGTTTTCTCCAGGGCATGTCAGTTACATATCACTGACCTGTCATCTTCCATTCTGTAATTGAAATGGAATGGGAAGTCATGGGCTGAGGTTATCCAATTAAGCCATATGTCAGGCATTGGAAGAGTGATAACAAAATGTTTGCCTCTCAATGGCGCATTATTCACATTTTGAAATGTGTAAAATATTCCAAATCTGGACACCATTAACACATAAAGCCAGAAATTGCGAGGTTCCGTTTTCAATTTGGGACCTCGTTGTGGCTCATAATTACCAACATGTATGATGCATGTGTACCTCAGCTCCCAGCAGTCAAAAGAGAGGGCCAATGAAAGGCTGTGCTACCTTCTAAGATCTCATGAAGTAGAATTAAGATATGAGGCTTTATGCTCAAATCCATGTTGCTTGGAGAGTCCACCCATAGCATTCACTTCTATAAGTTGTATTCATATACATTTGTGAGGCCACTTTTAGAATCCTGTTATAGGCAAGATTTTGCTAAACTTGAATGAGTTTGGAAAAGATTTACAAGGTTGTTGCCAGGATTGGAGGGATTCAGTTATATAGAGAGGCTGAATAGGCTGGGGCTATTTTCCCTGGAGCATAAGAGGCTGAGGAGTGACCTTATAGAGGTTTATAAAATCATGAGGGGCATGGATAGGGTGAACAGCCAAGGTCTTTTTCCCAGGGTTAGCGAGTCATAAACTAGAGGGCATGGGTTTAAGGTGAGAGGGAAAAGTTTTATAAGGGACCTAAGGGGCAACTTTTTCATGCAGAGGGTGGTGCGTGTATGGAACAAGCTGCTAGAGGAGGTGATGAAGGCAGGTACAATTACAAAATTTAAAATGTATTTGAATGGGTACATGAATGGGAAGGGTTTAGAGGGATATATGCCAAATGCTGCAAATGGGACTGGATCAATTTAGTATATACAGTTGGCGCAGACAAATTGGACCGAAGGGTCTGCTTCCATGCTGTTTATCTATATGACTCTATATCCTCTGTCTTGGACCCTGCTGAAATTTGATTATAAAGCTGTTACCATTTCCAAGTTTGAATGGAAAGTCACGTGGTTTGAACAAGTATCAAAGCTACTCACATCATCCCTCTGGCCATTCATGGGCAAAATCCAACCCCAGTGACTGTGCCTGGAAGACCACCAACTCGGTGAAAGACATTCTTTGGTCTGCCTGGAACTTGTTGATTTTCCAACATAAAGAGTCAACCTCAACTGAGTGTTGCAGACTCGCACACTCCAAGGTGCAGGACTACACGCTGAAGGATGCACTATGCAGAATACAGTGTTACAGCCACAGAAAAGGTGCAGAGAGAGAGAGATCAGAATTAACATTTTGAGAGGACCATTCAAATGTCTGACAACAGCAGGGAAGAAAATATTCTTGAATCTATTAGTATGTGTATTCAAACCTCTATATCTTCTGCAGAGGTCCATTCAGTTATCAGAGTCTCTTGGTGTCTCAAATATATGTGAACATAGTCCTGTATAACTAAGAAATGCCTTGGGTTTTTTTTTGGAAATACAGGAAATGTCAAACTCCAATGTTTGTTTGATCTTGATGTTGCAAAGACCGTACAGAAAGGCTTCAGTAACTGTGTATATATACAAAGATTTATTATAAATAAAGTATATTTTTGCAGTAAAAAAATGAATGTGTAGGTGGCATCTCAACACATCATAAGACAATAATTTAGAAAGCGCCCATGATTCTTTCATTATATGACACCCAAAGGTGCCTGCATTATATGTAGGCGTGCTGGTTACTGAGTGATGTGACTTTACTGAGAAACCCTGAGCAGGAATGGAATAGGAATACAATGAAACAGATTCCTCAGCTGTACAGGTATCAGGCACAACACTGATGTGTTTGCAGCAAATGTTCTGCTGTATGAACAATTCAGGGAAGGTGTAACCTTTAACCCTACAAAGATGTCCTATGCAATCATAGTCTGCAGCATACATCATACTTAGCAATTCAAAGGTAGCCAATGTACAGCAGGACAAAAAGGAATTTTCCTATGGAGGACCAACGGAGAAGGAACAGATGAAGAACTGGAGAGAGAAATGAAAAAAGTCAAACTGCATCCTGTTTTGGCAGGGACCTGATCTAACCCCGCTCTGGTTGTGTATTGATGGCCAGTAAAATGGTACCAAGTGGTGAAAACAGCACTAACTTTAACTGCTACCTCACACATCCTTCAATCAGCAAGAGCCATAAAATGACTTTCCATTAGGAGCACTCCATGCTAAGAAAAAAATAAAGTGCTCAAAAATATTAGGTGCTGTCTATTTAATAGTACACTTCCTTCAACTGCTGTGCTGCCTTTTAGTGACTCTGTTATCTGCGCTTCCTATAATGCCAATCCCACTCTTAGTCTCCTGAGTGACAGGATCAAGTGTTCAGCATTATGTTGAACAGTGCAGATATTAAATGAATTAAGGAGAAAGTTAACAGAAGAGTTCCCAGGGCTCATGTCTAGTGGTACAAGCCTAATCTTTAAATAAAACATAAATTGATATGAGTTGCATTATTAGTACTTTCTTCATTTGTTCTAGGACTCATTGATGTGTTAATTGGGGGACGTTCATAACCAACTCTAACAAGGCTGTGTCTGCCTGCTGGCATCCATAAGAGGAAGCTCCCTCATATGCCACTTCTTGTTCCATGCCTCAGGTGCAGGGTATCCCTGCAGGATGCCTTTTGATCTGTGTGAGAGCAGACTGCTGCCAACATGTCCGAAAGCTCCCATAAATATCATTTCAAGCTGTTCCCCAGTCTGTCATGTCTAACAGCAACAGATTCCTGAATGCTGAAGCCTGAGGCCTTTATAACACCAGCCATAACGTTTTTGAGAAAAACTGTGGCTGCATTTAATTCCCCTGGAGCTCACCTCCAATTACTATATGAAAATTCCTCATGCATTACTGCAGAAGGATTGTATATTTTCATGTATCAGAACTGGCTGCATTGAAAGTATGATTTACAAGACCAAAATCAATTCCGCTGGTTCAGTTGAAGGTATGCATTGCAGCTATGACCTTTGGTGCTAACACACTTGGAGCAGTTACATTCAGGGTCACCTTGACAACTTGTTCAGCTATTTCAGCATTTCTGCCAGTTACCCCTTCAGGCACCAAATGGTGTTACGTTTCACATGCAATGTCATCTCTCCTCCCAAACAAACTACTTGGCTCCAAGGAGCATGCTCACCTCCACCTTAAAACCAAATATGGCCGCTCTCCTTTCTAGATAAGTCTCAGCATCACCTCCAAGACATTGTCTGTAACAGAAGGTGTCTTTCCCCCTTGATGCTTGCTGAACCTTTGAATCACCCTCAGCCAATCTGTTTTAGTGCAGTCCACAAAAGGGACTAGTTAACAGGAGAGTTTCCAGGGCTCATATCTAGTGGTACGAGACTAATCTTTAAATAAAGTACAATTTGATATAAGTTGCATTATTACTACTCTCACGCTTCTGTTAATATTGTGCATATCTCTTGAAAGCAGTTCTGGAGCTTCTTAAATCTGCAGCTTTGTCTAATATGTGTTCTTTGATCTGTGAGCTCCTACAATATGATCCATGTTGTGAACCAGATATTAATGTAACCAAGCAAATTTCTTTTTACACTTGTCTTGATCAAATGCCTAAAGCCTAGATAGCTTCTTATTTGTGAAGTAATTGCAAGACTGTCATAATCTAGTAAATATGTTGTACAATTCCAGTGCCACATTATTCTGAGTGCAGTACCTTTATTCACATTATCTCTCTAATTGGGTGGACACAGACTCATGGCTGCGTGACTAGCTTGTGACATTGCGACATCATGGGTTTGAATCCCGTACTGGCTGAGATTACCAGGAAAGTCTGACCTTCTCAGCCTCCTCCCTCATCTGAGGCATGGTAATCCTCAGGGTAAACTCAACACCAGTTGCCGCTCTCTAATGACAGAGTAGCCTATGATCCTTAAGTCACTAATCCTGTGCAGTGAGTGCTGCATTCTTTACGATGAATAATCGACACAATCGTAACATGCATCAGGTAGAAAATCACAGTGTACACCAGGCAGCAAGTCCCTAATGACCAATATATGTCAATTTATTAGTGGTACAGCAACATAATAATGATGTTACTGAATGAGTAATCTAAAGCCTTCAGTTTATAATCCAGAGACGTAACTTCAAACTCCAAGTGGAGAAATTAAATTCAATTAGTTCAATAAATTTGAATTTTAAAACATGACTAGTGACAGTATTTGTGGGCAAACTGGCAATTAGTGCTAGCCTTGTTAGCAAGGGCCTCTGAAAGGCATTGCCAGATATCAGGGGAGGCAATGGCCTTGTGTTATCATCGCTGGACCGTTAATCCAAAGACCCAGGTAATGTTTTGGGGACCTGGGTTCGAATCCTGCCATGGAAGATGGTGGAATTTGAATTCAATAAATATCTGGAATTAGGAATCTAATGATGACCATGAATCCATTGTCGATTGTTGGGAAAAAACCCATCTGTTTCACCAATGTCCTTTAGGGAAGGAAACTGCCGTCCTTACCTGGTCTGTCCTATATTGACTCTAGACCCACTGCAATGTGATTGACTCTTAACTGGCCTCTGAGCTAGAAATACTGCCTAGCCAGTATTGCCCTCATCCTGTGAATGAATAAAGGGAAACAAAAATATATCATGGCACCTTCCATTACTGTGGTCATGACTAAGCACTGAGATAGCATCACAAGGCCAGGTAGAGGAACTGGGAGTAAAAATTGATTTTGTGCCTGTTCTGAAGGAAATCTAAAGCTTTCAAGTAATTCCACTGTCAGGAATATTCACCAAGTGTCAATTATTCCTGGAAAAGAATAGTAAAATTGATGAATGTTTTTAAATATCGTATTGTAACCATTGTAATTTCACTTCCTATTCTTCTGAACGCAAACTTTAAACTTCTCGCTTTGGAAGGCGATTTCTAGAGATTTTTGTTTTTAGTTTAAATTCATTCATGGGATGTGGGCATTAATGGAAAGGTCAACATGTCTTACCCATCCCTAATCGCATTTGAGAAGATTATGGTGAGCTGCTTTCTTGGTATAGGTACACCCACAGTGCTGTTGAGGAGGGAGATGCAGATTTTGGACAATGGAGGGCCAGCAGTAAGTATTTCGAAGACAGGCCGGTGTGCGATTTGAAGAGGGATTTTGCAGGTGTTGATGCTCCCATCTGCCTGCTGACTTTGTTCTTCTTGGTTGTCGGGATTATGGGGTTGAGAGGTGCTTGGCAAGCTGCTGCGATGCCTCTGTGTATTTACACACGTAACAAATGTATGATCACCGCTATTATTAGAGATAGATTAAGTGGTTACCAGAGTTTCATGAGCATCAGCCCCTCCCCCACTTCTAACTTTTCATTACAGCACTTCTGCTTAACTGTGCACCAATGTAAAGACTGAAAAAATGCTACAACTGACCGTAAAACAAGTCTGTATGCATTCAAAAGATTTCATGCTGGCAAGGAAAATAAATTTGTGAATGTCTTATAATTTTATCATTTTCTCCCAAGCTTACTTGAAGCAGTTCTGTCTGATCTGTGTGCTTGCTTGCTTTACATCACAACTCTGCCTGCACCACCACGTTCACAATGACAGGGCCCAAGGTTTCCATTCATTCTCAGGCGTCAGGAAGATTAAAGCTGATCCTTTAGTCCCTGTATGATTGTAACTGGTAGAATCAAAAGATCAGTGAGAATTGAAGAGACAGCAATAATTGCAAATCCATTTCAAAAATGTACCTTCCTCGATTACTAGTCAATTTGCTACAAATGTGCTGTATCCAACTATATATCAAAAAGAAAGCAATGTTGCATCTTGGCTTAAATGCCATTACAGGTCTGCACTGGACAACAGCCTTTGGTCTAACCAAAGTTCAAAAGATGTCCCACTCCAGAAATCACTATAGCAGGGTTGAACACACCCCTAGCAAGGAGGCTAGAAAGTTAATCTGGAAAGTTCCATGTTAGAAATGGGTACAGAGTCAGTCTCTGGAAGAAATGCTGAAGTCAATTCTTCCCAAACCTTTTCCCACTATGGTCTCATTTGGAAGCTGGAAGCTTGTTACCATTCCTTGCTGTCAGGGGATGGAGGAAGGCACAGAGTAGTGGAGGAAGGCCATGAGCTCAGGGTGGGGGCAGAGAAGATGTACGTGTGTGTACGTGTATGTGTGTGTGTCTATGTGTTTGTGTTTGAGTACATGTGTGTGCATCTGTATGTTTGTATATGTATGTGTGTATGTGTGTGTGTGTCTGTGTATAGCCATGTCTATGCGTGTATGTATGTTTATATGTGTGTGTGTGCGCGCGTGTGTAGGTGTGACTGTGCGTATGTGTGTGCATGTTTGTTTGTGTGTATGTGTGTATACCTGTGTGTGTATGTATGTGTATGTATGTTTGTATGTGTGTAGGTGTGTCTGTGCATGTGTGTGCATGTGTGTCTGTGTGTGTATGCGTGTGTGTTTATGTGAGTATGTTTTTATGTGTGTGTGTGTGTATGTGTAGGTGTGTATAGGTTTCACTCAAGTAGGTGATAGGGTCTGGAATGTACTGCCTGGAAAAGGTGGGAAACCGTGAAATAACCCCAAAGGGTCGGTATCCCATCATTAAATTTCCCTTTATTGACACATGGAGTATCCTTGGCACTGATCCAGTTCTCTCAATGCCAACTCTCAGAATGAACAGAACCTCTGACATTCCCACCATTATATCCATCA
>NC_063357.1:25538412-25548955 GCF_021869965.1 Rhincodon typus | reverse complement strand
TCCCCCTATAATCTAGACACCCATCAAAACCTATCACTGTCTCAGAAAGACATTAACAAATGTTAAGGACTGGACAATTACATCATGGCTGTCACAAAAAGACACGCCAAAAGAGCAGATTGAAACTACACTGGAGCTTATATTTCATGGGAGATTCTGAGAACTTTGGGGAGATTTCTGAAAGGGAAGCTGCTGTCTCCACCTCTCTCTCCCGCGCTCTCCTGCTCTCTCCCACTCTCTCCTGCTCTCTCTGTAAGAAACCGGTACCTGGTTCCTAAGGAAACAGCTCCACAGTAGAAACATCAGGGAGTCAAGAACTTTAAATAACTGCAATGTTCCCTACTCTCGACTGAATCTAAGAAACCAATGAACCAGATAAAACTTTACACGCGAAAGACACCCAAAGGATTCCCAACTGCATAATCTTCTATCTCCCTTTGTATTGGACTCCACCCCCTTTAACTTGGCACATGTATGTATAGTGCTAAGTGGCTACATGAAGACTTTATGCTTAATGTGGTATAATTATTGTAGCAACAAATGAATTTACTTTACTCAAGAAAACCTTGTGAATAGCACATTCTTGCTTACAGTAAAAATAAATAATTGCATTGTTATTTGGATAGAGAGTTGCCTCATGTGAGAGATGATAATTTGTGTAGTAAGTAGACATCATTAGGAATTCAGTCTAAATGCCTGAGGTCAATTCATTCATTAGATAAATGTGAAACTAAAGGTCTTTTGACCAAGTCATGGGTCAATTTTTAACCAGGATCGATTATTATTCAATTATGTGGTTCCCAAAATCAGGGTGGAACATGACTTGTTGGGCAATCTTGCAGATGGATAGTTTCTCATATATTTGCTGCCCTTCTCCTTGGTGGAAATGGGTACATATTTGGAAGGTGCTTTTGAAGCAGTCAGAGAGTTCCTGTGGTGCATCATGTAGATAGTGAAAGTATAGCCTTTACTGTCACCGACTTGGCAAAATTTCAGGAGGAGGGTGATGATGAGGAACAGGCATGTTGGTGTTTTGAACAGACTGTCTCTGGGTACTGTTTGTAACTCCCAGTCCCCTGATCGTGCTGCCTAATTGCCACACCAGATTTCTATTTTATCCCCAACAATAACAAACGTCCTCCTTGAAAATCCACTCTCCATTTCTCCAACTATTTTTTATCAAGTTCAATTTAGGTATCTTAAAGTAACTGTTCAAGATACACTACTCTTCTGTGAACTGTGTAAAAGAGACCCCTCACAACCTAGCGTCTTATGTAGATCCAGAATAAACTCACTAAGGAAAAGTTAGTTTGGACCATTCCAGTCTAAGTATCCTTTTAAATGCACTGTTAAACAATCTGTCATGATTAAAGCATGGTAACTCATTCTTTCATGTTTTTTGTATTCACGAGTGTCGCTGGCTGGCCAGAATCTATTTAACTTCACTTGTGGCCCTTAGCAGTTGGTGGTTAGCTGCCTTCTTGAACTACAGTTCTCATGCTATAGGTTGACACACGATGCCCTGAGGGAGGGAGTTCCAGGATGTTGACCCTATAATAATGAAGGACAGTTATTGAGATGTGCATTATCTGAACAAGGAGCTAAAAGTTAGAATGAGAAAGGTAAAATAAAATCAGGTACAGAAAACAAAATAAAGAGAAGTAAAGATTTGATTAAAAGTCAAGAATAAAAGAGACAACAAATAAAGTAAAAGCTAAAAAGTCAGGATGGTGAATGGCTTGGAGGGGAACTTGCATGTGGTGGTGTTTCTATGTACCTGCTGCTCCTGTTTTTTTCTAAATGGAAGTGGTCATGGGTTTACAAGGTGTGGTCTAAGGACTGTGGGTGAGTTTCTGCAGTGCATCTTGTAGATAGTACACACTGCTGCAATGGTGGTGGAGGGAGTGAATGCTTGTGGATGTGATGCCAATCAAGCGGGCTGCTTTGTCCTGGATGGTGTCAATCTTCTTGAGTGTTGTTGGGGCTGCACCCATCCAGAGAAGTGTGTTCCATCACACTCCTGACTTGTGCCTTGTCGATGGTGGACAGACTCTGGAGGGACAGTAGGTGAGTTGCTCACTGCAATATTCATAGCGTCTGTAATGCTGTTGCAGCCACTGTATTTATGTGGTGAGTCCAGTTGAGTTTCTGGTCAATGGTGACCCCCAGGATGTTGATAAGGGGGTGGTGGGGTGGGGGTGGGATTCAGTGATTGTAACATCATTGAATGTCAAGTGGTGGTAGTTAGATTGTCTCTTATTGGATATGGTCATTGCTTCACATTTGTGTTGCGCAACTCTTATTTGCCACTTGTCAGCCCAAGCCTGGACATTATCCAGACCTTGTCACACTTGAACACAGTCTGCTTCAGTATCTGATGAGTTGCGAATGGCACTGAACATTGTGCAATCGTTGGCGAACATCCCCACTTCTCACCTTATGATGGAGGGAAGGTCATTGATGCAGCAGCTGAAGATGGTTGGGCTTAGGGCACTACGGTGAGGAACTCCTGCAGAGATGTCCTGGACCATAGATACTGACCTCCAACAACCACAATTACCTTCCTATGTACTAGGTATGACTCAAACCAATGGAGAGTTAGACCCGATACCCATTGATCCAGTTTTGCTCCTTCACTTTACACTCGGTCAAATGCGACCTTGAAGTTAAGGGCTGTCACTCTCCTCACCTCTGGGATTCAGCTCTTTTGTCCATGTTTGAACCAAGGTTGTAATGAGGTCAGGAGCTGAGTGGCCCTGGTGGAACTCAAACTGGGTGTCAGTGAAATCTAAAAATTAAACACAAAAGTAAGTCAAAATACTTTTTAGCTTTTACTTTATTTGTTGTCTCCTTTATTCTTGACTTTTAATCAAATCTTTACTTCTCTTTATTTTGTTTTCTGTACCTGATTTTATATTACCTTTCTCATTCTAACTTTTAGCTCCTCGTTCAGATAATGCACATCTCAATCACTGTCCTTCAGTTTGATTGGCTAAGAAGCTGCTTACCCTTTTCATAACCCCGTGTGGAGCTGGAGGAACACAGCGGGCCAGGCAGCATCAGAGGAACAGGAAAGCTGATGTTTCGGGTTGGGACGTCAACTTTCCTGCTCCTCTGATGCTGCCTGGCGTTCTGTGTTCCTCCAGCTCCGCACTGTGTTATCTCTGACTCCAGCATCTGCAGTTCTTACTATCTCTGAGTGAGTTATTGCCCTTTTCTTGTTGGTTCTAGATGTCCAGTAGAGGGTGCCACACTTTTGAATGCCCTGCAGCTGCAGCTAGCTGATTAAAATCCCATGCAAACTCTGTGGTCAAGCACAGGTCTGAGGAATGGCTGGCACCGTCCATAGCTCACAGCAAGGTCTAGGAACAAATGCAGAAGATGACATTGTTGAAGGACTAACAGCATCATGTACCAGGTTGCTAACACCTGGCTCTATGTCATAGAATATGGCTTATCTACATATCCATCATTAACTATCCTTCCATGTCAAGTCCAGAAAACTCCTTTATTCATTCACAGGGTTAGGGCATACACTGGCCAGGCCAGTATTTATTGCCCATCCCTAATTGCCCAGAGGACAGTTAAGAGTCAACCACATTGCTGTGGGGCTTGGAATCACATGTGGGTCAGACTAGGTAAGGATGGCAGTTTCCTTCCCTGAAGGGCATTAGTGAACCAGATGGGTTTTTCCTGACAATGGACAATGGACAACATTAGATTCTTAATTCCAGATACTTTATTGAATTCAAATTCCATCATCTGCCCTGGTGGGATTCGAACCCAGGTCCCTGCGATGCTATCTGGGTCTCTGGATTAACAGTCCAATGATAATACCACTGTGTCATCGCCTCCCCTAACCTTGTTTATGGTTCTTTCATTGAGTCCCACACATGCATGCATCTCAGAATACAGTCCAGACTCAACCTACAATTGAAAATATTGCTCACACCTTTGAAATGCTTCACAAGCCAATTAATTCCAATGCAAACATGGTCATTTACTGACTCTCATAGAGGCTTGAAGTTAGATAGTAGCATCAAATATCACTTTGTTTTGGGTATGGAATCAGATTTTGGACATGTTAAGCCATTCAGTGAGGAGACAGAAATTTTCAAGAGGCCTTTATATTCAGTCACTTTCATGCTCTTCAGACACCCCAAAACACTTCCCAGTTAATGAAGTAGTTTTCAAGTATAAACACTACAATATTGTAAACAAATGCAATAGCAATTTGGACACAGCAATATCCCACAAACAGCAATTAAAAACTGAGCGGATAATTTGTTTTGGTGTTGTTTGAAACACAAATATTGAGACTGTGAGAGAATTCCCCAGCTGTTTCTCAAACAGTTCCCTAGGATGTTGTACATCCATTTGAAAAGGCAGAGAGGGCAACAATTTAATATCTCTGCAAGTCACAGCACCATCAACGACACACTACCTAGATGGAAGTTTCTAGAGTGGTGGCTTGAACCATGACCTTACAAGCAGAAACATTGTTGTTACCATGAGAGGAAAGGTTATCACTAGCTGAAAATGCAGTCCTGCTGACCAGCACTTCTGCGCTTGTTCGATGTCGTAGTATGAAACATTGTTACATTAGCAAGACAGAGTCACAGGACCAACACCCAAGGTTCGAGTTGATTTTACTGGTTGCTGGAAATGACATTGCTACAGTGCAAATTGGCTTCAGGCATCCTTGTCACAGATGGCAAATCTCTAACCTATTGGCCCAGCTAGTTATCCAGGGTCATGGCAGATAGCAGTGCCAAGATTTGCAGATATGGTGCGCAGCCTACTGATCTTGGCATGCCACTTTTCATCGTGTACAAATGCAACTGAGCAACATTGTACTTGAGATTAAAATTTTTTCCAAATCCTGGAACATAAAAATTCAGAAGCATTTCATTTGTAATAGAAAAGACGCTGCATTTACAAGGACATTCGGTGCTATTCCTAAGGATTCACTGGAAATAATGGAAACTGGCAAAAATGTAGCTGAATGCTTAAATGATTGTTTAAATACTTTTACACTGAGACTTACGTACTTATCTTGTGCACAATCACCCTCGACACAATAAAAAAATAGAGAACTCTGAATTCATGTCTGCAGGAAGCCGGGTTGACTTCCCATTTTTGGTGTTTCTGTTCAGTGTTTGCTGCACACCTCCTTTCCCAGTGCTCTGGTCTGTTGAATTTGCTTTTATGAGTACAGTGAACTATAAAATACACTTGTTACAAGTGTCTGTGTTTGACTCCTTGCATCAACACATTTATATAGTTTCTATCAGCCAGTGTGCAGTCATCTGTGTGATCGGTTAGTCAGCTGCTGGGAGGGAGTCTTACTGCTGCCAAACTGACACTTCTACATTGGAAGCCAAAAGCTATGAACTGTTCTCTTCTTTTCACTTATTAAGAAAAAGGTTCACAATTTGCTGCAGATCGATCTTCACATTTTCCTTCAGGAACCGAGCGTTATGTTCCTTGGATGCAGAATTTAAATGTATAAAATTAGGAGACACATCAAATGTGTGGGGAAGAAAAATTTACTGCAGTACTTGTCAGTTACATGTTGGCCCAAGATTATCTTGGGTACTACCATCTGGCATTTTACCCAATTTATCAACTGTGACAGGTTTTTAACTGAGAAATTAAAAACTGAGCAGATAATTTGTTTTGGTAGGACTTCATAATTGAGCTCAATCCTGTTCTCACCTGATGCTCACAAACAGATGGGACTAGATTTTGGTCCATGCAAGTGGATGAGTGTCCATTGAGTTAAAACCTTCATCCATTGGGCAACATGTTGGAGCCAGTAATGCCAGTGTTTTGGGTGCTTGGAGTGCCCTCAGCACACCAAAATTACAAGGGAAAATTTATGGGGCAAACTACAGAGATGCCATAGCGATGAGGGCATTTGCTTGCATGCAGAAAGTTACTGACTCCAGGATGCAGCGCAGATAGATCCCACCATCACTGATTTGATGCCAGTGGAACCATTTTTGAAACAGAACACCTCAGCTCGTGTCCTCTCTTAACATTACATAGCTGAACATTTACTCAGCATCAGGAAGAATCCCTAACCAACACTATTTGAAGGAATTATCAAATATTTCCAGGTTAATTGCTGGCACAGATATGGCCATACTGTTTTGAAGATGCCCAATCAAGTCTGGTCTTGGAAGCTAAACAGGCTCAGGCCTCGTTAGTACTTGGATGGGAGACCACCTGGAAATACCAGGTGCAGTGGGCTTGAAAGGGGCAGCACGGTGGCTCAGTGGCTAGCACTACTGCCTTATAGCACCAGGGACCTGGGTTTGATTCCACCCTCAGGTGACTGTCTCCCTGTGTCTGTACGGATTTCCTCTGGGTACTCTGTTTTCCTCCCACAGTCCAAAGATGTGCAGGCTGGGTGGATTGGCCAAAATAAATTGTCCATACTGTTCAGGGATGTGCAGATTGGGTGGGTTATTTGGGGGTGGGGGTGGGATGTTCCAAGGGTCAGCGTGGACTTGTTGGGCGAAAGGGCCTGTTTCCACATTGTATATTCTATGAAGTGTTTAGATTTCAAGTTAACAAAGAGTGGAATAGTGGGCTGAAATGCCTTTTTGCTAGCTTTGAGGCTCCTACATTAATCAATTGCTCCCAGACACGGAGGCACTAATAAGTGTCCCCACTGGAACATAGCATGGCTTAGAGAAGGAACAGATGCCCTGCAAAGCAGGGCAAGCTGCTGGAGGAGGGAGGGACAGAGGGAGTGGTCACTCAGCAGAGGGTTAAATCTGGCCACGGTGATCAAAGAGTTCTTCTTCATCCGCCAACTACTCAGCACTGGCTATGTGCAGTGATATTTAAGTGACAGTGCAGCACAGAGCTGAGATCATTCCTGCATTTCATCAAATCATGGTGAATTGCAGCCAACAGCATTAAGATCAACTACCAAATCTAAGCTGGTGAGTACAAGAAAGTCATACAGAGATTAAGCTGATACATTAGATTACAACTACACATTGCCACAGAATAATGAGTGGAAGTTGGGGATTCAGAAGAAAATAGGATGGAAAGGGGGAGCAGCGTCTAAGTTCCCTTCCCAATGTCGTGTCCTTCACCTCTGGGAATGGATGCTTTGAATAACAGACTCCTGTCCCTCCACACCTCCCCATAATAAACTGTTGCATTTTGGGCATTTTGTATGACGACCGGAGATACCATTGGCAATAAGGTAAAGCATTTAAGTTCACATCTTTGCTCCTATAAACGCTCTCGATTGGAGTTTGGATGGGAAGGCTGTGCATGAGCCTTCTCAGACTTATCGGAGCAGGGGCAGGAAGGTTTCCCATCTGCCAAATTCCTGCCCAACTGAATGTTCCCATCTGCCTAGAAACTGTCTTCAGGGAAGACCAATAAACTCCACTCATGTTTCCAATTAATTTCTTGTACTAATCTACTTCAGTCTCACACTGCAGCTCATCTGCTTGATTTGTTTCTGAAAACCTCCCTGTGAATTGAGAGAGACTTATGTTATTACTGATGTACATTATGAAAAAATTGATGCATGGTATGAATTACTGATTGACAGATTTAGCTATTCATTCTTAACAGGTCTCTGTAAAATCAGGACTGATTTGGAAGAGGCCATAAACTTACAGAGACTAATAGAAGAGGATTGACTCAGGGCATTGCAGTTCTCCACTGATAATGTGGCAATGTTGCAAATGTCTGATGTGTCATCCCCACAGTTTCTTAGTAGAGTCTTTAAGACCAGCAGCATACCCTGTGAATGCTCAGGAGATTGCTATACAACTCTTGGAATCTATTGTACAACAGCCTTCTCCCTCTGGCTTCATCAGGTTAAGGGATTAAATTGAGGGAAGCTGGAGGCAGTGATTTATGGACCTCATTGATGCCGGGAGGTCAGCTGTCAGGTTGATTGGTGGCTAAGGTGAGTTAGGTACCAACCTCTTTTACTCGATGGAATATAAATGTAAAATATTTGTTCGTTTGTAATATCCATGGCCCAAATGTGGATGGTGACAGCTAAATAATGTAATGCCTAAATCCTTAGTGTGGAAGCACTATGCAAGTTAACATGGAAGCAAGGGAACAACACCAGCACCAAGAAGACAAATATCCCAAATTCTTTTGAGACAGTTGGTTGAAGCACTTGGATATCAGAAGGTAGACGTTGGTAAAGATTGCAGGATGACACTTTGCTCACTTTTACAGAAGATTCTTTTACTGATAAATGTTTATTCACTTGTTAGTAATACATAATTTCTGAATTCTAGCTGCCTGCTGGAAACGTTGGCCATTGACAGTCAGGAAATCTGGAGCAGCATTATTTTAAAATGTAGGGAAACTACAGACAGTGTAAACTGTCTTTTTGACAATCATAAGGCAAGGGACCACCTCAACATTAGAAAGCAAAAGTTTACCCGATAACAAGGTGTAGAGCTGGATGAACACAGCAGACCAAGCAGCATCAGAGGAGCAGGAAGGCTGATGTTTCGGGCCTAGACCCTTCTTCACAAATGGGGGAGGGGAAGAGGGTTCTGAAATAAATAGGGAGAGTGGGGGAGGCGGATAGAAGATGGATAGAGGAGAAGATAGGTGGAGAGGAGACAGACAGGTCAAAGAGGCGGGGATGGAGCCAGTAGAGGTGAATGTAGGTGGAGAGGTAGGGAGGAGATAGGTCAGTCCAGGGAGGACGGACAGGTCAAGGGGGCGGGATAAGGTTAGTAGGTAGGAGATGGGGGTGTGGCTTGAGGTGGGAGGAGGGGATAGGTGGGAGGAAGGGGAGGTTAGGGAGGCGGGGATAAGCTGGGCTGGTTTTGGGATGCGGTAGGGGGATGGGAGATTTTGAAGCTTGTGAAGTCCACATTGATACCATTGGGCTCCAAAACTGAATCCCCCTCGTCCTCACGTACCACACCACCAACCTCCGGATCCAACGCATCATCCTCCGACACTTCCGCCATCTGCAATCTGACCCCACCACCAAAGACATTTTTCCCTCCCCACCCTTATCTGCTTTCCGGAGGGACCACTCTCTCCGTGACTCCCTTGTCCGCTCCACACTCCCCTCCAGCCCCACCACACCCGGCACTTTTCCCTGCAACCGCAGGAAGTGCTACACCTGCCCCTACACCTCCCCCCTCACCCCCATCCCAGGCCCCAAGAAGACTTTCCACATCAAGCAGATTTTAACCTGCACATCTGCTAATGTGGTATACTGCATCCGCTGTTCCCGTTGTGGCCTCCTCTACATCGGGGAAACCAAACGGAGGCTTGGGGACCGCTTTGCAGAACACCTACGCTCGGTTTGCACTAAACAACTGCGCCTCCCAGTCGCGAACCATTTCAACTCCCCCTCCCATTCCTCAGACGACATGTCCATCCTGGGCCTCCTGCAGTGCCACAACGATGCTACCCGAAGGTTGCAGGAACAGCAACTCATATTCCGCTTGGGAATCCTGCAGCCCAATGGTATCAATGTGGACTTCACAAGCTTCAAAATCTCCCCTCCCCTTACCGCATCCCAAAACCAGCCCAGCTCATCCCTGCCTCCCTAACCTGTTCTTCCTCCCACCTATCCCCTCCTCCCACCTCAAGCCCCACCCCCATCTCCTACCTACTAACCTCATCCTGCTCCCTTGACCTGTCCGTCCTCCCTGGACTGACCTATCTCCTCCCTAACTCCCCACCTACACTCTCCTTTACTGGCTCCATCCCTGCCTCTTTGACCTGTCTGTCTCCTCTCCACCTATCTTCTCCTCTAACCATCTTCTATCTGCCTCCCCCACTCTCCCTATTTATTTCAGAACCCCCTTCCCCTCCCCCATTTCTGAAGAAGGGTCTAGGCCCGAAACGTCAGACTTCTTGTTCCTCTGATGCTGCTTGGCCTGCTGTGTTCATCCAGCTCTGCACCTTGTTAACTCAGATTCTCCAGCATCTGCAGTTCCTACTATCTCTGATACAGTTTACCCGATAAACTGTGAAGCGTGTGAACCTATGACTCTGCTCATGCTAAAACCCTCCCATCATGAGCAGCAGTTTGAATGTGTCGTGATTATAACGAGGTCGGCTAGGTGGACCTCATAGAATAGGTTCCCTGGTTGGCCTGTTAACCTGGTCCAATCAGGGAGCCCTGGCTGACAGATATAAACATGATTGTCAGCAATTCTGTTCACTCTGAGAGCTGGCTCTGAGTGTCAAGTATGATTCACATGTAAATAAAGGGTGATTTGGTTTTCTTTATTCATTTTGTTTTTCTTTATTCATTCACGGGAGGAGGGCATCGATGGCTAGGCAGCATTTATTGCCCATCCCTGATTGCACAGAGGGCAGTTAAGAGTCAACCACATTGCCGTGGGTCTGGAGTCACATGTAGGCCAAACCAGGTAAGGATGGCAGTTAAAATTGTTTCAGAGATAGCAGGAACTGCAGATGTTGGAGAATCTGAGATAACAAGGTGTAGAGCTGGATGAACACAGCAGGCCAAGCAGCATCAGAGGAGCAGGAAAGCTGACGTTTCGGGCCT
>NC_063357.1:25526454-25537912 GCF_021869965.1 Rhincodon typus | reverse complement strand
GTCAGCTTTCCTGCTCCTCTGATGCTGCTTGGCCTGCTGTGTTCGTCCAGCTCTACACCTTGTTATCACATTTTTCAGGAGTTGGACAGGTAAAGCTTTTGAACTGCTACAAGGGGGAAGTGAAAGCCTGCCAATAGGACTACAGTTGCATGCAGCAACAGACTCAGCAATAGAGACTTGATGAGTAGAGGAATTAATGGTAACAGGAAACACAAGAAAGTAGATGTGAGGAATGTTAGATCAGCCATGATCTTATTGAATGGCGAAGCAGTCTTGAGGGGCTGAATGGCCTATTCCTGTTCCTTGGTACATTCAGAACATTCAACGGTAAGAAGGCTTTTCTAGACCATAAGACCACTGAGTCTGCTGTGCCATTCAATGATAACATGACTGATCTGATTATTTTCAACTCCATTTTCCCCATAAACCTTGATTCTTTTACAGATTAAAAAAAAACTATTTATCTTAGCCTTGACTATACTTAGCAACCCAGCCTCTACAGATCTTTGTGGTAAAGAATTCCACAGATTCATGTCCCTCTCAGAGAAAAAGTTCTTCTTCACCTTTATCCTATCTAGACAGCACCTTACTCTGAGATTATGTCCTCCAGTTCTTGAGTTTCTCACAAGGAGAAGCAAACTGTGCATTTTACCTATCAAGCCCGCTAGGAATCTTGTTTTTTTTAAACTAACCTATTTTTCTAACCAACCTGTTCAGGGGTGTTATTACACACGTTTGAAATGGGTGGGACTTGAACCCGGGACTCCTGGTCCAGGGGTAATGACACGAACCTTGTGTGTCTCATTGAGGCTACCTCTCATTTCCTAAGCTCCAATGAGTACAAGCCGAACACTATTTAATATCTCCTCATAAGAAAATCCCTCCCTACCCGAGATCAATCTTGTGAATCTTATCTTGACTGCCAGTATATCTTTCCTCCAATTAGGAGTGCCAGCTCTTTACAATATTCTAGATATGGTAGGTATAGTGTCTTGTGTAGTTTTAGCAAGACCAATCTATTTTTATACTCCATTTCTTTTGAAATAAAGGCCAATATTCCATTTCCTTCCTGTTACCAGCTCACATTGTATGCTAGCACTTGGTGATTTATGCAGGAGGAATCTGAAATCCTTCTGTGCTGTAGCTTCAGGCAGTCTTTCTCCATTGAAGTAATTTTCAGCTTGTGTATTCTGATTTGATTTACCCAGGCAGTGACCCCATCACAGTACGAGTGAAGCCTGTCCCATTGGAATAATTCCCTTCTACCCCAGTCCCCATGAATTGAAACCCATTCCACCCACACCAATCTTTGACCCACGTTTTTAACACTTTATCTTTATTTGGCCTACCCCCTCTGCTCCTTTCTTCTTTGGTTAATTAAACTAAATTCACAACTTGACATCTTTCAGCTGGTCTGATCTCAAGACAGAAGGAAATCACAACTCACATAAAGCATTAAAACTATACTTTTTAAGCTGCAGAAAAATAATTTTTTTTATTCAGGATAATATATATGAAAACGTAGCATAAACAAATTATTAGGATTGATTAGTTCGGTGTCATCATGAATTTATGAAACGAGTAATCAGGATTATAAATTCATTTGAGTTGTTAGCCTTTAGCCTGCAGTGTGACTTATTATATATCTAAGTAAAGTATTCAAAATTATATTTCTTTACCAAAAAAAATCAACATTTCTCTCTCTTTAAATATTTCAATGAATGTGGTGTAATCACTTTTGAGCAAACATCTTTGAACAGCCTGGGGACTGTAATTAAAAATTTCTCCAGGCTTCAATTGTTCCCAGAATTACAATAATGAAATACACTTCTAACAAGAAAGCAAACACATAATTAAATTACATTTTTCAGAGTTGCTCATTTTTCTATTGGATTTCCATGTGGCCTTTTCAGACAGAAGTTAAGAGGTCTATATCCCAGATAAAAAGCAAAGCACACTAATTACCTTTGAAGCATTTTGTAACTCTGAAAATGACCTTTCCTGCAGTAGGATCTTCATCTCTTAAAAGCCTTATTAAAGGACAGCTACAGCACTTAATCAATCAGGAGGACATTACCAAGAGCAGACCATCATTTTCCTACCTTTAATTCACTTACTACCAGATAACAATGTCCTATTTATCAAAGGAGAGACATGTAAGCCTAATTTTTTCCTCTTTCAGAGAAGAATAATCATTACTGAGCAGTTCTCTGGACAAAGTGTAACAGATGGTAACATAAATGACTTGTAATGGAACCTAACTTCCTTTGTATAATGCCACTCAGTAACTCAAAGCAGTGAATACAGCTGGCAGGGACACAGCTGATTGTAGTACTGAAATCTTTATCCCAGTGGTATAGTTGGATTGTGATTGTTACTGAATTTGTAGATGAGCAGCCTGGACTAAGGATCTAAAGACACAAGTTCCCACAACAGCAGCTGAGGAACTTAAATTTGGCTAATAAATTAAATAAATCTGAAATTAAAAAGCCAGTATCATGAAGCGAATAGATTTTCAAAAATCTTAGGGGTTCACTAGTAAATGGCAAAGCTGCCACTCTCTTATTAAAGAGATAACTGGTGGTGAATTTAACATAAAGGTCGCCGCACATCAGGCAATGGGTGAAGTTGAGAAGACAGGATCTTCATTTTAACCTCAGCCAGTGTGGAAATTGAACCCACACTATTGGTAACACTCTGCATCACAAAACAAACATCTAGATATCTGAGCTTTACCTTTTCACCAATATCCTTCAGGGAGTTAAATTCTTACCCATCTAGGCTATATGTTGTTGTATATATACCTGCCCTTCAAAATAATTCCATGTTTAAGAACCCTATTTGGTGTGTGTAAGCATTGTTGGAACTCTGCCTGGCAGATAGTCTACTGCTGGTTTGCACCCTACCCACAACCAATTGCTACAACACCTGCTTCAGAACTTATCACGTGTTTTACTGTTTTAAGTAAGCTAACACATAGAATTAATTAATCTCTGATGAGTGATTTGATTGTTATCATTGACCTTAAAATGACATGTTACTGCAAATCCACAATAATTTTGTTGCCACTTACCTTCCCTCAGAAATGGCCAAGTAATTGCTATTTAGTGGTGACAATGCTTCCAACGAGGTATTGGATTCAGAAATGAATCCCAGTCAATGTTGCAAAATCCTCACCATTAACATCCAGTCATTTGTGTGTAGTTTGGGAGCCCTGACACACTGGCAGTCAAACCACAGTGTATCTTACTCACAGAACCATGCATTACAACCATTGAACCAGAATTCACCATCACCATTGTTCAATTTGTAGGACAGCTTACCAGAAGTGGAGTAACACTGGGAAAGAAGAGGCAAGGACAAAGAACATATTCTGTATTGAAGACTTCAATGTCCACCTCCCACAGTGGCTCAGTGACACCACAGGTGGCTGACTGTGATAGCTCACATCTTGGAAATAAACAGAGAATGCAGGAGAAATTCAGCAGGTCTGACAGCATCTGTGGTAAGAGAAACAGAGTTAACGTTTTGCGTCTGGTATGCCACTCCTTCAGAATTGAAGCATATTGAAAAATCAGTTCTCTTTTATAATTTTTACAGTAGCAGAAGAGGAGCATGATATGAAGATGGTGTGGTGTCCAACTGCAAAAGACAAAGGAGTTGTTAATAGTGGAGAAAGCAAAAGAAATGTGAAATGGGTATAAATTAAGGTGTGGAATGGAGAAAATTGATTCTTAGTACTAAGTGCAAAGTAAACAAATCACATAGTAACGGGAAGGGGTGCTGAGGTGGGAGAGAATGTGAGAAAACATTGGAGAAAAGGCATATTGTGGTCAGTTTCTGAGATTATTGAATTCAATATTAAGACTTCAAGGCAGTAAAGGATGTAATTGGAAAATGAAGTGTTGTTCCTCCAGCCTATTGTGTGCTTTGTTGGAACATTGCAGCAAGCCCAGATTGATCTGTTGAAGCAGTAAGCAACTGAGAGGTCAGGGTCATTCCTACGGACAGAGTGAAGGTGTTCTGCAAAACGATCACCTAATCTGCATTTGGTCTCACCAAAGTAAAGGAAACTGCATTGTGAGCGGTGAATGCAGTAGACCAGACTGAAAGATGCACAAGTGAAATGTTGCCTCATCTAGAAGGTGTGTCTCAGGCTTTGGACAGCTCCCCTAGAGGGAGCAGGTCAATGGGCAAGTGTTTCACCTTCTGAGTTTGCATGGGGAGGTGCCATGGGGATGTGAACAAGCATTAGGAACGAAGTAGGAGTGAATCAGGGTGTCATGGAGGGAATGGCCCGCACAGTGAAGGGGAGGGGAACATATTTGGTGATGGCGTCCTGCTGGAGGTGGTGGAAATGGCAGATGATGAATATGGAGGCTAGTAGGGTAGAAAGCAAGGAGCAGTGGAACCCTACCAATGTTTTGGGAAGCAGGGGGGAAGTGGTGAGGGCAGAAGTGTGGGAGATGGATTGGACACAGCTAAAGACCACAATGTGGGGGAGTCCTCAGGTGAGGAAAAAGGAGGTGACATCAGAGGCAGCCCAGTGAAAGATGGCATTATCAGAACAGATGTGACAGAGATGGAGAAATGTGTATGGGGCCTATGTCTAGTGATGGGAGAATGAATGAGAGTTACTTAATCTCACCACATTAACTTACCATTTGCAGCTGGATTCATCCATGACAGTATTGATAGGACTGATCGTTGGACAGTGGAGATGAAGTCCCAATGTAGAATTACCACTGTGCTAAATGGGAAGATACAGAACAGATCATCAGCCCAAACTTGGACATCCACGAGGCACTGTTTCTTCCCCTACTTATCATTTCCATCAAATCAGGGGATCAAGCACGGTTCAAGAATATCTAAAGATGAAGTGTCAACCAGGTGAAGCAACAAATCAGGTCTATTTTACACTAACAGTGGAAGCAGCAAACTGTGGGAGAAAGGTAATCCTTCCAGAAACCAACAGATCATATCAAGATTCTGCCACCCACCATATCCAGTTGTGATTAATGGAATGTTTATACAGAGATGGTGGCCCAGTGGTAATGTAACTGGACTAGTAATCCTGATGACCAGGCTAACAGCAGCTATTCGAATTTGAATTCAATAAATAAATCTGGAATATAATCTGCTCTTATATATGTTAAAGCTGGTGTCAGTAATGGTTCCCATGAAAACTGTCATCAATTGTTGTAAAAATCCATCAGTGAAGGAAATCTGCTGTCCTTACGAGGTCTGGCCTGCATGTGACTCCAGACCCCCAGTGAGCCAAAACAATGTGGTTGAATCTTAACTGCTTCTTGAAATAACCTAGCAAGCTATTCCTTTCAAGAGCAATTAGAAACAGCCAATAAATGTTGGCAGTGCCATTGACACCAGAATAAAAAAAAATCTGCATTCTTAATTATCTAGTGGTCGAGCCTGTTAGTGCTAAATTATGCAAACGTATTCAACCTGAGGGGGTTTCTCAACATCATTGAAGCTATTCTTCAGTCAATCCAATTCCCTTCACATTATGTAAGGAAATGGCTGAGGCACTGGATACGGCAAATCTACAGTGCTAAAGACGTGTTAAAAAACTGTTCCTTCCCGAACTACCCAACAATTTAGACAGCTGCTCAGGTGCACCCTGTCTGCACAAACAAGAATAAATTTAATGCAGCCAATGTCCACTGCATCAGTCTACTCTTATTCATCAGGAAAGCAGTGGAGTTTGTCATTGGCCCTTATTCAGCAATAACATGGTCACTGGTGTGTAGTATGGATTCCACCAGAATTACTGTACTTCCGCCATCATCATAACTTTAGTCCAAACATGGATAAAGTAACTAAATTTTAGGCATGAGGTGAGGCGATTGGTTTTGATATCAAGGTAGCATTTACTTTAGTGTGGCCTCAAAGATCCCTAGCAAAATTAGAGTGGATGGGATTCAGTGAGCAAACACTCCATTGGTTGGAGTGAGATATAATGCAAAGTAAGATGGTTGATGCAGGGATATTCATTTATACATGGCTTTTCACAATTTTAGGATATCTTAAAGTGTTTTACACCCATTTTTTACAGCCTTTTTAATGTGTTGTAGCGTTGGAAACAAGGCACCTAAGTTATACATGGTAAGGTCTTCCAAACAGAAATGAGACAAATGACCAGATGACAAAATAACTGAGATTGAAATATAGAAATATTAATTATATTTGAAGCAATTTTGCTTTAAAATGGGTGCATGTTTCCCAACATACACTTAACAACTGTCTGTTGATTTCTTCAATTCTTGATTGGAGTGGCAACTTTTTGTGCCAATTATTTCCATGATACAAATTGGCCAGTATCCCCTAGACTGCTGGTTGGTTGCATGCATCAGCAGGGAAGGCTCAATAACGGTAGGATCTGGCACTAATTAAAATTAGCCAGCATGTCTTAAAGAATAGGTGCAGAATTAATTCTGCATTAGTTTGGTTGTTTCCAGTATAATGTGATTTAATTAAATTTTCACTTTTTGATTAACGGCGCGTGCCAACAGGCTACAAACCCAATAACAATAATAGGCATTGAGTCGATACAGAAGGGGCAAAAACAGAAAATACTGGAGAAACTTGACTAGCCTGGCAGCATCTGGAGAGAGAGCAGAGTTAACGTTTAGAGTCCAGTGACCTTTCTTCAGAACTTAGAACGTCACTGGACTCAAAACGTTAACTTTGCTTTCTCTCCACAGATGCTACCAGACCTGCTGAGATTCTCCAGCAATCACTGTTTCTGTTTCAGATTTCCAGCATCCGCAGTTCTTTGCTTTATTCAAGTACAGAAGGGAATTTATTTTAATCTATATTCATTCTTAGACTGTGTGTAAAGCCAGAGATAGTAGGAACTGCCGATGCTGGACAATCTGAGATAACAAGGTGTAGAGCTGGATGAACATTTTGGGTCTAGACCTTTCTTCAGAAATGGGTCTGAAGAAGGGTCTAGACCCGAAATGTCGGCTTTCCTGCTCCTCTGATGCTGCTTGGCCTGCTGTGTTCATCCAGCTCTACACCTTGTTATCACTGGTAAAGCCAGCACTTGATGCTCAGTCCTTGAGGAGGTAATGGTGAGCTATCTATAAATCAGTGACTTGCATTGCAGAAGGCAATTAAGCATCAACCACATCACTGTGAACCCAGAGTTACATATAGGCTAGACAAGGTAAAGGCAGCAGATTTCCTCCTTCTGAGGATATGTTAGAACGAGATACACTTAACATGACTGTCATATCATGATCATTATTAATGAGACTATCATTTTAGTCTAGATTTATTAATTGACTAAATTTAAACTATCCAAACAGCTTGGTGGAATTTATGTCTCTGGAGCATTCAGCATCCATCCAGGTCTCTTGATCACATTTCCAGCAATAATACCATTCCTGTCCTCATGTTGTTGAATCACCAATATTAATTGTTCATTGCAGAAACTCATTGGTTACAGCATCCTATACTGCACCCATGCATTGATGCACTCTCTGAAATGTAAGAAAGATGCAAATCTCATGAATGTTACAGGTAGCGTAAAATGCAAACTGTTTCTCATCAATGAAATAAAGCAGTTTGAACGCCCTGAAAACAGTGCCTTATTTTATTTGCATATAAATATCCCCGGCTTTTAATTCTGCACATATTCTGAGCACATAACCATTCCACAACGATGGCAGTTTAATCACCTCCCAGACACATTTGTCAATGGTAAGGCTGATCTTGATTGGGGCTAATAACATATATTATTTTTTAAAAATTATGGATTGCAGAAAATGAGTGGAAGGCTGTAATTTAAACTCAGGATTCCATTGCCATTACTTAAGCGATATTCTCATGTTTTATGATGTTATTTGATCTCACAAAGCAAATTGCAACCAGATTCTTTCTCATTCCACTGGCAGCTATTTATTGCTAATGGATTAACAGCTTTGTGGTTAGTAATGATCACAAAAGGACTCAGTGGATGAAAAGGAAAAGGCTGTGGGTACAATTTTGACAGCACTGCTGGTGCAGGGCTTTGTCATCTTCCTATCAGAACAAAGGTCAAAGCTACTGGAGTGGAGGTATGCTGAGAATAGAGTTTCTAGCTTCCTACAGATCAAAGAACACATGAGGAATCACTGTATTGGTATCAGGATAGTTCACGCTGCTCAAGGCAGAATGGAAGAATATAACATATGATGCATAGCGATAATTTATTACCCCTTTTCTATGTATTCCTAATTGCAGAGAAGCTGGTTACAGCAGGTTTGTTGGGACAAACACCATATTGTAGAATCTGATGGAACCCACAGAGCAGGGTTGGAATCAGGAACTGGACTGAAATCGGAAAGGTCGATGCACTGACTTAATCCTGACTTCAGGCAATCTTGTGTGAGACCAGTGAGCAGCGGAAGTGGTTAGCTACTTGGCAGCAATGTGTAGCCAAGATAAAAAATAATTAAGAGGAAAATTAAGTAAGTCAGGAGGGAACCAGCCTGTTGCAGAGTGCTGGGTCAGGCAGCTCAGTTGTGGTGTCTCCTAGCAGCAGGCCTGGTGATTATCAGATCCAGGGCTCCATCCTTGAATGGTAGGGTTGCAGCCAGAAATGGCCATATGTATAGGCCAAATAGATCTGACGGAACGTTTTTCCCAACCTTCACTAACTTGATCCCTCAACATTATAGTTTTATTGTACGTTGTCCTTGCTACCTGAACAGTCCCCACCATTCCCGTTGGGCCTACCGGCCTCTGAAATGTTTAGGCCCTCTCTGAATAAGTGTGTAACCTCAGGAATCCATCCTTCAATGTTCATGAATGTATGCTGCATCTGTGAGATTATTTTCCTGCATGATTGAAGATTTCTTTCTAAAACTGTAATCTGAAACATCACTGATATTGTGGGTGTCACCCACACCACTTTGTGATTGAACGAGCATTTGCCTTTATTCCTATTTCCCTGTTGTGGCCTGGCATCCCACAAAGAGAGGAATGTTTACATCTAGCTGCAGTTGAGACTATTGCTGTTGCCATTCCCTTCTTCAAGAGGTGGATGATATCTCTGAAAGGAAACAGCCAGGCCACCTGAAACAGTAACACCGAGTTCTAGAGTACAGGAAGGTTCAATGTCACATCCTCAACTAAGTGGACAACTTGGTCTCTGTTACTGATTCCTGAAAGAATAAAGCAAGGTCCTGAATACCCTCTGGTGGCTGGGTCACATTTCACTTTGGCCCTTGTCTCACACCATTTATAGATCCTCTTTTGAAAAAAAGAATTGGAGGCCTGCATTACCTTATTGTAGGCTTAAACCTGGAATGGCAACTTTGAAGTGTGGTTCCTGGCACACTGTATCAACTTCACCATCTCTGCCTTCTCTAATTGAACAATATTTATAGCCATACATAGAGCTCCACTTAATTAAGAAACATAGAGGTTAGGAGTGGCATACTGGGTGTATGTGATCTCTTTGCCATTGTAGCCAAGTGTAGAACATATCAGTCCTTTAGCTCTGATTTGTTATACCTCCAGTGCTCATGTTGAATTGATAATAGTCTAAGGACTCTTTTCTGAACTGTGGTGCAGCTTCTGGAAGAATTGAAACATCTGCCCTGCATCAAATTTAAAACATGTCTTCTTGTTATTTACCATATTATCTGCATATTAGAATTCGGCCTGTGGGTTTGTGAAATCGGGGAGGTGAAATCCTGCAGTGGGCCTGTCACATTCACTCTGAAAAAGAGTTCACTCTGCACTCCAGAAGCTGGGGCCCCTGCAGACTCTTTCATTTCTATTTAAATGTTTGTGCTTATGTTATCTCTCTTGTTGCATTTGTGATCCTCCATAAAACTTGCTGTGTTGTGTTCTCACCAGCAGGGTTCCTTAATGGCATTGACTGTGCCCTTTTACTTTGAAATGCATACTGTTGGTGGATTTTCTGAGTGCTTATCTCTTCCCCATCCTTTCAAGTGCCTTTGATTTACTGTAATTTTTTTTACTCATTGTGGCAAATTAACTTTCCACTTCTTGTTATTTACACTTGCCACGTTCTCCATTGTGGATCTCCTGCTGTGCTTTTTCAGCTTTCGCACTGACTTCGCTTCTTTGTGGTTTGGTTCCAAGATAGGCCTTGAAGACTCCAGTTTGCTGGTTCCTATTGCCACTAAATTTCACTTCAGGTATTTCTCCACTCTGGGTTTGGACTGTGGTCTTGCCTTTCTTTGGCCCTGTAACACCACACCTATTTTGGGTTCCACTTTGGTCCATTACCAACACTTGCCTTTGGTTCCATGGGTCTGATCAACACTGTTACCATGTAGTGAAGTGCAGTCCATACTGCGCTGAGTGAGCTTTAACACGCATTTTTAACATAACTTTACAAGTGATAATGTGCTTCAGCAGCATTACAACAGAAAGTCTCCAGTTCCACATGATCCGATATCACTATGACAAAGCTCCTTTCACACATGCTCAGTAGTTATTCTTGGTCTAAAAATGTAAGTAATCCTTTACTCCACAGAATGTACTGACAGCTAGTTAAATACTAAGAAGGGAAAATTGGGTAGCTGAAATAACTGCACAGAGGCCAGTATCGCCTCACCAAGTCACCCTTTATTTACTTGTGCACACTACATAGGCTCTGAACAGCCAGCTCAAAGCTAGTCTCTAGACTGAGGAGACCTTCTAAATCTCCTGTTTATAGATGTCAGCCAAGGCTCCCTGATTGGCCCAGATTAACAACCCCAATCAAGGATCTTATAGTCAATGGATTCACCTGGTCCTGGTTCCAATCATTACAATAGCTCGATCAAACAGCTGACCCAGGCTTGATAGTTTGAATGGCCTCCTATTATGTATCATTCTTAGATCCAAGGATGGATAAAAGACCTTCATGAAATCATTTCAGGTTGGAGTCAACATTCCACAAGGATGAGCTGGAAAGGTACAGGAAAATATGGTGCAGGACACCCTGCAAACAGATGTAACAGTTTGCCCAGAATTACACCTCTGACCTCTCAGTGGCAATGTACCAAGGATTCTGACAGATTAGTGCACAACAGAGCACAAGTTAACTTCACCATCATATCCAAGGAACCTCAAGGACCAGGGATCAATGTGTTTCTCGTGTATCAGGAATACTTGCGGTTCGGGGTCTGTCAAAATGACTAATGCCAGTGCTGGAGTTAGCAGCTTCTTAGCACTTACAGCCATGGTGATGAACTGTGGTCAATCACCATAAGAACAAGTACACACTGACAATGTTTTCCTGTGGTAACAACATCCTGAGCTGGGAGGTGGAAATCTGCATTGATAATTAGCTAAATAGTTTTATTTTATAAAATGTGCATGTAAAACAGGAAATCAGAAGGTTTTCAACAAAACTAAATTGACTTCATATGTAGAGATAGCAAGAACTGCAGATGCTGGGGTCAGAGATAACACAGTACGGAGCTGGAGGAAC
>NC_063357.1:25512975-25525954 GCF_021869965.1 Rhincodon typus | reverse complement strand
CTGCTGTGTTCATCCAGCTCTACACCTTGTTATCTCAGATTCTCCAGCATCTGCAGTTCCTACTATCTCTTGACTACTTTGTCAATGTTTTCGCTACAATTCCACTGTCTCCTTTCTATACAAGGAGATTTATTTGCCAAGGAGACAGAGTGGAAATCAGGTTTTCCTGTAAAATATTTGCTTCCTGTTTGACACTCACTTCTTCACTTCAATACATGCAACTATTAATCCAGTGCCCCTTTTGCTAATAACGTGTTGCTTCACGACATAATTGCTTGGCCATTAATTCAGCAGCCTGCCTCATGTTCAGATGCAGCTCTTTCATACTGAACGCCTCCCATTGTCCCAGAACTAGTAGAATTGTCCGAAGTGGATTATTAGGCACACCGTCAGGACTACTAGACTATTCATATAGCCACTTCACTCATTCCTACACAAGTACCATTTTTGGTAAAAACAAGGAGTTCTGTTTCCCAAACAAAAACACCCATAAATCAAAGAGGTAACACAAAAAGAAAGAACATGCAAAATTGCTTAGAATAGTCAATGCAACGGAGTGGAAGAGATGATGCACAGCAATGACAACAGACAAAATTATATAAGAGCTGTAAAAAGGAATATATATGAGAAATTTGAATAAAATGAACATAAAAATGTTTGCCAATTGTAGCAAAAGTAAAGGATAATCATGGGTCACGTGGGCTGTTTAAAAAAAATTGCTGCTAACTGTAAATAAGTATTGCATCAGTCTTTGCAATAGAGAAAAAGGATAACACACCTGACATTCCAGCAAAGCATGCACTAGAATTCACTAAAGTTAGCAAGAAAACAGTATTAAAAAAAAAAATTAGAAAAGAATAACGACACCAAAGCCTTGGCAAATCACCAAGCTCTGGTAGTTTCAACCCAAATCCAGAGGAAATTGCTTTCATTGTAATCTCTTAATACTTTCCTGATTTAGAAACTGCCCCTAAAGACTGGTAAATTGCAAGTGTACTGCTTAAGAAAGCTGACAGGAAAAAAAAAGACAGGAAATTGTAGACCTGACAGTCAAAATTGGAAGTACATAAAAGTTATTGGAATCTATAATTCAGGGTAGCCTGGTTGAGCATTTAAGAAATTTGAGCTGATTAGAGGACACCAACGTAGATTTACAAAGTAAAGCTGAAAGAACTACAGATGCTAGAAACTAGAAACAAAAACAGAAGTGGCTGGAAAAGCTCAGCAGGTGTGGCAGCATCTATGGAGAGAGAATCAGGTTAATGTTTTGGGTCCAGTGACCCTTCTTCAGAACAGTTCAATTTAAAAGGTGTTACAGAGATAGTAGGAACTGCCAATGCTCGAGAATCTGAGACAAAAAGGTGTAGAGCTGGATGAACACAGCAGGCAAGCTGACGTTTCGGGTCTAGACCCGAAACGTCAGCTTTCCTGCTCCTCTGATGCTGCTTGGCCTGCTGTGTTCATCTAGCTGTACACCTTTTTGCCTCAATTTAAAGGTGTTGTTTTATCTGAATTTTTTAGAATATTTGGCAAGCGTTTATGTAGGAGATTGTTAGCTAAAATTAAAAGTCAATGAAATTGGAGGTAAATGACTTGACATGGCTAGAAGATCAAAAAGGTAGTAAGATAGTAAGGATAGTGCCTACACTTAAATTGAAGTGAAGTGCCTATTTATGTCCTACAGTAATCCATCTTGGGGCCCCAACCATGTATTATATTCACCATTCAGGAGTAGCTAAGAAACACTTCATAAAAAAGATGCATAGAACATTGTTCCACAGAAAGCAGGTGCAAGCTCAATCAATAACTTCAAATCCAAGATCAGTAAGAATTTGCTAGCCAAGGATGTTACGTTGTACAGAGAAAAATGGAGTTAGGCTGTAGATCAGCGATGATCATTTTGATTTGTGGAACAGTTCAAGGATCTGAGTGATTTCCTCCTGATTCGATGCTTTACTAATAGGTAAAAGATAGCAATCCTGCTTGAAATAATTGCTCAATTCTGCATTGTAAATCCATCGACATTTGCTTCTACAGCTTGTAACGTTCAAAGTTTGTTTCATAAACTTCATCCACATTAGCATATTTAAACAAAGATAGAGTCAAAGTTATGCGGCACAGAAACAGACCCTTCAGTCTAACACAAAACTAAAAATTTCCAAAGTTTGCAATTTTTATACAATGCCCTGAAGAAGTTTGTTAAATGATCATTGCACTTTTGATGATAACGGAAGCTAGATACACTTCTACAGGGAAAGACACAGCAGCTTACTGTCATATAGAATACTGAGACAGGCCGGAAAGCAAACTGCCTTTCCATTCTCTCAACTAGTGACTACAGAGACCCAAGAGGGGAAGAAAGAAAGCATTTTCAGTAGTTCTAGTTGGTCTTCTTTTAAATCACAAACAAAAGCAAGAAAAAAAAATTGATCAATATAAGCTGGGGACTGGTCTTCCTCAAGTAACAGTTAAAATTTGTCAAATAACGATACAGCCGCATTTGGACCAACATGCCTGCATTTTAATACTGTCAGGAGACAGTAATTAGAATTGACCCACTAATTTCCAAGATGTTACGTTAAGTACCAATTATTTAAATGGTATTGAATTGCTTTGAAATCTACATTTTCAGCTTCAGTCTGCCTGAAGCTGAGACAAAGACCATCTTTTTATTTTTATTAAAAAATGCTCTAAGGCACACAAAAACATCTCTCTGAAATGACGTAATAATGACTAGGTATTAATTAAAATGCATCCAAACTTTAAATGGCATTAACTTAATCTAATCCGGCTAGTGTAACTGTGATGGTTATTGTATTAGAAGAAACATATGACAATGTATGCATGGTTTAAAGTATTTTTTTGGTCCAACATCCAGTACTGCACTTTGATCATTTCCTCAAAAAAAAAAGCCACTGTCTTCAAATCCCATTAAAAACTTCATTCTCCAGTAATGGACTCCCTCCCTCTTCCTGGAGAGACAACTGTGTAATAGTTTGCAATCTTGGTACAACATTTGGCCCCAAAGTGCAACCACATATCTGTACCATCACCAATACCATCTAGTTTAATCAATTCCAGAAGTAACACTGATCAACTCTGCCCTGCCCTACCTCATCTGCTACTGAAACCCTATTCTGTGTCTGTCACTATTCCAAACATGTCTGGATACCATATTCGAATGTCAGTAAACTAATTCATCCAAAACTCAAAAAGTGCCTGCATCCTAACCTGCACTTAGTCCTGTTCATTCATCACCCTGCTTGCTTTCGGACTTCTAGTTAAGCAACACCACAATTTTAAAATTCTTGTCCTCATTTTCAAATTACTTTGCTGCCTCCCATTTTCAACCTCATCCAGCAACAACCTGCCAAAATATCTGCACTCTTCCACTTCTGGCATCTTCAGCATCCCTGATTTCAATTGCTCCATCACTGGGGAACACTGCCTTTGGTGACCATGGTCCTAAGCTCCCTCCTTAAGCCTCTGAACTTCTATATCCCTTCCTTCAAGACACTTAAACCCCAACAATGTGAACAAGGATTCGGTCATCTATCCTAACTTCTCATATGGCACGTGATTATGCTCCTCTAAAGTGCCACAAAATGCTTTACAATGACTTACGTGCTATTTAAAAAATAAAATTGTTTTTGTACCAAATAAAAGTGAAATACAAATAATAAAACTACCCTGGAAGAGAAAAATATTTACATAAATGGCATATGTCAAGCTGATGCTGTTATTTCTATTCTCTCTACTGCATGGCACTGGATCTCAAAGATACTGGTACTGTAGAAAAGGGACAGTTTACACTGCAACAAGACTACCACCAACATCCTCACAGGAAGGTTCATCTGTGGGGATACAAAGGGTTTCAACTAATTTGGCTGGAAAAGGTACCATCCCAGAGGTAGAAAAGAATAAAAAGTGCATAAAGTGAGTGTTGTACAATATGAGAACTGAAGTATTTTCATATTAGCTAGGTATATAGAAGAACTGTGATAAATGTGTGTTTACCATGAATGCATGAAGTGTAGTGAATATAAGGTTGGAGTAGCTACAAGCACTGAATGCGACTTTCAGGGGAGTACGCAGAGTTGGGAGAGTAAGGGAAACCGTAATCTCTTTGTAAAAACCTAATCTTGTTTTTTATTTAACTGTTTAAACTTTAGAAACACATCCAGGGACTTAAGCAGAAATACACAAGCTCTCCACTTGACAGCAGCTGTTAATAAGAAAATCAGCTTAAACTTTTCTCTCTACCCAGAGCTGAGCAAACTGAGCATACAAGTAGAGGCAGCTCAATGTGACTTAGCACTGAGTGCAACTTTGAGCAGAGTTCTGAGATTTGAGTGAGTAATTCAGGAGAAAGATTTCAGATTTCTAGGGAAGGAGGTGGTCCTTTGCTTTTTCTAACTTAGTCAACAGCTGGTTAAGTCATTTTGGTTTATTCTATTGCTAAAGTTTAAAATAATAAAGGAACTGGAGATTATATATATACACACACATACATATAAAAAAGAAAATGATTAAAAGTAATTAAGTAGTTAAGCAAAATATGTTAAGGTTAACAGAACATGTGATTTGTCACATTTGCAGCACATGCGAACTTCTGAATGAGAGTGAGATCCAGGGCAAACACAGCTGCAGAAGTGTTCACATTTCAAGGAACTTTGATTCAGTCACTGAGCTGATGCCAAGTTAAAGACACTGTAACACATCAGTAAGTCGGAACGTTACCTGGATATTTTACAACAAGTGGTGGTTACACCCATCAGGATAGGGTTTTCTAATTTGATCAGTGGTCAAGGACAGGGGAGTGCAGCTACTGGTGAGACAGGTAAGGGGACCTAAACGACAAAAGTACAGAAAGCATCAGCCTTTGCAATTACTGAACAAGCCTGAGGTTTTGTTTTCAGAAACTGTTGGCACCACAGTACAAGAAGACATTCAACTGAGTGGAAAGCAATGTAGTGGCAGTCAGGGATGGTACAGCAAGGAGGACTGACATGGTTTAACAGAGCCCAGAGGCTGTCTTGCCTGCCCAGCGCTAGATTTCAGAACATCTGCTCCGGATATGAGAGAAACTTACAGTGGGAAAGGGAAAGATCCAGTGATGTTCTGTCATCAGTACAAGAAACTAGGCAACAAATTAATCAGAGCCTCAGAAAGTAATAATCCAGAGCTTTTTAAAACATGTGCAAATTGGCATAGGGCAAATAGGATTAGAGAAAGGGGTGAATGGTTCAAAAGTGGGGGAAGTTAGTTCCACTTCACGGGGCACTTGAAACCAGAACTGGGAAAATTGAGGGCTGTACCATTAGCAATGGTCACACCTGCACTATGCTAGCGAAAGTGTTTTAGCCAGTCGTGTAACTAAAGGAGTAGAGGGTGTTTTAAAATGACTAGGTATGAGAAATGACAAGGGCATTGACGAGGACTTCTGGGAGTGGTGTACAGGCCCCTGTTACAACTGAGTGGACAAGTACACTGTCTCTCTCTGATCCAGTGACTCCATGGCTTATCCAGTTACTGACTGCTTTCTCTATATTAGAATTAGAGTAAGAAGATCCATCAACCAGGTTTCTTTAAATAAACACAAAATTGATTATAACAAAACTTATTCAAAAACGTTGAACCACTTCACAATTCAGCTCCTAAGAATATCAGTCACAAAATATTAACTCTGTTTTTCTGCCCACAAATGCTGCCAAGCCTACTGAATTTCTCCAGCTTTTTTTTCTTTTTATTTCAGATTTTCAGTATCTGCAGTATTTCGCTTTAATCAGGCTGTGTTCTTGCCTATGTGCACATTTCCAGCCAACAATCAGTTCAATGCTGTAAACCTTCAAGACACCATTGAAACACAGTCAGATTTTCACCTCAAACATGTTATAACGGCCAATAGTAGCAATCTTAATTTACGTTCACTGGAGACAAGTTAATCCAGAGAAGTCCTTAGCCTTCAGGTTAAATACACCATCAGATCATAGCAAAATACTTAGGTTTACCAACATCTGACAGTACAGAAAGGGTTAACACTCCAGCTCAACATCAACCTGAGGCGAGCACTGTTTCATTTTACACAGATACTGTCAGACCTGCTGAGCATTTCTAGCATTCAATGACATCTAATACGGGTTATTTGTATACATCGCCTTCTAAAGCTCCCAGCATTGGAACATTGAAGGAGAAACAAGAAGAGTGCTCCCATAGTTTAAAGAAAGATTACAACCATTTTGAATGTTGTTATTCGCTGCTTTTAAATCAGATTTGGAACAGCCATGGTTCTTTTTAAGTGTCCTCATCCTTTTCTCCATTTTGGGAAAAAAAATTAAATTCTTTCTACTTAGTACTCTGAACAAATAAAAGAAAATATTTAATCACATTGTCATTTCTCAGCCACGAGGTTACGTATTCACCAGACAAGCTCCACGGGTTTTAATGGATGTACCCAAAAAATTCCTTGGTCCCCAGAATGGCTTCAGGCTAATCCAAAGACAGAATTTACAACATGCAGCTCAAGTCATTCATACTGGTATTTATTCTCCACACTATCCTACTTTCACCACAGTTCATCTAAACCTAACTGCATAGCCTTCTATTCCCCACTCGCTTATGCAAGGGCCCAGCTTTCCTTGAAAACAACAACTGTTCATTGCAGCTATGTCATCAGGTACAAAGTTCCAAATTCTAAACACTTTTGGATAGAGAGGTTTCTCCTGAATATTTTTATTGAATTACAAGCTTCCACAAAAACCAGTAAAGCAAATCCACAACATTTACAGATAGATGAAATTTGAAATTGCAGGTCATGACGACAAAGATACAAAATTACAATCGTCTCCAAAAAGGTACCTCTAAAATCAAAACATGAAAGCTAAGGGTTAAGGACATAGTGGAAGTATTCAGATATAAAAATGGGTACAAGGCAATAAAGTAACAAAGTGCTCCCAAATTTTGTGTTAAAGACTATAGATCATTGGAATTTGAGAGAAAGTATGAGTTGGAGCGAGAGACAGCACAATGACTTAGTTTGATGTATCACTGTCACGTGTACAAGGTACAGTGAAAAGCACTTAAGTGCTTTACAAGTCCATCAGGGTAACAGAACAGAGTGAAGATACAATGTTACAGCTGCCGAGAAGGTGCTGAGCAAGAGATCAATATTAACATTAAAGAGGTCCATTCAAAAGTTTGATAACGGCAGGGAAGAAGCTGTTCTTGAACTTGTTTGTACGCGTATACAAACTTTTATATCTACTGCCTGATGGAAGAGGGTGGAAGAGGGTATAATCAGGGTGGGAGGGGTCTTTGATGATGTTGGTTGCTTTCTGGATGCAGTGGGAAATATAGATGAGTCAATGGTGGGAAGTTAGTTTGCGTGATGGACTGGGTGGCATTCACACCTCGCTGCAGCTTCTTTTGATTTTAGGAAAAAATAGTTGCCATATCAAGCTGTGATGCATTCAGATAGAATGCTTTCTATTGTGCGTCTTAAAAAAAAACGGTAAATGTCTTTATGGACATACCAAATTTCCTTAGCCTGAGGAAGGAGAGGCGTTGCTGTGCTTTCTTAGCCGTAGTGTCAATGTGGATGGGCCAGGGCAGATTGTTGGTGATCGTCATTCCCAGGAATTTGACACTCTGAACCATCTCCACCTTAGCATCACTGATGCAGACAGGGTGTGCCCTCCACTCCACTTCCTGAAGTCAATGACCTGCTCCCTCATTTTGCTGATGTTGGCGGAGAGATTATTGTCTTTACACTATGCCGCTAAGCACTCTCGCCCCACTAATGAGTCTCTATGTTAACAGGTGAATGACTAGAATGTAGGGGTATATACCAGAATTATTTTTAAAATATGGGGTGGGTGGGGTGGACATCATACAGAAGATAATGTAAATATTTATAGTGCAAGTTTGAGGTAATGGCCCTTCCCCATCTTTAACTGCCACCCTAGTTGAGGCACTGAAGCTCAAATTAAAAAGTACATTTTCTGCTTACTGCCAGAGAATCTTACATTACACAGCAATCTTGAACCTGCACTAACATTAACTACATTGTTCCTGAGCTTGTCAATGAACAAAATAATGCAAGTTACCACCCATATCTAACAATACATATTACAGGTGGAGTTATCTTCTGCAACTGCATCACCATGACTCTTACACCTACTTTACCAAGTCCTTATTGTGCACAAGGAGGAAAATTAAAAATGCAACATTAAGAGATCTTGCAAATCCAAAGCAATTATTAATTTCAGATCATATACAGTCTATGTACATTGAAAAAGCTGAATTACTTTTACAAGTGCAGCAAAGTTATACGAGGCAAATGTTAGATTTTGATGTGCATTACTTGCTTGTATTTTGCTCTCAGATCATGATATCATCATCTTATTAAAAGCATGCAATATGTTCCTTCCAAAGGAAAAGGAGAGGACTGAATAAAAAAAAATTAAAGTTCATGTGGAGTTATCAAATTAAAATAGCATCACTACACACAAACGAAATAATTACAGAATGATGGCAGACAAGATGATAGTGGTAAAACCTATTAATTCTATTATCAAAGTAACATTCCCAGTATAGCATAGGTATGAAATTAACACTGGTTAGAGCAACGCTATTAGTGGCACGACTTCAATATGATAACTGCAACAAACTTTGAATTTCTAACAGGATTCAGAACATGCAAAAAAAAACTGAAGATCATGTGACCACAGTCTACTGACTGGAGGAGTGTGGTTTTGTGACACATTTTAACATGACAAAATGGACAAGATGGCAAAGTCATGAGATTTTTGTGTAATTGTAGCAATGAGGAAGCAAGAAATGAACTTAAGAGTTTTATTCAAGAATACATTGGAATTAACAATATCTTGAACACTCATTTTTGTAAATATGCTTCATAGTCAAATTCTCATCAATGGGGGAGCCAAATGAGAATAATAATTTAACTGATGGTGATGAATCACCAATTAATATTATTAACCCAAGGACCGATTAAATTTCCATTTTTATTTAAAAGCTTTGCTACCCATAGGACTCCAACTCCTCCATCCAGTCTCATCTTATTTTCTGACATCAGAGCTCATAACTTAAAAACTGAAATTGAAAAAAAAAACAGACCTCTTTGTAACTATTTGTTTGAAGAGGCATCCGCATAGAGGGAAGCAATAGTGACGTTGAGAGGTGGGAATAGGTTTGAAATCCCATAAGCCAACATATTTTTCGAAATAGGGTTCTTTATGATGGAAGTCTCTCCTAAAAGAAAACCAGTACGGACAAATTATGCTTCAAGATTAAGGGCGAGGCAGAAAACTACAAATGAAGACTGAGGGTCTGTCTTTATTCCCTATCCCAACAAGCAGTGTACTTTATAATATGGGATCATTACTGATTACAGAAGTTCCTTTCTTCTTCATTGCTGTAATTGCAACATTTGCCTTTTTGTAAATTTCACGACTTCCATGCCATCTTACCCATGTCATATTAGCATGTAGACTGTGCGCCATATGATCCAGCCAAGAAAATCTTTGTAATGCCAATGTTTGAACCAGGACTTCATTTCTTGCTTTCTCTTAGCTGTAAATTATAAGAATAAATTTTTTTAAAAAATAAACTCCGTAAACTCCAACATTCTTACCAGCTTGAATTAATCAAACAGGATCTTGACAAACACACTTGAGTTATATCAATAAATTCTAGTTTAGTAAATTATAGTTGTCTGGAATTTAATCTGTGGCTTTCAGCAAAAGCCAAGTGAGCTAGAGCTCAACTGACATGTAAAATGCCTGATTTCAAAGGTCTCAGTGAATTCAGGTGAATATTTCCTACAGCTCTGCTGCACATCTCCAAAGCAATTTCATACATAAAGAACAAAAGGAACAGGGCGAGTGGCTATTTGATCCATCAAATGGCTCTGCCAAACAAGATCTGATTGCGCCCTTTAATTCATGTTCTGGCTGCCCTGCCCCCAAATCATTTAGCTCCCTTGTCAAAAGTCTGACTAATTCAGCCTCTAATACATTTAATGCCCCTGAGGTGGGGAGAAGAGAATGCTAAACACAAACAACATTGAGGAGGAATCTCATCTGTCTTAAATGAGAGATCTGTTACTTTCAAACTGTGTCTCATGGTTCAAGGAGATCACCTTTCATTGTAAGCTCTAAATACATTTGCAGATTTACTAAATTGACTCATATCACTATCCTCAGCAAGATTAAGCATACCTGTATATCTGAAATAATGAAAGTACAGCAGTTGGATCTATTAAGTGACATTGTATCTTATACATAGTAGCAGCCCTGAAAATTTCAACAGGCCCAAAGAGAGAGTGTGTTGCAAATAAAGCAAGGCTGCAGAGAAGAAAACCTAGAATATTCTGATGATCAGGGTGCCTCATCCGTTACCAAGAGTATTCTCACTAGATCTATTTTGGAGACTGATAGCAAAAAACTATGAAAACGATTAAGGTTTTAACACCAGGCAAGAAAAAAAATCCGAATCCCCTCATACAATATCTTAAATTGCTTACACCACTTGCAACAAACAACTGACCATAATGTTTTAACTCTACTGTGACAAAGCTCAAGACGTTCATTCCAATCACAACCGTAGATTAGAAAGAATGAAACAGCGATTATGTGACCACTCAAACAGGTGCAGTGCAAACATCTCACATGCCTATCATACTTCCCTGAAATTTCAGTGACAACTGTGCAATTATTTCCACCATCTTCTCCAGCAAGAAGCACTTTGTGTGCCCACCACCCCCACCTCTCTTCTCCCCATTTCAATGTCCAACTCCCACTCCCCAGCGCGGTTCCAAACCTCTGGCTTGGGGGCTGACAACAACCTTTGCCTGGAGCTCTACAGCAAACTGCCTACAATTCGATTGAGGATGAATGGAAGGAAGCGAAGGCACTGAGACATACATACACAGACAGACAGGTCAGCAACAGACACAAGCCCCGGTTGTCAGTCTACAGGAAGAGAAAGACAGAGAGAGAGAGAACGGCCCTCTCTGTCCCCTCGGCCGGGGCAGCGCCCACTGTCCTCTCTTCACCATCGCCTCCACAAAGTCAGAGCCAACTCACCTCGAGCCGAACACCTTGGTGCAGCTCATCCGCTCGCTCAGGTCGCACATGGCCACGTAGCCGGGCTGAGTGGCCCGGGCGCTCTCCACATGGTACGCGTAGACGGACAGCAACACCCCTAGCAGGCACACGCTGCCCCGGGCCAGTTTCTCCCATTTCGGGGTCGCCACTTTCAGGATGGGCGCCGACATCTTCCCCTCTGCCTGCCGCTGAGGCCGAGACGTAGCGCGCTCTGATTGGCCAGCCCGGGACATTATCCACGTCACCGCGTACCGCCCCGCCCTCTGTGACGTCACCGGGTGCGACTGGGCTCCGGGCGGGACAATGGGGGCGGGGCCTCTAGAAGGAGCTGTCAGAGCTCTGGCTTCCAGCCCATTCAGAGACCAGTGTGCCCAGCACAGTACTGCAAGGTAGACCCATGTCCTGCACCTTGTAATGCCCTTTTGTTCTAAAATTGCAATCATTCAACCAGTTTTTTTCTTCTTCTTTGTGCAATATCAGTTTTATTACTAAATGTAATTCATTTCTCACTGTGAAAGAATATTTCACGGTCACATCAGTTCACCAGTCTGTAGAAACCCCAATGTAGTATCATATATTTCTGTACTTGTACAAATTAAAATATGTCCATCACTCTTTGACTCTCAATTTCATCAGCATTGTCATTGTTGGCGATCACTCACTAACAATTATGATTGTCCACGTAGGAAATTCCATGTCACTGGTCATGCATACTGTGGGTCCTTCTGTGGCTGATGAGCCTGATCCTGGGGCAGCATTTCTGACCACAATTCATTATTAAATATAAAAATAGAGGTTAACGTTTTGAGTCCATTGACAGTTGGAAGGGTTAACTCTGATTTCTCTTCACAGATGCTACCAGATCTGCTGAGCTTTTCCAGCAATCTCTATTTTTGCTTCTGATTTACATCATCGGTAGTTCTTTTGGTCATTATTAAATGTAATTCACTTCTCAGTGAAAAATTTGCACTGTCACATCAGCTGTGTCAGTTGCTTATCAAAACCCAAAGTGGTTTCCTAGATTTCTACAGTTGTACATACTAAAACATGTCCATGCCTATCAATTTATTATTAAATACAGTTCATTTCTCAGTGGAAAAATTGTAGTGTCACATTAATTCATAAATCTTTCAGCTACTTATCAAAACCCAATGTACTTTCATATATTTTTAAAGTTGTACAATGTAAAAGAACTTGTTTTAAATCATAGCATGTAATTTTAAGGCAAAATTTCTTATTTGAAAATGTGTAAATATTTGCAGATAGCAAATAAGGACAATTGTATATTAGTGTTCTCACATCATTTGAGTTTAATTAGCAGGAATTAACATTGACTTTTCTGATCCCGACCTTGGATGTTTACAACAATAAACTGTGTAGTGGTTGTAATGAGGTCAGCCAGGTGGCCCTCATAGAATATGTGTTCCCTGATTGGGGCTGTTAATTTGGTCCAGTTAGGAAACCCTGGCTGACAGATATAAGCAGGAGTGTCGGAGGTTCTGCCGACTCTGAGGGCTAGCTCTGAGGGAGCTGGATCATTGTCAAGGACTTTCCACATGTAAATAAACGGTGACTTGATGACAGGTTACTGGCCACTCTGGAGTTATTTCAGTGACAATGAGAGAAAAACATGCTCCTGTGGAAATCCACTCACACTCATCTCTGAGTTGTGGTAGAGATAGTAGGAACTGCAGATGCTGGAGAATCTGAGATAACAAGGTGTAGAGCTGGATGAACACAGCAGGCCAAGCAGCATCAGAGGAGGAGGAAGGCTGACGTTTCGGGCCTAGACCCTTCTTCAGAAAATTTCCCATTTCTAAAGAAGGGTCTAGACCCGAAACGTCAGCCTTCCT
>NC_063357.1:25492520-25512475 GCF_021869965.1 Rhincodon typus | reverse complement strand
GCCAGAGCTCCCTGATTGGACCAGATTAACAGCCCCAATCAGGCAACTCATATTCTCTGAGGTTTACCTGACTGACCTCGTTACAATCACTACATTCCTCCCGCTCTGAGTCCGAGGACATAAGCTGGTTTTTTTTTATTTCTTCCTCAGGCATTTTAGCACTAGGTCAGGTTCCTCCAACTCTGCCTCTGATACAGGTGGTGTGTAATGCACAGTAGCTCACCTCTTGTGACTGGAGCGATGCGAAAGAAATTCATTCTGACCTTCAGGCAGCAAAGGCATCGAGGTGTCAATGCCCACTGTGTTCATCTCAGATTCCGAGGTGTCTTCAATGAAGGAGAACCCACGGGTTCCAGAACAGTCAGAAAAGCTGTCACAAAGCTGGACATGTTTTGCTCCTGCATTATTTTCAAGTTTGCTGCTTTCATGTGGTCTACGTGCTTGTTCAGGACCTTCACACCTACCCGAACTATATACGTCACTGGACCTCACGTTGACCATGCTTCTTACCCATGCAGGGCCATTCCTGTGATTCTTACACCAAACGTCATCCCCTGAAGTAAACTGTCTCCCATGCTTAACAGAGGCTTGTGCCCAGCGTTAGCGTTCCTGATGCCATTTCATCTTCCCCAGCCCAGGTCTGGGAAGATCAGATTTAGTATGGCGAGAGTCTTCCCCCCATTAGTAATTCTGCTGGAGCTATCCCTGTAGTTGCATAAGAGATGCTCTAATAATCAAATAGGAACTGGGACAGTTTGATATCTAATGAGGCTGTAGCTGTTTCTGTAAGCCTGCCTTCAGAGTTTGGATTGCTCTTTCTGCCAGATCATTGGATAATGGATGGTATGGAGCTATTCGAACATGCCGAATGCTATTCGACTTTAGGAAAGACTCAAATTCCCTGCTGGTAAACGATGGCCCATAATCTGTGACCAACATTTCCGGGAGGTCATGTGTTGCAAAAGACGCACACAGTTTTTCTATTGTTGTCCTTATGTTTGACAAATGAACACTTTCACATCCAGCCACTTTGAGTGGATGTCCACAATGGCTACGAACAATGAAAGAACCTGCATAGTCAATGTGTAACAGAGTCCAGCATTTACCCAGCCACTCCCATGAATGTGGCAGAGCTGCTGGCAGTAATTTTTGTCCTTGTTGGCACTCTGGGCACTGCCCCACTGATGCAGCTAGGTCTTGCAACCTTTAAAAAGTACGTGAATGAGCACTTGAAGTGTCATATCATTCAAGGTCATGGGCTTAGTGCAGAAAAGTGGGACTAGAGTAGGTATTTTATTTTTGCCACTACCGACTCAATGGGCTGAATGGCCTATTCTATACTGTATGATTCTATGACCATGAGTGGAAGCAGATAGAAAAAAATTTCTATAGGTATCTAAAAAGGAAAAGGATAACTAAAATTAGTATTGGTCCTCTAGAGGATAAGATTGGGGAATCGATAGGAGATAATGAGGAAATTGTAGATGAAATAAATGACTATTTTGCTTCTGTCTTCAAATCTTTTGTCTTTGTAACATATATAAACCATGAAGTAAAAGGAAGAGAGGAACCTAGTGAAATTATAATCACAAGTGAAGTGATACTGAACAAACTTATGGAGCTGTAGGTTGCTGAGTCTATGGGTCCAAACAGACTTCATTCATGGGTCTTCAAAGAAGTGACTGATCAGGTGCTAGATATGTTGGTGTTAACTTTGCAAATTCATTAGGTTCAGGAAAGATTAATCAGATTGGCAAATTGCAAATATAGCCCGTGTATTTAAGAAGGGAGGGAGGCAGAAAACCGGAAGCCAGTTAGCTTAGTGTTTATCCAAGGAAAGTTATTATAATTGATCATTATGGAGGTATAACTGGTCACTTGAAAAATCTCAAGGTAATCAGGAAGAGTCCACATGGTTTTGTGAAAGGACAACCACATTTAACCAACTTACTGGAATTCCATGAAAGAGTAACACAAGTTGTGGGTAAAGGGCAGCTCACTGATGGACTGTGCTTGGATTCCAAAAGGTGTTTGATAATATTACACATAAAAGGCTATTGCACAAAGGTCAATCATATAGTGTATGGGTAACATATAAGAATGGAAAGAAGATTAATTGGTGAACAGAAAACAGAGGGTACACGTGAATGGGTCTTTTTCAGATTGGCAGGATTTATTAAGTGAGTTCCGGTGAGGATTTGTGCTGGGCCCTCAACCCTTTACAATTCTTATCATTAACTTAGATGAGGAGATCAAAGGTGTAATGGCTAAATTTTCAGATGACACAAAGATAGGCAGGAAAGAGATTTAGATTTATTGTCACATGTATATAAAATACAGTGAAAAGTGTTTATTCACATATTGTACGCAAAGTGTGGTCACACTCCACCACCATCTTGAAATACTGAATATAGTGTGAGATTTTACTGCAATGGAGTTCATTTTTCTCTCTTCTTCTCAATCCTCCTCTGCTGCTCCTCCAGTCACTGCTTGACATTGGCTGGAGTCTGTGAAATGGGTTCCTGGGTCTCTGCCCTTCTAATTCCTTGTTCAAGTTCTTTTCTATTTTCCTTATATATTTCAGGGGAGTCATCAGTTCCCATCCATTGAGCTTATATATGTTTCCTTTTTCTTTTTGACCAAGGTCATAACATCCGTGGTTATCCAAGTTTCACATAACTTGCCATACCCTATCCTTCATTCTCGCTGGAACATGTCGCTCCTGAACTCTTATCAACTGTCATTTGAAATACTCCCACATGTCTGATGTGGATTTACCCTCAAACAGCCACCTCCAATCAAAACTCTCCAGTTCCTGCCTTATATCGTTTAGTTCATCTTCCCCCAGTTTAACACCTTCACCCAAGGACTGCTGTTATCCCTATCCATGAGTATCTTAAAACTCACAGTATTATGGTCACTACTCCTAAAAGCCTCCCCCACTAAAACTTCACTCACCTGGCTGGGCTCATTTCCCAAAACCAGGTCCAGTATAACCCCTTCCCTGGTTGGACTGTTTACACACTGTATCAAAAATCCCTCCTGAATGGTCTTTACAAATTCTGCCCCATCCAAGCCCCTATCATGTAGCGAGTCCCAGTCAATATAAGGGAAGGTGAAATCATCCACCACAACAAACCTGAGATAGTAAGAACTGCGGATGCTGGAGTCAGTGATAACACAGTGTGGAGCTGGATGAACACAGCAGGCCAGGCAGCATCAGAGGAGCAGGAAAGCTGATGTTTCATCTCGGGACCCTTCTTCAGAATTTTCTGAAGAAGGTTCCTGACCCGAAACTTCAGCTTTCCCGCTCCTCTGATGCTGCCTGGCCTGCTGTGTTCCTCCGGCTCCATACTGTGTTACCACAACAACCCTGCTGTTTTTACATCTTTCCAAAATCTGTCTACATATTCTCTCCAGTATCTCCCGTTGGCTGTTGGGAGGCCTGTAGTATACCCCCAGCATTGTTATTTCACCTTTCTTATTCCTCAGTTTTACCCATATTGCCTTGCTGCACAAGTTCTCTGATGGATCCTCGCTCGGTACAGCTGTGATATACTCCTTTACCAGTAATGCAACTCCCCCAGCCTTTTTACCTCCCTTTTAGATAGGCTGGACACGCTGGGCTTATCTCCACTGAGATATAGAAGAGTGAGGGGTGACATGATTGAAGTGTATAAGTTCCTGAATGGTCTTGACAAAGTGGATGTGGAAAGGATATTTCCTGCTGTGGGTGAGTCCAGCACTCGGGGCACTATTTTAAAACTTTGGGATCATCCTTTAAAGACAGAGATGAGGGATGTTCGTTTGTCAGAGGGTTGTGCAAGTTTGGAACCCTCCACCTCAGAAGGCAGTAGAGATAGGGTCATTGAACATTTTTATGGCAGAGGTAGATTCTTGTTAAGTAAGGGACTCAAAGGCTATTGGGGTAGATGGGAATGTGGATTTTGAAACACAAACAGATCAGCCCTGACCTTATTGAATGGCAAAGACCCTAAAACCATAAGGCCGTAAGCTGTAGGAGCAGAATGAAACCATTCGGCTCACTGAGTCTGATCCAACAACGATGCGATAGCGTAGTGGTATTATTACTCAATTATTAATCCAGAGGCCTAGGTAATGTCTTGGGTTTGAATCCTGCTATGGCAGTTAGTGGAGTTTGAATTCAATAATAAATATGGAATTAAGACTCTAATGATAAATGTGAAACCATTTGGTTCACTAATGCCCTTTCGGGAAGAAAACTGTCATCTTTGTCTGGTCTGGCCTACATGTGACTCCAGACCCACACCAATGTGGTTGACTCTTAAACTGCCCTCTTGGTAAGAAATGCTGGCCTAACCGATGACACCTCATCCCGTAAAAGAATTTTATAAAAAGAAAAAAACCTGTCATTTGACACTATCTCATAGAATCCCTACAGTGTGGAAACAAGCCGTTCGGCCCAACAAGTCCACACCGACTCTTCGAGCATCCCACCCAGACCCATCCCCATAACCCACACACCCCTCAACGCTACAGGCAATTTAGCATGGCCAATCCACCTAGCCTGCACATCTTTGGATTGTAGGAGGAAACCGGAGCACCCGGAGGAAACCTGCACAGACACAGGAAGAATGTGCAAACTCCACACAGGCAGTCACCCGAGGCTGGAATCAAACCCGGGTTCCTGGCGCTGTGAGGCTGCAGTGCTAACCACTGTGCCACCGTGTCTACTTCTGATCCTGATTTATATCTTTGTATGTTAAATATATCAGTCAAATGAAAGCGTTTTCTCCCCAAAATGTTTTGGTGAAATGTAGTGTGCAAAGCTTTATACCTGTTGCACCATAACTTTCAAACGATTTTTCACAGAGTTCCAATTCAAAAGACAAGTAATCAAAGCTTTGGAAAGTCTAATGCTTGCAAACAAATAAGGAATTGGCTGAAAGGTATAAGATCATCAAACTGGTTAGAGGAGTCAGGTTGGGTGGGGAAAGTGCTGAATGAGACACCAGAAAAGCGTTGGGGGAGGGGAGAGAGGGTTGGAGGGGAATGGGTAAAAGCCTGTTGCTGCAGCAACTGTGTGTAAAAGCCAATGTTTCTTAAAAAGGCAATGACTGCTCTGCAGGAAGCTAGCAACGTGAGCAAGATGACAGATTGAAGGTAAACTCCTTGCTGCAACCTTAACCACGGACTCATCCCACTCCCCTTTGATACTTTGTCTGAACTTCTGCCCTCATTTCGGGGAATGGTACATTTCTCTTACCTCGTTCACCTTCCAGAATAGGTCCTCTAAAGCAGCATCAGAGAATCTTGTCTCTTCACAAGAATTTCCTGCTGTCTGCATCCAGGCTGCAAATGTACCCAGCTTAAAGGAGTGGGGTTTCTGAAGAAGGGTCTAGACCTGAAACGTCAGCTTTCCTGCTCCTCTGATGCTGCTTGACCTGCTGTGTTCATCCAGCTCTACACCTTGTTATTTAAAGAAGTGGGGGTTGTCTTTAAAAGGCATTAGGGATGCCTGATTTCTCACAGTGTGGAGCTGGAGGAACACAGCAGGCCAGGCAGCATCAGAGGAGCAGGAAAGCTGACGTTTTGAGTTGGGACCCTTCTTCACAAGAAGAGTCTTACTGTCTCTGACAGCTGCCTGATATCCTGCCTCCCTTCCCTTCCCCAAATAGGGACGTAGCCATGGCAGGTGTTTGCTGCATGTCTAAGTTATTATAACCAGCCAGAGGCGTATTATGGTTGCCACAGCAATGTGAACAGGTCCAACTCCTGTTCAGCTCCAGCTATTGAATCTCTAAATCATAAGGTGTACTCCGCAAATAGATGGAATAAAAGCACTAAATAAAAACCGAAAGAACTGTGGATGCTGTAAATCAGGAACAAAACAGAAGTTGCTGGAAAAGCTCAGCAGGTCTGGCAGCATCTGTGAAGAAAATATCAGAGTAAACATTTCGGGTCCTATTGCCCTGCGTGTGGAATAAAAGCACATTTAAGTATTATCTGAAACGTCAAACCCTGGGAAACTCTGACCTGGAGACTTGGGTGCAAAGCCACTGTTTCTGGGTGCCAACATCCTCAGCACAAGAAAACAAGAATTTGGAGCAGAAACAGGCCACTTGAGCCCTCCAGCGGGTTTTGTCATTCAATAAGGCAATGGTGATCATGATCTCAACTCCACTTTTTCCGTAACTCTGACCTACTTATTGATCAAAGATCGGTCTAACTCAGCTTCAAACATAATCAATCACCCAAGTATGTACTGCTGTCAGGGGAAAAGAATTCCACAGACTAATAACGTTCTAAGAGAAAAAAATTCTCTTTGTCATAGACTGAAATGGGACATGCCTCATTTTTAACTGTGCCCCATTGTTCCAGACTCCCTCAAGGGAATAAACATATTCTGAGTATCAACTTTATTAAAACCCCTCTCAAGATCTTAAATGCTTCAACAAGATCACCTCTCAATTTTCTAATGTCCAGTGGTTACAGACCCAACCTCCTTAACCTTTCAAAGATTTTGAGAAGATTTGTGGCTCAGGTTGTGGATAAGGTTGTAGACTTGCTCACTGAGCTGGTTGTTTGATTGCAGACGTTTCAACACCCTGCTAGGTAACACCGTTAGTGCACCTCCGGTGAAGCGTTGGTGTTCGTCCCGCTTGTTATTTATATACCTCAGTTTGCTGGGGTGGATGGTATTACTTCCGGTTCTGTTTCTCAGTGGTTTGTATATCGGGTCCAGTTCAATGTGTTTGTTGATGGAGTTCCAGTTGGAATGCCAGACCTCCAGGAATTCCCTGGCATGTCTCTGTTTGGTTCGTGCTATTATGGATGAGTTGCCCCAGTCAGATTCGCGTCCTTCTTTGTCCGTGTGTATTGAGACCAGTGAGAATTGGTCATGTCCCTTGGTGGCTAGTTGGTGTTTGTGTATCCTTTTGGCAATTTTCTTCCAATTTGGCCTATGTAATGTTTCTCACAGCCCTTGCATGGTATTTTGTACATTATGTTAGTTTTATTGGTTGTGGGTATGGGAGCCTTTACGTTCGTCAGTAGCTGTCGCAAGGTGGTTGTTGGTTTGTGGCTTCCCTGATACCTAGGGGTCTGAGTAGTCTTGTGGTCATCTCTGATAGGTCCCTGATGTAGGGTAGGGTGACTAGTGTTTCAGGCCGTGTTGTGTCTTCTTGCTGTGGTCTTTCACCCAGGTAAGGGTATATTGTGCTTTTTGGGTATCCATTCCTTTTAAAAACTCCGTATAAGTGCTCCTCTTCTGCTTTGAGCAATTCTGGCTTGCTGCAGTGTGTTGTGGCTCTTTTCAATAATGTTTGAATAAACAGTTGCATCAGAACATTATTCAAACAATCCACAACACAGTGTAGCAACCTGGAATTGCACAAAGCAGAACAGGAGCACTTATACAAAGTTTTTAAAAGGAATGGATACACAAAAAGTACATTCCACCGTTAACTCCGCGACAGACCACAACAAGAAGACACAACATGACCAGACACACTAGTCACCCTACCGTACATCAGACACATACCAGAGATGATCAGAAGACTACTCAGACCCCTCGGTATCAGGGTAGCCACAAACCAACCACCACCCTACGACAGCTACTGACGAACATAAAGGATCCCATACCCACAACCAATAAAACTAACATAATATACAAAATACCATGCAAGGGCTGTGAGAAACATTACATTGGCCAAACTGGAAGAAAACTGCCAATAAGGATACACAAACACCAACTAGCCACCAAGGGACACGACCAATTCTCACTGGTCTCAATACACATGGACAAAGAAGGATGCGAAATTGACTGGGACAACACATCCATAATAGCACGAGCCAAACAGAGACACGCCAGGGAATTCCTGGAGGCCTGGCATTCCAACTGGAAATCCATCAACAAACACATTGAACTGGACCCGATATACAAACCACTGAAGAACAAAACCAGAAGTAATATCAACCACCCCAGCAAACTGAGGTATATAAATAAGAAGCGGGATGGAACACCTTCACTTCACCGGAGGCGCACTAACAATGTTACCTAGCAGGGTGCCGAAACATCTGCAATCAAACACACCAGTTTGGTGAGCAAGTCTACAACCTCATCCTCAACATTTCCTCAAATGGTAGCCTCTTCTTTGCAGGAATCGGTTCAGTGAATCTTCCTGAAACTGCTGCTAGTGCAATTACATATTTTCTTAAGTAAGGAAACTAAAACCCCACAGTGCCCTGTACAGTAACATTGCCCTACTTTTACATTCAATTCCACTTGCAATAAACACTAACATTCCTTTGTCCTCCTAATCACTTGCTATATCTGCATACGAATGTTTTGTGATTCATGTACCAAAATACCCAGACCCCGGTATATCACAGAGTTCTGCAGTCTCTCTCTCTCCATTTTAATAATTTGCTGTTTTTCAATTCTTCCTGCCACAGTGAAAAAGTCTACATTTCCCATATTATACTTCATCCAGCAAAAGCTTCCAATATGATGGACCCTCACATTACAAGCTGGAAGTGAATCAGCCCCCTATGTTGATGTAAGAAATAAAAATTAGGACCTGCACCTGAAAACGGTTTTAAATGTTTTGAATTTGGGAAATGAGAGGGCAAGAGCTTGTTTGAGGACTTAACTGCAATATTAGTTTTCCTTTCAAGTAAATGAGGTCTACATGCACTCTAACTGGCATCAGTCCTTTAATTATGCGACCAGCAAGACAAGATTATGTACTTACCAGTATGAATTGAGCTTCATACCAGCAAATTCTGGCCCCTGCCTGCAAACCTCATATTTTCCAACATCATTGTCAGTAATCGCTACCATCCTCCCTTCCAGACATGAAAGGACCTTTCCAAATCATCACCAATGTTCCTCTTCTGAAGATCATTCACGCTCTCTCCTAATTTGCACCCTCTCATGGATGTCCCCAATGCCCCCAGCCCAGGTACCATTTCAATAGCCTACCTGAATGGCTATTGCATAGATCATTGAGCTCATTTCTCCAGCGAGCTGTCAGTTCCAGTGCCTGAATGCTGCTTGTAGCCTTGATGGTAATGAGACCTGAGCCCTCATTTTTGATCCAGGTTCAGGTAGGGTTCCCAATGTTCACTGTGTGTCTGTTTCCACCACGCCTGCATTTCTAACTCACTGATCCTTTGAACTAATCTGTCGTCTGGAGAGAAAGCCAGTATTTAGAATGGAGGTTCACCCTTTGTTCCCCACATTCCCATTCCTCTCAGAACCTCTCCACTGGATTGTTTTTGTTTTAATAAATACAGTTCTCTTAATTCCAGCTTTTAATTACATAAAATGGTTGAAGATTCCACCATGGAATGTAAATATTTTCTCATAGGAGCAGAAGTAGTTAAAACTGCCCATTGGGTCTGCTCTGGCATCCAATGAGATCGTGGTTGATCTGATAACCTTCAACTGCACTTTCCTGCTTTCTCCCCATGACCCTTGATTCACTTACAAATTAAAACTTTGTCTATCTCAGCCTTGAATACACTTAATGCATCAGGCTGACAGCCTTCTGTAGTAAAGAATTCCACAGACTCACTATCTTCTGAGAGAAGAGATTCCTCCTCATTTCTGTTTAAACGGGCACCCTTTAATCTGAGATTATGTCATCTAGGGCCCAGACAACTCTGCCAGTGATGGTATTTAATAACCCAGGTTCAGCTATGGGCCAGATTACGTTCAGTACAAAATACCTTTCATGTTGCCTAAACAATTGCAGAGTGAAATCTTCAAAGGTTTCTGGTAACCATTGGGCAATTTGCAAATCAGTAACAAACATGTAATTAGTTTAGTGGCATTTTGGCTCCTAGCTTATTTTTACATGTAAGCTTGCAAAAGCCATTGTCTCATTGTACATCACCAGTTAAACTGCCTTATAAACTTCACATGATGTGGAGCTGCTGAGTCTTCGCAGTCCTCAACATGTCATCCCTACGCCTCCACTTCTTGCCTTGCAACAACCGCCAAACCTTAAACAAACCATCATTCTCAGCAAACTACCCAGCCTTCAGGACAACATCAACCACAACACCACATAACCCTGCCACAGGATTCTCTGCAAGACATGTCAGATCATTAACATGGACACTACCATCACACATGGGAGCACCAGCCAACGTTGTCTATCTCATATGCTGCAGGTAAGGATGCCCCAAGGCATGGTATATTGGCGAGACCATGCAGACACTACAACAACAGATGAATGGACACCGTGCAAGAATTGCCAGACAGGAATATTCCCTTCCCGTCGGGGAACACTTCAGCAGCCAAGGACATTCAGCCTCCGATCTTTAGGTAAGCATCCTCCGAGATGGCCTTCAAGATACACAACAACGTAGAATCGCCGAGCAGAAACTGATAGCCAGGTTTCATACCCATGAAGACTGCCTCACCCGTGATCTTGAATTCATGTCGTGCTACAGGGGACCCCAGCACATTGTCCTGTATCTGTAAAATCTTACTTACTGTCCTGTTTTGACACCATCACTTTGATAAATTGTTTTGATCTCTCTGCCTTAATTAAATAGTACAGTTTTGGATTACTGATCACTTTGGTTAGACCCTCAGCATGCGACTTTTATACCTATCATATTATTCCAGTCATTTGCTTTGTCTCCAGCACCACCTTATTTTTAATTTTCTGTAATTATCTATCTGCCTTAATTAATCAGATCATAGGTCATCCCTTCACTTGTTATTCGGCTGTTGACACTTTACTCACACCGTTAAACACTTTGGATCACCTGCAGAGATTTGTTATTTGGCCTATCAACACTCCACTCAGAGCATTTGTATGATTTGTTCTCTCTGCCCATTGATCACTCTGCCTATAAATGCTGTGTCTGTGTGCTTCTCTCTCACTTCACCTGACAAAGGGCAACGCTTTGAAAGCTTGGGATTTAAAATAAATCTGTTGGACAATAAGCTAGTGTCATATGACCTCTGACCTTATAAATCTCGCAACGTACCATTGTGCAACAAATCATAACAGTTAAGTTCTGAGGACTCATACATCTGTAAAAATGGAGTTAGTAGTTTAGTTGGGAGAACCCTCTGGTGGTTTGCTTTGTATTTGATATTAATCCGAGAAATAAAGACTTTTTTTAAAATTAGCAGGACATGAGTGGCAGTTTGTCAACTAGGAACATAGCTCTCCTTTGGAGCTGTGAAAAGCAGCAATAAGTATCAACTTATTATTCTATGTGATTTATTAGGTCGTTTTAAATTTCCTGTGATTTTGTTTTACATGGCCTAAAGTTTTTGAAATTTATTCATTGGTCAAAAGGTGTGGTCTGTCTTGCATATGTATAAAAAGGTAAAATAGTTAATTTTCTGAGTTTTGCCATTCAAAAGTCGGTCCATCCATTTCCTTCATGCCCTGGATAGGGGGCATGAAGAGAAAACCCAAAGAAGACTTCATTCTCTTCTGTATTTTCATGTTTAAATTCTGTTTCTTTCAAAAGTGGACAAAATTGCTGGACTGAAAGAAAGGCCAAGGCTGATCATGCAAATGCATTTCCAGATGCTTCTGAACCCCTGATTTGTACAGATCTTTCAACTAAAGCTGACACACAGGGGCTGGAAATCAGCCATCTGTCACTTGCCAGCTCTGGACAAAGGAAAGCATCAAGACCCATTTTGATACTAAACTGAACACAGTTGATTTTACAGTTACCCTGTCACGTTTAAATGGAAATTCTAATAAGGGAGGTAGAGCGACACTGTTAACAACTACCTTCTAATTAGCCCACTGAGATGGGCCATCAGCACATGACTGAAACATGATCTTGCTGAATTACTTAAGTAAACAATTCTGAAATTCTAAGTCAGTTGGTGGTTGACCTCCAGAGGGTCCTGCCTTGGACGCTCCAACTCTGTCTCCAAGTTGCTGGCTGGGAATAAGCCTACACTTTTCTGCAAGCTTGATTGGGCCCAGCTCATCAAGGAAACTATTATTGGACACTGACCTCCAGGAAGTGGTAACTCATGTGGATTGATGCACGTACAACGAGGGCTTTAGGATTTTGACCCGGCAACAACAAGGGAAAAGTAATATATTTCCAAGTTAAGATGATGTGTGACTTTTGAGGGGAACTTGCAGGTGATGATGTTGCCCTGCATTTACTGGTCTTGGCCTTTTAGGTGGTAGAGTTTGTGGGCTGATGAAGGAATCTTGTGAGTTACTGCAGTGGCAGATGATACAAGCTTTTTGCGGGTGTGGGGGGATTGGAGGTTTTCTTTTTATCACAGATAGTCAATGGGCTGAAGAGGGACTGGGAGAAGGTGACCACCTTTGCTACTGACCCTCCTGTCTGCCTCTCTCTGTGACCCCCAAACTGAGAAAGTACCCTCCCCAAACCCACAAAACATTCATAATAGACCTGGAACTTTCACAAAGACTATACTAGACCTACAAATTGAGGGCAAGTGATGTCTTGACATTACCATCTTATTTATTAATATACTGTCCAAAGAAGCCATTAAGAATTGCATGATGTTACTATTTCATGACACTGTCGATGTACCACTGGTGTCAGAAACTGTTCATCGAGCTGATGAATGTAGCAATTTGTGTGGTCAAGTTCAGTTTCAATGGCACCATGTACACCCAAATAAATATGGATGCCCTGTAGGTCAGCTCATGCTAACATCCTTGTTGATTATCTGAGAAATACATCTTGGTTGGAATCACCACTGACCTTCTGAACTTTGCATATTTCCAAAATGTAGATAACACATTTGTGTTATTTAAATCCACAGCTGCATGAAAGAATTTCTTTACATAGCTTAGTAAACACCACCCTGCAGTTAAATCTACCATTGAAACGGAGCAATCAAATAAGCTTCCTTTCCTCAGTGTATTGGTTAAGCAGTCTTCAAGGGGAGGCGGCCTAGTGGTATTATCGCTGTACTGTTAAACCAGAGACCTGGACAAAATTCTGGAGATGGTTTGAATCCCACCACGGCAGATGGTGGAATTTGAATTCAATAAAATATATCTGGAATTAAGAATCTAATGATGACCATGAATCCATTGTCGATTGTCGGGAAAAACCCATCTGGTTCACTAATGTCCTTTAGGGAAGGAACCTGCCATCCTTTCCTTGTCTGGCCTACATGTGACTTCAGACCCACAGCAATGTGGTTGACTCTGAACTGCCCTCTGGGCAATTAGGGATGGACAATAAATGCTGCCTAGCCAGCAATGTCCTCATCCCGTTAATGAATAAAGAAAAAAATGTCTGTTGATGGATTCTCAGCTACTACTTATTGAAAGCCTATGTTCCGTAAAATCAGGATTACTATAGTTCCACATGCTACAAGGCTTATCAACAATTTTGTAAGTAATGTTCTAGCAAACTGCTCACTGTGTAAGCTTGACATTGAGATGGGGCATATGATGTGTGATATTGGATACCCTGGTCAAATCATCGATTGATGTATTTCATGAAAAGGCATGAAAGGGCCTATGTTACCACTCATGACTCTAAATGGTGTCCAGTCTACCTCAGACTACCTATGCTGGAAAGGAACAGTGTCTCAAAGATTGGAATAGCAAGTGAAGAGCTGTCTCATGCTTCTACTGTGTAGTAAATTCAACTCAAGTGGTTTTCTCCACTAAAAAAGATGTTTCGCTGACCTCATAAATGACTAATGTGATAAATGAGTTTCAGTGCTGGTGTGATGTCTATTGCCCACTCACACTGGTAAACGAACCTGTGCTTGTAAGTCTCAGAACAGAAGGTCCATTATGTATGTGATTCTGCTGTTGGAAATAATCTGGATCGTGCTAAGAGTTGTACCAGAAACCAAATTAAGATAATCAGCCAGGCTTGCTGCACGATGCATTTGCTGATGCTAGAAGTTACGTATATTAATATGCAGGACTTGGTTTTATGAAGCAAAAAGGAATTTGTACAACATTGCACGTTTTTTTCATAAAAGAAGAAGTCATGGAGACTGCTAAACTCTGTTGCATTCTCATGGCAAGTCCCTGACTAATCAGAATCTACCTCTCTGCTCTGGGGATTAAGATTGATAGTTAACTTGATGCAATGATGGCCCAAACGCTCTCCCATGCTGTATAAATCAGTGTCTCTTTCTTCAAGTCTGGTCCTTACGTCACAGTCCTGATGAGTACAAGATGAAAAGCTTTGATCCCTTGCCTCCTTTTAGCAGCCCCTAAGTTCTTGGAACTCTGAGGAAGGCCTCTTCCAGCAGCATCTACATCCTCCTCTTTTTGTTACTGAGTGTAAGAGCCACTGGTCTCTGTGGTTAGGCCCAGGGTTCTTGGTTCCAGGTGAAGTCCTATCAATGGTCCTACCAGAGCGACTAATTCATGTGCGGTTCAATAGGCCTTCCATGAACAACCTGAATCTACTGCTACCTCTGCAGCCAACTGTCCCAACAGGGTTCTGAAGAACATCCCACCCAGACCCACCCTCCTACCCTATCCCTTTAAGTGTGCATTTTCCATGGCTAAGCCACCTACTCTGCACATCCCTGAACTCTATGAGCAATTTAGCATGGCCAATCCACCAAACCTGCACATCCTTAGACTGTGGGAGGAAACTGGAGCACCTGGACGAAACCTAGTCAGACCCAGGGAGAATGTGCAAACTCCACACAGACAGTCGCCCGAGGGTGGAATTGAACCCGGGTCCCTAGCACTGTGAGGCAGCAGTGCTAACTACTGAGCCTCCTACACGTCCATTCCATTAGACATGCTGCTTTCTTTCATTGAATGTTTTAAAGAAACAGGCAGGTATACTTCTAAAAGATAAAGGTGAGTTAAAACACTATCAGTTGCCTCTCTAATCAGAGAGCAATCCTATGGTCTAGTAGGACTATGGCGATTTTACCTTTTTACAGCTAATATTCTAGGGACATGAGTTCAAATCCCACCATGGAGACAATGGGAATTTAAATTCATTTAATAAATATGCAATAGAAAGCTGATCTCAGTATCAGCGACTGTGACAATTATCATTGATTGTTAAAAAATACATAAAGTTTTAAAGTGATCTGTAAAAGGAACAAGGGTGAAGTGAGGAAAACCCTTTTTCACTCAAATTGAATTCAGTATCCTTTATTGTCACGTACATTCAAAATAAAATGCAGTGAAGTGTGCACCATCGCTCGTACATAAGCGCCTTTCACAGAATAAAATAAAGAAAGATAACTTCAAGAGGGTCCAACTTTCCTTCTTTGCTGCCGGAGTCCCGCTCCAGGCATTCCAGCCCATGCTATGCCACCAAAAATGCCCTGCTCCAGACAACAACAGTCTGCGCCATGCAGCTGTGGGGCGCATACTCCACGCGAAAAACGAGAGCCCCACTCCAGGCCTCACAGACCGACTGACTGACTCAGCCATTGCCTCCGAAACCGCCATCGCTCCAGAGTCCATCAAAACTGCCTCCCGCTGAAAACTACTTAGCGAGTAGTTAGGGTATGGGATGCACAGCCTGGAAGTATTGAAGCATTCAAGAGTGATTTGGATGACCGCTTGGATAAAAATAATGTGCAAGGGTATAGGGAAGAAGCAGGAGATTGCCCCTAGATAATAATGCTCATTTAACGAGCCATTGCAGGAATGAGGGCTGAATGACCTTCTTTTGCAATGATACACTTTGGGGATGGCGTGAAGTTCACTAATGCCCCTTAGGGAAGGAAGTCTGCCAACCTTATATGCTGTAGCCTTTATGTGTTTCCAGATCAACAGTAATGTGGTCAACTCTCAACTTGCCTTTGAAATGCCTAGCCAGACACTTACTTTAAGGGCAATTAGAGACAGGCAACAAATGCTGACCATGTCAGCAATGTCTACATCCCGCGCAAGACTGAAGAAAAGAAAATGTTCTCTCCTGACTGTCCTTCCTAAAACATGTTTCAGAGATAGTAGGAACTGCAGATGCTGGAGAATCTGAGATAACAAGGTGTAGAGCTGGATGAACACAGCAGGCCAAGCAGCATCAGAGGAGCAGGAAGGCTGACGTTTCGGGCCTAGACCCTGAAGAAGTATAACCAACAAAATGTTGAAAAGAAAATTATGGACTAAAATGGGTAGTCATTCTTTATCAATACCAAGCACGTGATTTAAAAAACTTTAGGTTATATCAGCTTTGAATATAAATGGATCCCCCAACTTCACTGCCTCAGACAATATGCGAGAAAAGCTGATCAATATATGTATTCTCGTAATGGTCAGTTTCACATGAACGTTAACTCCTGATGTCTGGACAAAGTATCATTCATTTTTCATGCACCTCATGATAAAGTTTGATCCCTGAACTTGCAGTTGAAGTAAAACTCACCTGATGCAAGCCTATTTGATAGAATCATACAATGGTATGATATTGAAGGTAATTGTTTCCTTTCTTATGTGTATGGATGTTGACATGTACTGTAAAGGCTACCACCTCATTGGTTCCTCCCAATCCTGTCTTTTGTTATGGCAATATGGTATCAAGAAGCAATTGCAGATACACATCTCAGTTCAGATTTAAACTTGTTGATACTGCACAACAGACAAATAATTGTGTAGCATTGAGAGACTTCGCGAGATTGGAGAAGAACGTTCGAGATTGGAGGAAGTTCTGGGCAGATGTCTGAGGATAAATGCACAGAGGAAAGCCTAACATGTGGCTACAGTTGGAAGACGAAGTTACATAATAGGTCAATGAAAATCACTAGAATACAATTTCAGTTTCTCCAGAATCTATCGGAATCTTTGCCCTGAAATGAGCAAGAAAATTATCTATTGCAGATTCCAAAGCCAACCCTGCATGGTGTACCAGGTTTTATGAAGAGAACAAACATTTCGCTGTGTCTCCCAGAGATTAATGACAGGCTTCTCAAATTTCAGAGTTTATAATCAAACATCAATGAAAGGATGGTTATTTTGCCTGGCTTAGGAACGTGGGTGAGATTTCTATGAATTTAGACAGGTCAGTCAGTCAAACAGTGAGCAAAGGTCGAGAGAAATCAGTGCCAATGAAGACAAAAGGCCCTGAAAAGAACAGATTTGCAATTGTGCTGTCAGGTATGTTCAAGAGGGCAAATTTTCAACTGATGGAGACGGTCAAGAGAAAAATCCTCACAAAATGGTCATTCCCGAAATTCTCAATGATGAAGGATGAATGGATGAAGCTGGGTATGGCACTGCTGCCCCACAGCACCAGGGACCAGGGTTCGATTCTATCCTCAGGCGACAGCCTGTGTGGAGTTTGCACATTTTCCCCGTGTCTGCGTGGGTTTCCTCCGGCACTTTGGTTTCCTCCCACAGTCCAAAGATGGGCAGTTTAGGTGGCTTGGCCATGGTAAATTGCCCTTAGTGTCTAGGGATATGTCGGTTAAGTGGATTAGCCATAGGAAATATAGGGTTACAGGGATAGGGTAGGGGGTGGTCTGGGTGGGATGCTCTTCAGAGGGTCGGTGTGGACTCGATAGGCTGAATGGCCTGCATCCACACTGTAGGGATTCAATGATTCTATGAAAGTTTAGAGCTTCCAAACTTGGGTTATGTAAAGAAAGAAGACTGCTCATCTCAGATATAGTAGGAACTGCAGATGCTGGAGAATCTGAGACAACAAGATGCAGGGCTGGATGAACACAGCAGGCCAAGCAGCATCATAGGAGCAGAGAGGCTGACGTTTCGGGCCTTGACCCTTCATCAGAAAAGGGGGAGGGGAAAGGGGGTTCTGAAATAAATAGGGAGAGAGTGGGAGGCGGACCACCTATCCTCTCCTCTATCCATCTTCTATCCGCCTCCCACTCTCTCCCTATTTATTTCAGAACCCCCTTCCCCTCCCCCTTTTCTGATGAAGAGTCTAGGCCGGAAACATCAGCCTTTCTGCTCCTATGATGCTGCTTGGCCTGCTGTGTTCATCCAGCCCTGCAACCTTGTCGTCTCAGATACGTGCTGATCACACCTTGTTGGCGATGTTGTTGCTGAAGTTAGATCATAAAACAGCAACATTCCAGTGAGTTGCATTAGTCTAACATGCCTCATTCAACCAGTGGATGCCTCTCTAAACAAGACCTTCAATGATAACATAAGGAAAAAGTGAAATGACTGAATGGCCAAAAGAGAGAAGATGTTCATCAAGAGAGGCAGCACAACATTAACAATCATGTGAGAGTGTGCAATAGAGGACTGGGATGATATCGGAATGGACATTGTTGTCAAATCATTCAAGAAATATGGGATATCCAATACACTTGGTGCCACAGAAGATGATTATATGTGGAATGATAAGGCTAATGATGATATTAGAACTGATAATGATGAAGCTCATGATCCAAATGATGATGGCAGATTGGAATGAGTTATTTAGTTCTGAAGATGAAGGTGAGGGTCATTTTTATGGATGTTGATGCATGTTCAGTGCAGAACCTGCGGCTAAGTATCAGTAGTGCTGGTGTTCTGGTGTACTGTAAGAGAATTGAATGAAGTTGTACAAATTTGCGTGTAGGGCTTTTGTTTTTGATTTATTTTATAAATGAAATTAATGTCTGATCCATGGAGGTTATTATTTATTTATGAACATTTAAATAATGAAAATACTTTTGGCTCTATTTGTGGCGTTTTGAGGGTGAGTTGGCAGGAACCATGCCTGACACAGCAGCTACAATTGCAAGGTGATGGGTGAGGGTGGACTCTAACCTCGTCAAAAATTGCATGTAAAGGCCAACCCTTTACTTTTTGACTGAAGTTTACATTTTAGAAGCTCAACATTTACATGGGTATACATGGGGTGTTCCTTTTCTTATGCTTAGCCATAATATAAACCCAATTTAAAATCTAACTTTACAAAATACACTTCTTGTGAGAGTTCATGTTTCTATCCCTCCCATGGTTCTTGCGCCTCCAAGATGTTTCTCAAAATACTCCCTCAATTATGGTTGAAACGAATATCAGAAAGAACATAAATTTTATGAGAGGATTCTGCTATTTGTTACATCGTCTAATTATTTCATTTCTAGTGTTGTCAGGTTTACAGTTCAGTAGAATTGTTATCTGAGTGCTCAGCATTACATCACTCTGAGATGACCCTGTCCTGTGCAATAATAAACTTTAAGTTAATTAAGCATACATAGGAATCAAGGTTGAATTATGTCAGACTATTAGTTTGTTAATAAGTTTCTAAAGCAACTCTAATGATTTGCATATACTCCAAATCTTGCGCAAGAAAGGGCCTCGAACCTCTTGACATAAAGAAGACAGACCTTTGGCCCTGAGGATGAAGACAAGGGAGGAAAAATGAGAGCCTGAAATTAAATCAAGGCATGTGGATGAAGCAAAATATTTGAAAGCAGTAATAAAGATGATAAAGCATTGAGAAATCCAAAGTTGATTGATTAATTCTATTATTGTCGCATGTACTGAGACACAGAGAAAAGTATTGTTTTGCGTGCTATCCAGGCAAATCATCTCATACATTAGTACATCATGGTAACAGAACAGAATGCAGAACATAATGTTACAGCTATAGAGAAGGTGCAGAGTAAGATCAACTTTAATATATGAGAGTTCCATCATGCTTGGTGAATGTGGCAAGGCTTTACATGCATGTTGTTCTCGATATTATGTCACCTCTCTTCAAACAAAAACCATTCCAAGTCCATCTGCCCTTTTCAATTACCACTCGGTTTTAAACCTGTCTTTCTACAACATAGATAACAAGGTGTAGAGCTGGATGAACACAGCAAGCCAAGCAGCATCAGAGGAGCAGGAAGGCTGACGTTTCAGGCCTAGACCCTACTTCAGAAATGGGGGAGGGGAAGGGGGTTCTGAAGTAAATAGGGAGAGAGGGGGAGGTGGATAGAAGATGGATAGAGGAGAAGATAGGTGGAGAGGAGACAGATAGGTCAAAGAGGCGGGAATGGAGCCAGTAAAGGTGAGTGTAGGTGGGGAGTTAGGGAGGAGATA
>NC_063357.1:25492042-25492420 GCF_021869965.1 Rhincodon typus | reverse complement strand
TGGGGGTGGGGCTTGAGGTGGGAGGAGGAGATAGGTGGGAGGAAGGACAGGTTAGGGAGGCGGGGACGAGGTGGGCTGGTTTGGTGATGCGGTCGGGGGAGGGGAGATTTTGAAGCTTGTGAAGTCCACATTGATACCATTGGGCTGCAGGGTTCCCAAGCGGAATATGAGTTGCTGTTCCTGCAACCTTCGGGTGGCATCATTGTGGCACTGCAGGAGGCCCAGGATGGACATGTCGTCTGAGGAATGGGAGGGGGAGTTGAAATGGTTCGCGACAGAGAGGTGCAGTTGTTTAGTGCGAACCGAGCATAGGTGTTCTGCAAAGCGGACCCCAAGCCTCCACTTGGTTTCCCCGATGTAGAGGAGGCCACAACGGGA
>NC_063357.1:25490181-25491942 GCF_021869965.1 Rhincodon typus | reverse complement strand
AAAGCAGATAAGGGTGGGGAGGGAAAAATGTCTTTAGTGGTGGGATCGGATTGCAGATGGTGGAAGTGTCGGAGGATGATGCGTTGGATCTGGAAGTTGGTCGGGTGGTACGTGAGGACAAGGGGGATTCTGTTTTGGTTGTTATTGCGGGTACGGGGTGTGAGAGATGAGTTGCGGGAAATGCGGGAGACACAGTCGAGGGCGTTCTCGACCACTGAGGGGGGGAAGTTACGGTCCTTGAAAAATGAGGACATCTGAGATGTACGGGAGTGGAATGCCTCGTCCTGGGAGCAGATGCAGTGGAGGTGAAGGAATTGGGAAAAAGGGATGGCATTTTTGCAGGAAGGTGGGTGGGAGGAGGTGTATTCTAGGTTGCTGTGGAAGTCGGTGGGCTTGAAATGGATATCGGTTTCTAGGTGGTTGCCAGAGATGGAAACCGAGAGGTCCAGGAAGGAGAGAGAGATATTAGAGATGGTCCAGGTGAACTTAAGATTGGGTTGGAAGGTGTTGTTGAAGTGGATGAACTGTTCGAGCTCCTCGTGGGAGCACGAGGCGGCGCGATACAGTCATCAATGTAATGGAGGAAGAGGTGGGGTTTAGGGCCAGTGTAGCTACGGAACAGGGATTGTTCCACGTAACCTACAAAGAGGCAGGCATAGCTTGGGCCCATGCGGGTACCCATAGCCACCCACTTTGTCTGTAGGAAGTGGGAGGAATTGAAAGAGAAGTTGTTGAGGGTGAGGACGACTTTGGCTAAGCGGATGAGGGTGTCAGTGGAGGGGGAACTGGTCGGGCCTGCGGGACAGGAAGAAGCAGAGGGCCTTTAGGCCATCTGTATGGGGAATGCAGGTGTATAGGGACTGGACATCCATGGTAAAGATGAGGTGTTGGGGACCAGGGAATTGGAAGTTGTGGAGGAGGTGGAGGCATGGGTGGTGTCACGATCGTAGGTAGGGAGTTCCTGGACCAAGAGGGAGAAAATGGATTCAAGATAGGGGGAGATAAGTTCGGTGGGGCAGGAGCAGGCAGACACAATGGGTCGACCAGGGCAGTCAGGTTTGTGGATTTTGGGAAGGAGATAGAAGCGGGCGATGCGGGGTTGGGGAACGATGAGGTTGGAGGCTGTGGGTGGGAGGTCACCTGAGGTGATGAGGTTGTGGATGGTTTGGGAGATGATGGTTTGGTGGTCCGGGGTAGGGCCATGATCAAGGGGGCGGTAGGAGGAGGTGTCGGAGAGTTGGTGCCTGGCCTCGGCGATGTAGAGGTCAGTGCGCCATTATACAACTGCGCCTCCCTTGTCCGCGGGTTTTATGGTGAGGTTGGGATTGGAGCGGAGGGAGCGGAGGGCTGCACGTTCTGTGGGGGAGAGCTTGGAGTGGGTGAGAGGGGTGGAGAGGTTGAGGCGATTGATGTCGCGATGGCAGTTGGAGATGAAGAGGTCGAGGGAGGGTAGGAGGCCTTGGGGTGGTGTCCAGGAGGAGGGGGCATGTTGGAGGCGGGAGAAGGGGTCAGTAGAGGGAGGGTTAGGTTCACGGTTGAAGAAGTAAGCGCAGAGGCGGAGGCGGCGGAAAAACTGCTCAATGTCCAAGCATGACAGTAGCATCCAGCCCTGCCGAGTCTTCACCATCCCCCCCAGACCTCCCCCTTACTGAGGACAAACGGTCAGTCCTTTGTCCCCCTCCACCCACACATCAACGAAATGCAGCCCAATGGTATCAATGTGGACTTCACAAGCTTCAAAATCCCCCCTCCCCCTACCGC
>NC_063357.1:25489394-25489781 GCF_021869965.1 Rhincodon typus | reverse complement strand
TGGGGGTGGGGCTTGAGGTGGGAGGAGGAGATAGGTGGGAGGAAGGACAGGTTAGGGAGGCGGGGACGAGGTGGGCTGGTTTGGTGATGCGGTCGGGGGAGGGGAGATTTTGAAGCTTGTGAAGTCCACATTGATACCATTGGGCTGCAGGGTTCCCAAGCGGAATATGAGTTGCTGTTCCTGCAACCTTCGGGTGGCATCATTGTGGCACTGCAGGAGGCCCAGGATGGACATGTCGTCTGAGGAATGGGAGGGGGAGTTGAAATGGTTCGCGACAGAGAGGTGCAGTTGTTTAGTGCGAACCGAGCATAGGTGTTCTGCAAAGCGGACCCCAAGCCTCCACTTGGTTTCCCCGATGTAGAGGAGGCCACAACGGGAACAGCGGAT
>NC_063357.1:25474171-25489294 GCF_021869965.1 Rhincodon typus | reverse complement strand
AAAGCAGATAAGGGTGGGGAGGGAAAAATGTCTTTAGTGGTGGGATCGGATTGCAGATGGTGGAAGTGTCGGAGGATGATGCGTTGGATCTGGAAGTTGGTCGGGTGGTACGTGAGGACAAGGGGGATTCTGTTTTGGTTGTTATTGCGGGTACGGGGTGTGAGAGATGAGTTGCGGGAAATGCGGGAGACACAGTCGAGGGCGTTCTCGACCACTGAGGGGGGGAAGTTACGGTCCTTGAAAAATGAGGACATCTGAGATGTACGGGAGTGGAATGCCTCGTCCTGGGAGCAGATGCAGTGGAGGTGAAGGAATTGGGAAAAAGGGATGGCATTTTTGCAGGAAGGTGGGTGGGAGGAGGTGTATTCTAGGTTGCTGTGGAAGTCGGTGGGCTTGAAATGGATATCGGTTTCTAGGTGGTTGCCAGAGATGGAAACCGAGAGGTCCAGGAAGGAGAGAGAGATATTAGAGATGGTCCAGGTGAACTTAAGATTGGGTTGGAAGGTGTTGTTGAAGTGGATGAACTGTTCGAGCTCCTCGTGGGAGCACGAGGCGGCGCGATACAGTCATCAATGTAATGGAGGAAGAGGTGGGGTTTAGGGCCAGTGTAGCTACGGAACAGGGATTGTTCCACGTAACCTACAAAGAGGCAGGCATAGCTTGGGCCCATGCGGGTACCCATAGCCACCCACTTTGTCTGTAGGAAGTGGGAGGAATTGAAAGAGAAGTTGTTGAGGGTGAGGACGACTTTGGCTAAGCGGATGAGGGTGTCAGTGGAGGGGGAACTGGTCGGGCCTGCGGGACAGGAAGAAGCAGAGGGCCTTTAGGCCATCTGTATGGGGAATGCAGGTGTATAGGGACTGGACATCCATGGTAAAGATGAGGTGTTGGGGACCAGGGAATTGGAAGTTGTGGAGGAGGTGGAGGCATGGGTGGTGTCACGATCGTAGGTAGGGAGTTCCTGGACCAAGAGGGAGAAAATGGATTCAAGATAGGGGGAGATAAGTTCGGTGGGGCAGGAGCAGGCAGACACAATGGGTCGACCAGGGCAGTCAGGTTTGTGGATTTTGGGAAGGAGATAGAAGCGGGCGATGCGGGGTTGGGGAACGATGAGGTTGGAGGCTGTGGGTGGGAGGTCACCTGAGGTGATGAGGTTGTGGATGGTTTGGGAGATGATGGTTTGGTGGTCCGGGGTAGGGCCATGATCAAGGGGGCGGTAGGAGGAGGTGTCGGAGAGTTGGTGCCTGGCCTCGGCGATGTAGAGGTCAGTGCGCCATTATACAACTGCGCCTCCCTTGTCCGCGGGTTTTATGGTGAGGTTGGGATTGGAGCGGAGGGAGCGGAGGGCTGCACGTTCTGTGGGGGAGAGCTTGGAGTGGGTGAGAGGGGTGGAGAGGTTGAGGCGATTGATGTCGCGATGGCAGTTGGAGATGAAGAGGTCGAGGGAGGGTAGGAGGCCTTGGGGTGGTGTCCAGGAGGAGGGGGCATGTTGGAGGCGGGAGAAGGGGTCAGTAGAGGGAGGGTTAGGTTCACGGTTGAAGAAGTAAGCGCAGAGGCGGAGGCGGCGGAAAAACTGCTCAATGTCCAAGCATGACAGTAGCATCCAGCCCTGCCGAGTCTTCACCATCCCCCCCAGACCTCCCCCTTACTGAGGACAAACGGTCAGTCCTTTGTCCCCCTCCACCCACACATCAACGAAATGCAGCCCAATGGTATCAATGTGGACTTCACAAGCTTCAAAATCCCCCCTCCCCCTACCGCATCCCTAAACCAGCCCAGCTTGTCCCCACCTCCCTAACCTGTCCTCCCTCCCACCTATCCCCTCCTCCCACCTCAAGCCCCACCCCCATTTCCTACCTACTAACCTCATCCCACCCCCTTGACCTGTCCGTCCTCCCTGGACTGACCTATCTCCTCCCTAACTCCCCACCTACACTCACCTTTACTGGCTCCATCCCCGCCTCTTTGACCTGTCTGTCTCCTCTCCACCTATCCTCTCCTCTATCCATCTTCTATCTGCCTCCCCCTCTCTCCCTATTTATTTCAGAACCCCCTTCCCGTCCCCTATTTCTGAAGTAGGGTCTGGGCCCGAAATGTCAGCTTTCCTGCTCCTCTGATGCTGCTTGGCCTGCTGTGTTCATCCAGCTCTACATCTTGTTATCTCAGATTCTCCAGCATCTGCAGTTCCTATTAGCTCTTTCTTCAACATACCCGCTTCATAGCTTTGTGCTTCCTTTGTCTTAAACTCTTTATTGCCTCCCATCAAGTTCCCATCTTTGTTACCTCACCAACCAGATCTTGATAAACTTTTAAATTATATCATTTGACCAAGGAGCATGAGTAGGCCATTCAGCCCCTTTAGCCTGCTTTGCTATTTAGTAACATCATGGCTGATCTGATTGTAACCTTAAATCCACATTCCTGTCTACCTTTGAAAACTTTTCACCCCCTTGTTCAGCCAGAATCTGTCTACCTGTGCCCTACAAATATTGAAGGACTCTGAATCATCATAGAATCTGTTCACACTGTTTCTCTGTTTCAGGAAAAGAGGTCCAAAGACTCATGAACCTCTGGGAGAAAAATATTCACCTAATCTCTGAATTAATCATCGGTGCCCGATTTTTAAACAGTGAGCCCTCATTCCAAATTCTCCCATAAGAGGAAATATCCCCTATCCCTGTAAACACTCTTCAAGATGTCATCTGTTACAATCGAATTGTGTCCCACTCTTTTAAACTGCAGTGAATACAAACCTACACTCTCCGTCCTTTCCTCATAAGATAACCCACTCATTCCAGGAATTGGTCTGATAAACCTTCTTGAAACTGCTGCCAATACATTTACATGCTTCCTTCAATAAGGTAACCAAAATTCTGCACAGTACTGCAGATGTGGTCTCACTGGTGCCCTGTATAAATGAAGCATAACCTCCCTACTTTTGTATTTAATTCCCTTCACAGTAAATGATAACATTCTATTACCTTCCTTAATTATTTGTTGTACTTGGAGGATAATGTTTTGTGATTCATGCATGGGAATACCCTGATTCCTCTGAATCTTAGAGTTCTGCAATCACTCATCATTTGGATCTTTAAGCAAGCTTGAACCTGACTTCAGCACTTAACAGTTCTTCGTATCACTCTCTTCCAACATTTATGCTGTATTGTTCCTATCTGTGGTATGTGCATGCCTCTTCTTTGTCTCTGTTCCTACGTATCTGAAACGGTAGGTAAATCTCTAGAATTAACCGATCATCCCTTCCCTGCACTATGATCTTGGGAATCTCCAAACAATTTGTATTTGGTCCCTTCTTGATCCATCCTCTACCCCTAATGATATAATCTGCAAACATACTGTAAGCCACAATGTGCTAACTTTACCTCTAATATTTCACATCTCTTCCACCCTGTTTTTTATTTCCCATCCTGGACTCCCAATTCCTTCCACCACCACGCTTAGTAGCCCAAGTAGCCGTTTCCTCTGAATATATTCTTCACTAGCCTGTTATTCTTCTTTCTTCATAAACTCTTTACTACTTGTGTTGCAAACTGGACTCCCAACTCTCCTCCCTTCTTATCCCCAACATATATTAAACATTAAATTTGTACCTCAACCTATTATGGGAAGTTACTCCAGACTTACAATCCTTCCGAAACAGCCTGTTCCCCTAATTCTGATCTTCAATTCACCCTACCATCCTTTCTCCTATAATTATTGATAGATATGTTCTGGCACACCTCCAGGGCAGCTGGGACTTGAAAGCAGGCCTTCTGCACTAAGGGGTCTCAGAATTGTTGATAATGCCTTGTACCTGAACTGTTGTCTGAACTTCAACTCGAGTCCACCTCCGCAATGGCTCCCCTTTTCACTTTACAAATCTACTTGAAAATCACCTCTTCAGCAAAGCTTTCCTCCTCATCTCCTATTTCCTCTCCTTCTGCCTCAGCCCTCCTGCCCAAAATCTATCTACAAAACACTTTGGATACTTTCCACTTTAGGGCACTCGCAGGTCTTAAAATCCCAATGGGGTAATGGCAGAATCCTGGTGGAATTCTGGATTGTGATTCGGTAAATGGGACTGAATTGAGCTGTGCCTAAATTCTCCACCACAGTGAAGGGTATGAGTTACCAAGCCAGCCCAGAGGTTCTGCCCTGCCTTCTGTCTATAGGCCTCCAAAGAGCTCACACAGCCTGACAGCTATCCTGAGTCCCGCTGAGACCTGTAAACCCACAGTCTACCTTCACTAGAGAAACAAAATTGATCCTTCGCCAAATCAAGAGGCCCACTTAATCCACTGAGAATGGCAAACAGAGGTTTTCTTCAGGCTCCGCACTCTTTTACCAGAGTGACACTTTGACGTTCTGGGGTTTTGTATAATTTGCTGATGTGATCTAGCAGGCCAAATACATCGGCCCCAGCCAAACAGGTGGACCCTGTCCCTACCATTTTGGATTGTCTTTGGCTTTGGGCTAAAATAAAGGAGTAGGGGAGGTTCCGCTCCTCTACAATTGTGTGAGTGGGGTACACCTATAGGAACTTTGAATCTGGGCTTTGATTTTGTTAATGAAGTCTTGGATGTTGATCATAGAGGGACAAGATAAGGTGAAAGCTGAAGGATGTTGTACAACTGTAAGAGACATAGATACGTGGAAAGTAGGAGAAAGAATAGGCCATTCGGCTCTTCAAGCCTGCTCTGCTATTCAATATAATGTTGGCTAGTTGTTCAATTCAGGACACTGTTCCTATTTTCTCTGCCCATAGTCATTGATCCCTTTCAACCTGAGGGTCACCATGTCTCTGGCAAGGTCCTTCAGAACCGTTCTGAAAAAAGGTCACCGGACTCGAAACATTAATTCTGCTTGCTCTTCATGGATGATGCCAGAGCTGCTGAATTTCTCCAGCAATTTCTGTTTTAATTTGTTTCAGATCCCCAGCATCCGCAGTTCTTTGTTTTATTTCAAAGAAAGAAATAATTTTAGTGCCCCAGTGATTTGGCCATGGATACAGAACACATTATGCAACAATGAGCTGAGAAGTATTAGATAACAAACAAAGCCCAAAAGTTGAAATGAAATCAATAGATATATGAGGGAAAAATTGAGAGCAAAGAAATTGAGTCAAATTGGAGTGAAGTTGGGATGAAAATGGATTTTGTTGCAGATGTTCTGTCCCCACTTCGAAGTTAGTTTGGCTAAGTATTACATTAATATGACAGTGTTCTTTTTTTAAAATCCATTTGACCTCTTAGGATGATCCTGATAAATGTACTTTGTTTCCTTTGAATTCAATATTAACACAGAAGTTATAGCTTCTGTCTATATGCTTGTTGCCGTTTTAAAACCAAGAAACAAACACTTTTAAGTTTTATTTACCTGATTGGTTTTTTTCTTGCAAAGTAGCTTCAGTATATTTTATTGTAAATGTTTTTCTTAAAAAGCATTTTATAATTCACGTTATTTCCAATCATTTTATAACCCAACTCACTCCTAAAATCTCACTGGGGCAATAATTTCATACAACAATTAGGGAGCACATGATTGTGAATTGAACATGCTAAATGTTTAGTCATTTAGTTCAATTGAATTAAATCTTACACCCAAACTAATTAAATCTGGTCAGCTGTTATACTTTATTGAGTTGCTTATGGGTTTTTTTGGACTATTAAAAGTCTTACACTTGTGACCGTTTTCCAGGTGGCAAAACATTTAACATTTATCGTTATTTTAGCTGTGAAGCTTTAAAAAATGCAGTTTTCACTTCACTCTCTGACACCACGTTTCAAAAGTTCTCCAGGATCAGTTAAGATCAGCCTGGAGGCTGACCAAAGGCTTGGGGCCTGCCTGAAAACAGCCAATCTGCCCCTCCCCCGCTGTTGCTCATATTGAGTGCTGCAAACAGAATAAAGTGCTCTTGTACTAAATGCCTTCTTTTGTTAATCCTTTTCTTGATTGAAATGCTTTTGTTCTTTTTTTTCTTCTTCAACCTCTAACCAACTTGGTTTTTAAACAAAAAAACACCTTGTGCAATGACTTTGCTGCTAAGACAAGCTAGAAAGTACCTCGATTTAATTCCCCATCTGCACAGAATTAAGCTGATTTCAACTGGAGTGGCAGCGGGAGATGTACAATTAGTTTCATTTCCTTGGCTTATGGAGGAGAAAATCGGATGTCAATTACTATTCAGTTACATTTGTGGCAAAGTATAAGCATATCAGGATAGTAAGCCAGGGAGAAGGCTGGGCTTGTATGCTATGTACCTGAGTAGCCTGAGAACTCATAGATCACTCTGTTTAAGCACTTTATAATCTTATTTCTGAAGAAGGGTCCCAATGTGAAATGTCAACTTTCCTGCTCCACTGATGCTGCCTGGCCTGCTGTGTTCCTGCAGCTCTACACTGGGTTATCTCTGACTCTAGCATCTGCAGTTCTTACTATCTCTGAATGAGTTATGATCTGTATGTCCTTGTTTGCTATGATCTGCCTGTACAGCTCACAAAACAAAGCTTTTCACTGTATTTAGGTACATGTGACTACAATAAATCAAATCAAATCAAATTAAATATTCCTATGCGCACCCAGACACATTGGAAAGTCAGAGTTTGCTGCTTGGCCTGCTGTGTTCATCCAGCCCTGCACCTTGTTGCCACAGAGTTACAGCTTATCCTGTTTTTGCCCCCACTTAAATGAATGAAAGGTTCAATGAATTAGTTCCTTTTTGACCTGGTTTTCCAATCTGTCCAATTTTTCCAATGTTTGCTGGGCACACATGTTCCTGCACAGCCGTGCTGTTACTTAAACTCAGCCAAATGTTATTTTCTATGCTCTTAAGTGAAAAACAATTACTTGAGAGAGGAGCTGGAAGGCACTCCATTTTTTTGGAACTATATCTCACCAAGGACAGTTCTAGAGAGGAGCAGGGAGAGAGGGAGTAACAAAACAAGGCCAATCCAAAACTAGAGGACAAAGGTTTAAGGTGAGAGGGGAAAGATTTAAAAAGGATCTGAGGGGTAACTTTTTCATGCCGTGTGTGTTTGGAACAAGCTGCCAGGGAAAGTGGTGGAGGCTGGTACAATTACAATATTTAAAAGGCATCTGGGTGGGTAAATGAATATGAAGGGTTTAATGGGATATGGGCTAACTGCTGGTAAACGGGACTAGGTCACATTAGGATGTCTTGTCAGTACGGTTGATTTGGAGCAAAGGGGCTGTTTCAGTGCTGTATGACTCTGACTCTAACCTTGGCATCAAGATACTGTTATTTGTCAAAGTTATAATATTTCACTCTTCTATATTCATTTTATTCTTAATTAAGGCGCAGAATGATTTTATGGGCCAGAAGTTCTCCACAAATCCAGCAGGGCATTCTGGGTCCCAACGTCTTGCTGGCATTTTTAAATGACATTTAAAAAGTATTTGAATAAAGTCAAAATACTGTGGATGCTGGAAATCTGAAACAAATGCAGATAATCCTGGAGAAACTTAGTAGGTCTGCCGACATCTGTGGAGAGAGAAATAGCATTAACATTTTGAGTCTGGTCTGAGTCTTCTTAAATGGCTGTAAATATGCTGAGATCATGAATGTCACTATATAAATGCAAGTATATCTTTATCAGTTGTTTTGTGTCTCTATTTTTTCTAAGCATACTAAAATACTTATATATCTTCCAATTTTTCAAAAATATGGCAAAGGATTAAACACAAATTTTCCTCTTTAAAAATATTGATTGGGCTGCTGTATACTGTTAGCACTTTTTAGTTGTCCCTATTCTTTTAATGGGATATAAGCATCACTGGCAAGCCAGCATTTGTTGACCATCCCTAAATGTCTTTGAACTGAGTGGTTTGCTGGGCCATTTCAAGGGGTAGTTAAGACTCAACCACATTGGAGTCATGTGTAAGGCAGACCAGGTAAGAATTGAAGACGTCTATCCCTAAAGGATGCTTGTGAACCCAAAGGGTTTTTCCAACAATGATGGTTCCATGATTACATGACTAAGACTTGCTCTTAAATCCACATTTAGAAACTGAACTTGAATTTAATTAGCTTCTCTGGTGGGATTTTCAACGTAACCCTCAAAGCATTAGCCGAGTTCTCTAAATTACTAGTCTAGTACATTAGCATTACATCCCTATCTAGCTTCCCTTTATATTTGAGCTATTATGAAGGTTAAGAAAATTCAGCATGTCCACAATGACTCTTCCAATTTTTATAGATGCACCATAAAAAGCATCCTGCCTGGATGCATCACAGCTTGGTATGGCAACTGCTATGCCCAAGACCGCAATAAATTATAGAGCGTTGTGAACACAGTTCCGTCCATCACAAAACCAGCTTTCCTTTCATTGACTCTGTCCACACTTCCCACTGCCTCGGGAAAGCAACAAACATAATCAAAGACCCCTCTCACCCTGGTCAGACTCTCTCCCACCATCTTCCATTGGGCAGAAGATACAAACATTTGAAAACACATACCAACAAGTTGAAGAATAGCTTCTTCCCCACTGTTATCAGACTTATGAACAGACCTCTCATATATTAGAGATGATCTTTCTTTGCAGCTTCTCTGTAGCTGTAACACTATATTCTGCATTCCGTTCTATTGCCCTGGTGTACTTACATAAGGTATGATTTGTCTTGTTAGCACAGAAACAATATTTTCACTTTATCTCGATACTTGAGACAATAATAAATTAAATCAAATTATTACTAAACTTATTGAAGCATTTGACATTAAGGTTCATTACTGAACATTACAAACTTATATAGAAATGCAAACTTCTCACAATAAAGATCTTAACCCTATAACGTTCTTTAGTTTGCTTTTATTAACGTTTAATTTATAGTAGAAAGTTTTGTTAAAAGTTAGCAGCCCACAAACAAATCTTGTTTCTTTTGTATATTGTACAGTTATGTTAAAATTGTAAATATTCTGGTCAATAAGGTGTCATACACTTTAATGGTAATCAATAGGTGAGACTTTAAAGAGTAAGAGAAAACTTTTTTTATTTCTAAGGGATTGAGAAAACAAAGTTTTGAGAATTCAGTGGTTCACAGTTCTCTACATTCTGTGGAGTAGTGCCTATGCTGTTTTTGAGGCAATCAAATCGAACTCAAAATGAGATATGCAGCACCAAAAAGGTTTGGGGAGTGTTTGTTTTAAGCAAAAAGGCATTTCCAAGATAAAATAACCACTTCAACTACCCAGCTTTACTGAAACAGCAGCGTTTGACCACAGAAATAAAATGGATTTTTAGACGCATTTCAAAACTGGGCAATATGTTGTTGAGCAAAAGATTTTGCACAGTGTATACGGTATCAGTTCAATGTAAAATTTGGGCTCTCATCAAGAACGACCTTGCAATTCCGAGGCTTTTTTGTTTCAACCCTACCACCACCCCCAAAGGCATTGCAGCCACACCCACTGGGCATGCGCGCTGCTGCTGGACTACAACTCCCAGGGTGCCGGGCTCGCATGAGGCATGCGCGGTGCGGTCCAGGCGGTATGTTGTTTGTTACAGTGTAACCAGCTGGCGGGGCTACAGTGATACTGCTGGGATCATCATTCTGCATGCTGATAGAGTACTGCCTTATCCCACCCAACCTCCTCTCCTTCTCTAATCTCACTGCCTCCTCCTGCTCCTCCCAAGGAACTTTAAAAAAAATTATTTGCAGATCAAGTGGGAATCATATAAGGAAGGGGGCTCTTTGCAAGCTTAGATGGTCCACAAATGAGAAGGAGGAAAAGATGGAGCTGCATATCTTAGAGCACAGGCTGAAAGTAGCAAGTATAGCCAAGGACGGTATCCAGTTGTTTACCCATGGATTAATCAAACTTGCTTTTCTGCCGTCAAAGACGAGGTAAGTGCAACGGGCTGGGGGAGGGGTTGGGGAAAGAAAAAGAACACAAAAGGTAAGAGACACTCTTGGATTGCTGCCTTTAAATTGAAATTGCGCTGGAAGAGAGAGAGAGAAAAAAAAGCAAGAGTTGATGTCATTGCTTGGACATTGGGGGGCTGAAGGGAAGGTAACTGGCAGCATTAACCTGAACTGTTTCTTTTAAATTAAAAACACTAATCTCGCTACTTAACAGGGCCTAGTGTAACAGTCATTGTCAAACCTACAAGACAATGTGATGAACACAGCGGGAAAGTGGAGTTAAAATGGAAAATGAGAGCGGGGAAAGACGGAAAGGGGGAGGGTGACGGTGTGTGTTAGAAATGAAAAACGGGGCAAGCGATCGGTGTTTGATTGTGGGAACTGGCGGAGTACAAGCCACTGTTCTACAGAAGAGGATATTGTGCACAGGGCAATATCCAAAACAGCATTTTGCTCAATGCAGCGCTTGCCGGAGAGCCTTCTTCACTTGGTTTAACAGAGAAAGCCAGCTTCATTGCAATGACACCTGATCGCACACATACATAACACAGGCAACCAGAGCTGGGTTATGTAGACGACCTCCCTCCCCCTCAATAAAAAAAATCTGTTTTTCGTGTTTATTTTTCCGCTTGTAAAAGCAGAAATCACGATGAATATTTATATACCGTTTCCATTCGGCGGGTCTTGTTTTCCAGGTTCGCTGAATATTTCGCGATTCCAGCTCAGAGTTTTATCGCCTTTGTTTTAACTGTAGCAGTGGCACGTAGAGCTGTAGAAATCCGATTTTTTTTTGTTTTAAAATAACTTTCAGACATTACGGATTATTAGCCGCGGTTGAGGAGCAAGTTTCTGCTCATTTAAGATCTTCGCTGTCATAAAATCAGATATTTATCCAAATCGCACTTTTCTTTTGTGAACATGCTCGAGGTTTGTTTTTGGAAATACCTTCGATGCATTGATTTCTTTACGTTGTGTGACTTGCTCTCTGGTCGAGCTCGATCAGCACGCGATTTATCATACTGTTGCGAAAATGCATCTGAAGTTAATTCATCTTCATGACAACCGAGTTCCCCGTGCAGCCGGAAAGTTTAAACTGCACAAATAAACCAGCTTAGCGCCACGGTGGCTCATCTTGCAGCGAAAGTTTGGAGAAAATATTTTGTTTCGCTCTTTTAGACCCTAACATGTGCATGTTTCTAAGTTTCCTGCTCCTTTTTTTTCCTAGCATTGCAGAAATCATGTCAGTAGTTCGCATGAACGAAAATAAAAACAGTCTGGTCAATCCGGCGTTACTGAGCTTTGATTCATTGCAAATAGAAAGCCTGGTTTGTGTTAAGTCACTTAAAAAGATGCACATTGTAGCTGTAATGTAGTGCAGTACACAGCAGTGTAGAATAAAAGGCACAAACATGCACTGACTGCACTGGATCTCTGGAGCTGTTTACTTAATCGGTTGAAATAAGCGACATTATTCAGCTCATTAAATATACACTTGTACACTGAATGCTTGATGTTGGTTTGAGAGAGAGACCACAGCAGTTGGTCGGAACAAACCGCGAGGCCATAACTTGGGAGGAGTGTGTGGTTTATGTAAACTTGAGACGGAAACTCAAGTTTTTTTTTAAAAAAATGTAATTATAGGAACCAAAGTAGACTGTGTAACAGGAGCAGAACGAATTTCCAGTATGGTGGCAGCGCGCAGAGTCATAGTGTCTACTGAAAGGTTGTGGAAAAGTACAAGTTGTAGAGCGGCAGGCAAGGGATTGGAGGGTTGCAGTAAATAAGTAGTGGTGAGGGGATTGGTTGTAAATCTAGAGGAGGAGCTGAGTAATAATAGGATTTTGAAAGCATGTTTGACTGTGAATGATTTGTAACCCTTAGCAAACGCACTTACAGCTGTGAGGTAAGTAAGGGAGTTGGAGTAATGATATCAGAATGTGGAAGTTAGGCGGGCTGCAAAATACCAAAAGAATGAGTTTTGAATTTAACGTTTCATTCTTGCACTGGGTGAGCCACTATGAAACATGTCCTCAGATTGGTTACCTCCCTTTAAACTTTTCAGCACAGTTTCAATTGTAATTATATATTGAAAATGATTGAAAAATATGGGATGTCTTTGGGGAAGCTACACTTTTATCATTGAGTTGAAGGAAGTTTATTTTGAAGTAGTACCTAAACAATGTTCAACTGAACAGATGGAAGATGTAGATCCAGTGAAATGCAGGAGGAATAGAAAGGGTCACTGGGTGGAAAGCAAGCAAATACAGAACCTGTATTTACATTGTACCTTTTACCACCTCTGGATGTCCCAAAGTACTTTACAGTCAATGAAATACTTTTGAAGTGTACTCATTGTGTAATGTAAGAAATGTGGCAGCCAGTTTGCATTTGATATGGGCTCATGGACAGTGATACGCTTACAAGCAGATAATTTGTTTTAATGATGTTTGTTGAGGTATTAGTCACCATATCACGAGTAAGTCCCTGCCCTCATTGTGTCATTGGACACTTCTTTTACATCCACTTCAGAGAGCAGTTTAACAGCTCACCTGAAAGACAGCACCTTTGAAAGTGCATGGGGTGGTGGTGATGTTATGGTCATTTCACTGGATTAGTAATCCAGAATCTCAGGTCAATGTGGACATGGGTTCAAATCTCACCGTGGCATATGATGACGTCTGAATACAATAAAAATCTGGAATGAAAAAAGGAGTCTAAATGATAACCATGACTGTAAAATCTCATCTGGTTCATTCTTTTTCAGGGAACGAAATCTGTCCTTGCCTTGTCTGGCCTATATGTGACTTCCACACGCACAGCAACATGGTTAACTCTGAACTGCCCTCTGATCAGTTAAAGATGGGCAATAGATTCTGGTCTAGTCAGTGATGCCCATGATCTGTGAACACTTCACTAGGGTGACTGCCTTGATTAGCTGCAAGCCTGAAGCAAGAAGGCTCCCACTGATCCTTGGCCAAGCTGGGAAATTTCCAAAGTCTAATGACACACAAGGAAGACAAAGCCCACGCTCATTCACTTACCTGGTACTGTCTGTTACCTGGGGCTATTGCTTGAGGGATGCCACTTTGCAGAAAGCATGGCAAATCCGGTTACCCTTGCAGTGCCATCTGACATATTGGAGAGGATTGATGGTTGATAACCAGCTTGTTTGGCTGCATTATGATAGCACCTTCCCTAGCCGCCAAGTTTGGCATAGGACAAGAATCCAGAGAGCTTCTGTGTCAGAGGCTCGGATGCCACTGCACTGCCACAAGACCACCTCGGCTGTGGTTAAGAAATTGATTTTTTTTTTTGTTTGTTTTACAAGTTGGAGCTGAAATACGTTAGACAAAGCAAAGGTTTGGTGCACTCCAATTGTCCCTACCTCTGAGTTAGGAGGCCTGGGTTCAAGCCCCACCTGCTCCAGAGGTGTGTAATAATATCATGGAATGGGTTGATTAGAAAATATCTGAAAATGAAGTTTGAATGAAGCCCAACTATGAATGGTTACAGAACTCCAGGGGCTGGAGGTAGCTACAGGGTGTTACGCTACGGCTTGAGTTGAAAGTAAAAACTAGAAAGAATTGCATATTGGTGAAGCGCTTTTCCCAGCCTGAGCGTGACTTACAATCTTTAGTGCTTTTCAATTGAAAGTTACTGTTGTCCTGTAGGAAACATGGCAGACAACTTGCACTCAAAGATAACTTTGCATTAATGACCAGAGGATCTGTTTTCCTGATGTGGATTGAGTGATAAATGTTACCAGAAACTGTGCATATCATCTTTGCATCTGTGTCTTATCCAGAAGACAATACCACCAGCAGTACTCAGTTCTGCACTGGATATTTGTGCTCGAATATCTGTAGTGGGTCTTGAACCCACAACTTTCTGGTTCCAACCCGCCTCTGTTGGCAACTGAATCTTGACTGGTGTTTTGGTCGGAGAGAGTCTAAATGCAGTTCCCTGGAGTGGGAGGAGTTTTCTGATCCTCTGCCAACAGATTTGAAGGTGGGGCTAGCATATAAGATGCTGTGTGTGTCTTGCCCACTGCCTATTCCTAACCCATTGCTCATTTTATTGACGGTAAAAAAAGACTATTGCACATATCCTTGGGCCTGTTGAAGCACTTGAGTACGTCATCCCAATCCCCCATTGTACCAGCAGCAGGAACAGACCCCAGCCTAGTTGGTAGCACAGTAGATTTTACCGAGCAGGCTGGGGTTGTGCAGTGCAACAAGATCCGGATAACATCCGGGCTTGGGCTGACAAGTGGCATGTAACGTTCATGCCACACAAATGCCAGGCCTTGACCATCATCAATAAGAGACAATCTAACCACTGCCCCTTGACATTCAATGGTGTTACCATCAGTGAATGCCCCAATATCCATATTCTTAGGGCTACCATTGATCAGAAACTCAACTGGATTTACCACCTAAATACAGTCGCTACAAGAGCAGGTCAGAGGCTAGGAATGCTGTGCTAGGAATCACCGTTCCTTCAAGAGTCGCTGGGTCAAAATCCTGGAATTACCTCCCTAATAGCATTGTGGGTAAACCCACAGCATATGGACTGCAGCGGTTCAAGAAGGCAGCTCCCCACCACCTTCTCAAGGGCCACTGGGGACGGGCAATAAATGCTGGCCAGCCAGTGATGCTCACATTCCACAAATGAATTTAAAAAGAGGTGGATGGGGAACCTCCTTCAGAAGCCTCTATGCCAATCAGATTCATCCTTTCACAAAGTCTTACTTCTTCCTTAGCACTCCAGTCAGATTGGCTGGTGATTGTTTGTTTGTTTAATGCAGGACATCCTACCAAGTGAGGGCAGAAGTTTCATCTCCAGGCAGTAAAGGCTTCACTGACAGCCAATGATGGCAGGAATACATTTCCCATCAATTCTTCAGGAGGTCCTGCAACCGGACATATCTTGCCCCATACTACAGCAGTGCAATAACATGCATTTGACCACATCTTTGAAAAAAAATCTAAGAGCTTAGAGAGAGATGAAAATACATTATTTTAAGAATGGATTTTAGTATTGGCATTAGCATCAATGAATCCTCCACGATCAATATCCTGCGGTTTACCATTGAGCAGAAACTGAAACTGGACTCACCATATAAAAACTGTGGCTACAAGAGCAGGTCAGAGGCTAGAAATGCTGCAGTGAGTAACGCACCTTCTGACTCCCCAAAGTCCATCCACCATCTACAAGGTGCAAGTCAGGAATGTACTGTGTGGAGC
>NC_063357.1:25413965-25469171 GCF_021869965.1 Rhincodon typus | reverse complement strand
GTCAGCTTTCCTGCTCCTCCGATGCTGCCTGACCTGCTGTGTTCATCCTACTCTTGGGAAAGCTTATTTTTGAGAATCTAAAAATAAATGGTTGTTGAACTTCTAACAGCCACCCCGTTAAAATCTTTGCCCCCACCCACCAGGACCTGTTTCTCAGCAATGGTTATTCCCTATGTCAGCTTTCCGGCTTTGCACAGAGTGCTGCTGGTTTTCTCTTCAAGCCAGTTAGTGAGTGTGTTGGTAGGAGAGAGGGGCTTAATTAATGCTGACTTGAGACAGTGAATGCTGACCCAGCTCCCAAACCACCGATTGCCAGTGTAAAACCCTGACAGTCGATTGGCCATAACTATCAGACCATCACCCCATGTCCGGGTTTCACTCATGGACTCTTTTTTTTTTTTGTTTGTTAAAATCTGCTGAGCTAACTCCCATATAGAGTACAGCACATTCAGAGAGCTTTATTATTTGAATAAGCTCCGTTGCAATAACCGTGTTCTGTGATGATTGCATTTTTAATATGGAATGGAGCTGAAGTTTTTTTTTTCAAACTGCACCAAAAACATGCTTTGCATGTTTGACATGTAAACGTTCTTTGTGTCAGTGGGGAAGAGTTGCACTGTTCAGTCCAAAAACTGGAACACAGAATCTAGACCACTCATTGATTCGTGTAGCTCTCCCTCACTAATGCAAGGTGCCACCTTTCAGATGAGACATACATCCAAAACCCCAGCATTTGCAAGGAGAGGATATTTATGATTTGAAGACCAATTAAGGTCCTTTGTCAGAAGACTGGGATGAGGAGGAATTTCTTCTTTTCAGAGGGTAGTGAATCTGGAATTCTTTACCACACAGGGCTGCAGAAGCTGGGTCATTAAGTATGTCTATCTTGGCCTTGAACAGATTTTTTAATCTGTAAGGGAATTGGGAGTTATGGGGAAAAGACAGGAATATGGAGTTGAGGGTTATCAGATCAGCCATGAATTCATTGAAAGGCAGAGCAGACTTGATGGGCTGAATTACCCACTTCTGCTCCTCTGTTTAATGGCCTTTGGCTGGCTGGAATTCACCAGTCACTTTCTACTGAGTGACATTGGGGAACAGATAGGCTGTCTGGAGACTGCCCTCCAGTGGTAAAGTGTGGGAGCCACCTCTCCAGGTTTTGAGGCACCTCCCTCTCACTACCGCCAGCACTACTACTTGCTTGGTCACTGCTGTGAGCTGCCTAGTGGAGGGTTTTTGTTTTAATTTAAAATTTCTCAAAATGTAGGGCTACTCCATGCCGAGGCACCTTTTCTCTCTGACCCTGAAAAAAGATGGCAGCTTGCTGGTCCTTAGTGGTGCAGGGTATTCTGTTGGTTCTCCAGCATTAAGAGTCCACCCAACCTCATTTATTGAGAAAGTGAGCCTGTCCTCTGCTCACTAATTACCCAACACAGGGAAAATCTTGACTTTTAACACACACCGTTGCCCCCTCCCCCATTGGATCCTGACATTGTGGGTTACAAAGCATGTCTGGGAAGATCTTTTTCCCTCTGTGATGGATTTGACAGATCCCTTGACATTATATTGAAGAAGATGAGGTGAGCTCTCCACAAGCCTGGCCGATACTTATCCTTCAGTTCACTAAAACAAATTATTGGGCCACTAGCGGTTTGCTGTTTGTGGGGTCTAGCCTTGTATAAATTAGCTGTTGCGTTTCTTACAATACAACACTTCTAAAGTACTTAGAGTCATAGAGTCATAGAGATGTACAGCACAGAAGCAGACCCTGCGGGCCAACACATCCATTCCGACTGGATATTCTAAATTAATCTAGTCCCATTTTGCCAGCATTTGGTCCATATTTCTCTAAACCTTTCCAATTCATCTCCCCATCCAGATGCCTTTTAAATATTGTAATTATACTAGCCTCCACCAATTCCTCTGGGAGTTCATTCCATACACACACCACTCTCTGTGTGAAAAAGTTGCCCCTTGGGTTCCTTTTACATCTTTCCCCTCTCACCTTAAATCAGTGCTGTCTAATTTTGGACTCCCCTACCCTCTGGAAAAGACCTTGACTATTCACCCTACCCATGACCTTCATAATTTTGTAAACTTCTATAAGGTCACACCTCAGCCTCCAATGCTCCAGGGAAAATATTCCGAGCCTATTCAGCCTCTCCCTATAGGTCAAACCCTCCAACCGTGGCAATGTACTTGTAAATATTTTCTGAACCCTTTCAAGTTTCACAACATTTTTCTATAGCAAGGTTACCAGAATTGAATGCAACATTCCAAAAGTGGCCTAACCAATATCCTGTACAGCCACAACATGATTTCACTGATGCTTCGGGATATCTCAAATCCTGTCAATGCAATTTAAAAAAAAATACTCACTTGAAGAGATGGGAGTGGGGCAACAATGCAACCAAATAATCATAGAGATAGTAAGTTACTAATTTCCTGAGAGCCATGATACAGGAAACAGTGGTGTAGGGCAAAGAGGAACAGATGTACAGCAATGGTTCAGAAGGGTAAATACCATCACTTCAACAGTCTAAATATGGACAAAACAAAATAATTTGCTTGAAAACAGTATTCCCAAAGGGGAACCCAACATCTGAGGAAAGGAAAGAAAGGTCAACACTTTATGGTGAGTTCCATTGTCAGGGTAGTCAGTACCTGAAACATAAATGTCTCTTTCTTTTCTCTGTTAACCGATGCTGACAGATCGAATATTACGTCTTGCCGGTGTTCTCTGTTTTTCTTCCAGCTTTGCATTAGTTGCAGTCATGTTCCTTTGCCGTGATTGTTGTTCCAACAGTAAAGAGCTTGATGTTGTGGATTCAGGTAACAAGAGTTTGGACATGATATTGTTACAAGTGATGGTAATGCTGCGGGTAAGTACTGACTATTCCAGATGCTGACCTGTAGAGCAGCCCTGTGTTAAAACAAAACAGTTTTCACCATAATATGTAGTTTTGAAATTTTGAAGAGACCTAAATTAGCCAGATTGCAAATATTCAATGAGAATTGGTCTCACACTCTAGCTTGGTTACTCTATTAGCACAGTGAGTAGTGCTGTGGACGGATGGTTCCCCTGCTCTCTGCTTTTTGCTGAATACATATTAAAATTGAGTTTTTAAAATTCATATTAAGGCATTCTACGCATGTTGTTTGATGTAGTTTCTAGTTAACTATCGCTGCCATTATGATATAGTCTGAGAGTTCCCTATATGGAAAGGGTGCAGAGGTGATTCACCAGGATGTTGCCTGGGATGGAACATCTTTGCTACAAAGAGAGGCTGGATACCCTTGGGTTATTTTCTTCAGAGCACGGAAGGTTGAGGGGGACCTGTTAGAGAGGTATATATGATTATGAGCCAGGTTAGATAGAAAGTAATTGAAGGGTTAATAACCCAGGGGTATAACTTTCAGATGAAAGGCAGGAGGTTTAGTGAGGATTTGAGGAAAATGTTTTATGCCCAACAGGTAGTAGTGGTCTGGAATGCACTGCCTGTGAGGATGGTTGATGCGTGTAACCTCTCAGCTTTAAAAAGTACTTGGATGAGCCCTCGAAGTGCCATAACAGCCAAGGCTATGGGCCTAGTGCAGATTCAGTATATTTTTAGTGGTACAAACTCAATGGACTCTGATACATTAGCCCCGTAACATATTCTACAAAGGCTGGGTTTGTGTGTTAACACCGATGGCTTGAAGTTTATTAACAACACTAACTATTTACATTCCTCTAAGATCTCAGACCTGCACACAGTCTGGGTTTTGTGCTTACTGACTACACCGAGCAAAGATACGGTAACTGCAAACAGGCTCTTACTATTGCTACTGCTACCATTTCTGAAGGTGAAGTGGATCCCTTTATTCTGGAATGCCGCCACATGTCCTAATATTATCGAACTGTCTTAAACGTGCAAGGCCTGCGATCAATGTAATGATACATCATGGGTGTCTGGCAAGGCCAGCATTTATTGTCCAACTCCGAATAACATTGAGGAGCTGCTTTCTTAAATCGTTGCTGTTATTAAGCTATCAGTACTCTCACATGTTGCTTTACTAGTCAGTACTTGTAACAGTCAGTGTTTAACCACAGAATTGCCATCACTTGTAACAATCCAGCCCTGGTTACCAAAGTTGTCAACACTGGGCTCTTTATATTTAGAGCAAAAATCATGGCAAAAAAAATCCTATATAACATAAATGGGAAATCATAACAGAAGACAGGCAGGATGTTTCAGGTACTGAATATCATGACAAATGTGTTTCCTATGAAGTGTTAAACTTTTTTTCCTCTCTCCAGATATTGGTATTCTCCTTTTGAAGCACTTCATTTTCAGAATTGCTTTGTGTGTCTTTACACCATTGAAGTGATGGTGTTGATCCTTTTGATCCATGTAGGAGGGCATTCCAGAATTTTAATCAGTCACAGTGAAGGAATGGTGATAAAGTTCCAATTTTCATTAGTAATTAGTACCGGCTGATATGTTCAACTGATTATGCTATAGGATGTGGCAAATACAGTTCAGTAAAGTGTATAACAGAACTTGATTAATTCTGTATTATAGTAAATAAGTATAAATGTAACAAGGGTCCTGACCCGAAATGTCTGCTTTCCTGCCTCTTTGATGGTGCCTGGCCTGCTGTGTTCCTCCGCCTCCACACTGTGTTATCTCTGACTTCCAGCATCGGCAGTTCTTACTATCTCACAACAGGGTTATATCCCAGATTTCCTATTGTGGCAATATCCATATTCCCCCAGAATCACTGCATCATTTGAACACAGACATCTTTGATTTGTAAAGAATAACACATTTCAGGATATTTTTCCTTTCAAGATGTCCCAATCCCTCTTTATTTTCCTCCACTGTTTCCGCAAAGTGCCTGCTGTTGATAGCTTGCGGCTCTTGATTTCCTGGTTCCATTTCTGATGTCCCACCGTGGGAGCCAGTGCTCATACATACATTGCAGTCCATGCCTCCTACTTGTGCATAAACCCTCCAGCCATGTTCGCAGCGCAGTGACTGGGGAAGGGGTATTCTCTGAAATTAATTGTAACACATCTCTAGTTGCTCAGGTTGCAGTCACATAACTCAGAGGTCAGAGGACCAGGACTATATAAAACTTGCCGCTTGAGGTCTCGGGGAGTTGGTAAGCTGTTTTCTTAAAAGGTAAGAATGTGCCTATTGTAATTGGTAAACATTTATTAAGTGGTTTGTCATTTGTCACATGAGCTGGCTATTCCATGAGTTTGGACTGAAATCCTATATAAGGTCACTTGTTTATTGAGAGTGTCTTTTCCTTGGCTTTCCCATTGAGATACCATTGTATTCAAATCAGTTGAAAGGTGAATATTATCACATCCTTTTTTGAAATTTAACAAGAGAACACCCATTAAAGCCTGGTTTTGAGTAAACATAACACACCGAGATCAGTGACCCTCAGAAGTTCCACAAAGAGTTAGCGAGATAGATACAGCTTATAAGATCAGTCATCAATCCTTTTCCCATTGCTAGCCTTTCACTAATGGTTTAATAGTAACATGATGAGAATATTACTTAGGTAATAAGATTTGTAGCTTCAAGATTCAAATGTCTTCTTTTGTATGCTGACTAGTTTATAGTTCAATTTAGCTCCTTTGATTAAGGAATGGAATATAAAGATCAAATAACATATTTTGGTGAAATAATTTCTGTGCTAGTTGCCAGTTTTAATGAACAAGAATCAGTCTAAATGTGGGAGCAGGCTGCTAGTCTGCAACAAATTTAGCCATTGCTTTTTAAGTTACAGGATTTGCTAGTATTTAATCTGTCCCCACTCAACTCATTATGAACAATTTGCTGCACAGAATGTGCTCTTAAAAGGGAGCATGTAGGTTACTATATTATAATGTGGAGCAGGAAGTATTCACACCAAATGTTGGGTGGTAGATCTATGTTTTGTGAAGCTTGTATGGCTCTCCATAATTGTCACTGCCTCCCCTTTGAGGATACTGTTTGGTATTGTTCTTCGGCTTCTTGCAGTACCTGCTCAGATATTTATTGTTTATGTGTGAGTTATGATTGTGAAAGGGAGTAAGCTAACAGACAGTGAGCTCTATCACATTGGAACCCAATACCTTCCACTCAGGTGCCAGCACCCAGCAGGAGGTATTGTTATGAAAGACGAAGTAGAATCTTTGACGGATTTACCCTCTCCTAATCTGGAGACAGGGAACAGAAATGGATTATGAAACTCTTATTGCTAATTTGGCTGAGATTAGTTGAAAGCACGGGCAAGCGGTTCAAATCTGAGACATTCCTAGCCTGTAGTATTTTAACAAAGTACTGCCCTGCTCATTGAGATTTTCCATTGTCTTGTCTTAAAGCGAAGGAAAACTTTCTTATGCAGTTTACTTTGGGATTCTAAGCACAAATGTGTTTTTTCACAAGGCATTCCATGCAGCTTTCAATATTTATAGGGCTCCAATCAACTTTCTTTCAAATACTCTGAAAATAAAAAGTCAAGTTGAATTCTGGAATGTAAATGCCATTTTTCTGGTTAATGTTAAATAAGTATTATGGGTATTACAACTATGAGTTGTTTATAACAATCTAGGAATATGTCGCCCTGTTATAAATAATAACACGTGGACAATATTGAAACTAATTCTGTAGTACATTTTGTGAAGCCTGTTCTGCTGTGATGTGGAGGCCTGCTCTGTGTTGAATGATTGGTTGAATGCCTCAGGTTAAATTCAGAGCGTTTAAGATTATGTGATCATGTTGCTTGCACATTTGATGAATGAGGCAAGATTTTGCATAGTCCAGTGACTGCTTATGGGGTAGTCATTTCTTTTCATTCTGAGGAAGCACAAATAATTCCAACATTAAAATTAAAAACATTTCTATTAGAGTGATGAAGAAAGCAGTGTGTAATGTATATGCATGTAACAGCTGGAAAGCAGTTAATTTCAAACTTAGGAACTGTGTGCTGAATTAGCTCATTGCGTGATACAACAATTATACAAGCACTGAGTATAATAAAAACAAAATACTGCGATACTGACAATTTGAAATAAAACAGGGAATGTTTGATGTCCTTGGCAGGTTAAGCAGTATCTGTGGAGAGAGAGACAGGTAATGTTTCAGGTAGAATATGACTTCTTCAGAACCGAATCACATCTGGGTTACAGAGAAGATGATTCAGCAAGGTTCATTTTCCACTGACAGTAAATGCCCATATGTGGGTGATTAATTGAGGAACACTGGATTTTGACTGCAGATCTTTCATATGTCCCCTCCAGTTACACATACAAATTATGGTCACTTGGATAAGATATCAGAGGACTTCTGAATGTTCTTATGATCCAATCTGATTATCTTACCAGACAAGTCTGATCCCAGACAGGAAACTGGCTCGGTAGATCATATTGGGATTTGGTTTTGGTTTGAACAAAACTGTTTCTCGCTGAAACACAAGCATGCAATGCTGTGGATTTTGCTTTAACAATTAGACAGAAATATACTACAAAAGAAATAAAGATAAAATTGAACAAACCAGACCAACTACTAATACAAGTCAAATATCCTTTATTTGGAAACTTTGGGACCAACGGTTTTTCAGAAATCGGATAATTTTGGTTTTTATATACAGCCTAATTACCATAAGCGTTACTCTTGATTTCAAACTACTTTTATCACCTTCACTGCTGAAGGCATTGTAGTCTGGTAGGCACTGATAACGTTCCCATGCCCTATAATGCTGTAGTTTTGTCACCAAATTTCCTCCTTTTAAAAATAGTCCCAGACATTGGATCTTTAATCTTCTTGAGTCTGCCTGTTTGATGAGCACACGTCCGAAAATATCTTCGGTTTTTAGGTCTTTTCAGTCTTTGTATCTGTGGATTGAGGATACCCAGCTTCAGAGATTTCTGAGCATGCTGCGAAAGTATAATCCCATTAGTCCCAAAACACACTTTTCTTTCATAAAAATAAATGAAATGGCTTTTGTGTAGCAGCCAAACCCTGGTAGAGTATCCAAAAAAAAACACTCATACAATATTCACATCAAAGACCCTGCATCTAAAACCTTGGTAATTTTAATTCATAGGTGATTTCAGCTTTTCAACTGGAACTGCAGATACCTTCTTTGTGGAGCTATCATGCAGCTGAGCTTTAATGTACTCAACTTTAAGTAACCTCTTCATGGTGCCATCCCAACATTTCTGATCTGGGATTAACAGTAACACTAACACATCACTGACACATCTGCAGTTCTTTGTTTTATTTTTGTGAGATCCAGGAGACTTGCTGAGAGAATAAAGCGACAAGATTCCACTCTAGGTCACAATATATATCTTTCCCTTCTTAAGGGCTCTGATCTATACAGGCAACCTATTCCAAGGAGACTGGACAGCTGGCCACCTATTTCCAGGAGGGCTTACTGAGGTTCTTCTTGAGGTATAAAGTGGCAGGCTTTCCCAGTATAAAGGACCAGGGTGAGAGGGGTTACAGAAGAGCCACTCACCAAGGGCTGCCAACAATTTGAAAGCCAGCAGCTCTTCAGTGTTTCGTGGCGTCATTGGGGAGATGATAACTGGTATAAAAATGAAGTGAAACCTTTTCACAATTCTGGACGAGACCGGTAAATCTCAGTTACAATCATGCCATGGAGCAATAAAGTTTAATTTAAAATAGACAAAACGTGAGATCCAGGGACAAAGCAAAAATTGCTGGAGAAACTCAACAGGTCTGGCAGCCTCTGTGGAGAGAAAACAGGGTTAACGTTTCGAGTCCAGTGACCCTTCTTCAGAACTGCCTCAAAATGTTAACTCTGCTTTCTCTCCACAGCCGCTGCCACACCTGCTGAGTTTCTCCAGCAATTTCTGTTTTGTTCCTGATCTTCAGCATCTGCAGTTCTTTGTTTTATTTTGTGAGATTCAGGAGACTTGCTGAGAGAACAAAGCAACAAGATTCCACGGTTTTCAACAAACAACATTAAAATGTATGATACAACATTAGAAAGGTAATACAACCTACAATACAAATACAACTTCTTTCTAATCCCTGCACGTAAGGTAAATATGGTAAGAGACTGTGATCAAACAGCCCACAGAGCATATCAAACAGCAAATGCATTCACGACAGATCCCACATGTTTCTGAGCAATTCCTCCCAGATGCTAATGCCACTCTCGGTTCTTAAATCTCATTAAACTTCACAAAAGATCACAATTCTTCACTTTGCCGATCTGATCTTGAAATTCCTTCTCGTGCACCACTCCACCTTGGACTGACTCAATAATTGCTCCTGTTCTGGTCAAAGACCCTCCTTCCCTGGGTTTACTTCCTCAGACTCCAGAAACAGTGCACTCTCACAGGCACAGGCACAGCTCCAGCGAGCTTCACTGTGTCAGTACTCCCCTGGATTTTTTCTGAACTGTAAACTTACTTGGTGTCATCCAGTAAATGTTGCTTTGTGGGCTTTTCAACTCCACTCTGTTTTACTCAGCTATTAATGGCTCAGGGCTTCCTCTGAGCTCCCGCAGCTCCCAGAGGTTAGCTGAGGCCAATTTTGTAATTTGCATAAAAACAGTTCAGTTTGACAATATAGTTAAACAAGGAGCCTCAGCATCTCTGAGAGTTTTCTCCAACTACCTGTAATTTTTGATCTTCTCTTCATTGACCACCGAACTGTCCTGTGTGACCTATTGAAAATTTTGCATTAAGCCCCTCCTCTGTTGGGTAGAATTGAATGCTGTTAACATCTTGTAAGAATTCAGTGTAGCACCTTTTGGTTACATACGTGAAGGTTACATTCTCACTGGATGCTGGAAATGGGTATCATTGCATTTTGCAATTGAATGGCTGCCCTCAACCAAAAGACTCGTGGCAGAAAGGAGAGTGGGAGATGTAGAGAATGCAGCAATGGAAGAGAGAGAAAAACAGAGGAGGAATTAACAAAGCGTAATAGTAATCAAGATACAGTAATCCTTTTATTGAGACATAGAAATTATTATTGAAAGATATGACAGAGCTATAATTGGTGCTTATCTATGGGGAAGAATTTGTGACAGGACTGAACGTGAGAAGTTGAAGAACATTGGGTGCTCTTGACTATGTGGGCTATTTGCTAGTCCAGTTTTCAAATCTACCTTATTTCTGCACATCTAAGTATTTATTCTGTTCTCCTGTGTTACATGCCATTGGAAATTTACAGAAGCATGTTTCAATATCCGTGGTGAAAATATATGAGAAATCATTACGTCTTTCAATATTGTCCTCAAAGGAGTTAAGTAAATTGAAATTGAAAATCCTCAGTCATTTTCTATTGACATGTTCTTTGAATCCCATCTGCAATGAATAGAGACAACAAGGTGCAGGGCTGGATGAACACAGCAGGCCAAGCAGCATCATTGGAGCAGAAAGGCTGACGTTTCGGGCCTAGACCCTTCAATTTTGTTCAGATTCCGTACTTTCCTGTGTGCTGCATCCCTCAGTCTGCATGCTCCTTTATGAAGTGTAGCAGAATGTATGTCTGTTATTTTCGCAAGTTACCAAGTAGCAGCAAGTAAAAAGCGTGAATAGTATGAAACCACGTACATCCAGAAAATCTTCCACTGTTGTTTTTCTGAAAGAAAGAGCTAGCGCAAGCTGAAATATTTTCTAAGCGAGCACTGCAAAGGGAACATTGTTAGCAAATGGACAGATACGTCTGTCCTCACTCAATAGGAATGAATTTTGTATCTAACTGTCCAATTGCTGAAGTTACACAACTGATCATTCTGAAATATTACTGCTGTGGGAATGCTTGCAAAGTAACCACCAGCTTCTGCTTAATTTTTGAGTTCGGCTTCGTTCGTTTTTGATTCTTTCCAATTCACTTTACAAGTAGCTATGTGATTCTGCACTTGTTTTATTGAAATGGAAAAATCCTGGAATAGTTCTGCAAATGCACAAAAGACCTGTCAGCACCTACAAAAGTCACCCATCATCAGAATTGGTAAAAATTGGATCTCAATTTGAAATGTGGGCTCAGATCCTGATTTATTTGCTAGTGTTTTCCCTTTAAACTTCAGATTTCCAATATGACAAGTACATTCATTTCCAAATGTTAGATTTTTTTTTACTTTTTATTTTCTTCTGGGACCCTCCCTCTGTAGTAAGGAATTCTGCCTTTCCATCAACCTGGAAGTCTACAGCCTTGTTGATGTGCCAGAGGAAAGCCCAGTTCTGTTAAGTCAGTAAGCCACAAAGTGGAATAACTTGCCTGTCCCTGCAACTGATGTTCCAAGCACATCTTCCCTCCAATAGGCCTCTCTCATCTTTGCCTGCCTCTCAGGTGGACAACCAAACAGCACCCATCCACAACCTCCGTGTGTTCAGATGGAACCTGGGACTAGAAGTCAATGCCTGATATTGGAATGTAGTTGTAGTTTTCTCTGGCCTATTATGTGAGCAGTGGAGGAATCGTATGACCAGGAAAAATGAAAGGCATCGAAAGGATTCCGTTTTGTAAATAAATTGAGATTGAGATTGAAGTGTGTAAGATTACCAGTGAGAGAGCATCTTGTAATATCCTAGCTATAAGACACTGATAACATTGGTGAATTACAGGTGGAAACGCAGGAACATAGGAGCAGGAGTGGGCGATTTGGCCCCTCTAGCCTGCCCCAGCATTCGTTATGAACATGGCTGATCATTGAGTTCAATACGCAAATCCCAGCCTCCCCCCATGTCCCTTGATCCCTTAAGCCATAAGAGCTATATTTACTCCTTCTTTAAAACACATTATGTTCTGTGGTCAACCACTTTCTGTACTGATGACTTACCACACTCTGGGTGAAGAAATTTCTCCTCATGGCAGCCCTAAAAGATTTATCTCTTATCCTTAAAATATGATCCATGGTTCTAGGCTCCCCCACCATAAGGAGCATCCATTGATCTTCTCTCCCATTGTCATAGAATCCCTACCATGTGGAAACAGGCCAATCGGCCCATTGATTCCAGCCAACCCTCTGAAGAGTATCCCATGCAGTCCCACTCCCTTACCCTGTCCCTGTAACCCTGCATTCACCATGGTTATCCCATCTAGCCTGGACATCGGACAGTTTAGCATGGCCAATCTACCTAACCTGCACATCTTTGGACAGTGGGAAGAAACCAGACCACCCAGAGGAAATCCATGCAGACATGGGGAGAGTGTGCAAAGTCCACACACAAGTCCATCCAAGGCTGGAATCGAAGCTGGGTCCCTGGCGTTGTGGGGCAGCAGTGCTAACCACTGAGCCATCATGCTGCCCTTTGAACTGACCTATCAAAAATTTGCATTAAACTCCTCTTCTTTTGCTGGGCAGAATTGAATGTCATTAATGTCTTGTAACAGTTCAATGTAGCACCTTTGGGACTGAAGGTTACATTCTCATTGGATGCTGGAAATAGATTTCCTTGCACTTTGCATTTGAATGGCTGCCCTGGACTAAAAGACTGATAGCAGAAAGGAGAGTGGGAGACATAGAAAAGGCAGCTGTGGAGGAGAGAAAAAGACAAAGGAGGAATTAACAAAGAATAATAGTCATCAAGATAACCATGACACAGAAATTAATATTGAAAAGGGACCGGAATATCCTTCCTGTTTCTAACCTGTCTAGTCCTGTTTGAATCTTACAGATTTTAGTGAGATCTCCCCTTTGTCTTCTAAACTCCAGTGAATTCAATCCTGACTGATGCAATCTCTCCTCATATGTCAGTCCTGCCATCCCAGAAATCAATTCAGTAAACCTTCGCTGCACTCCTTCTATAGCAGCAACAATCTTGTCCAGATAAGGAGACCAAAAACTGCATACAGTATTCCCAGCGTGGCCTCCCCAGTGCCCTCTATAATAGCAGCAAGACATCTCCTTGTTCTTGTACTTGAATCCTCTCACTATGAAGGCCATAATACAGTTTGCCTTCTTTGCAGCCTGCTGCAGTGACTTTTTTGAAAGCCTTCTGAAAGTCCAAATAAACCACATCCACTGGCGCCCCCAATGAACTCTACTAGTTACATCCTCAAAGAATACCAGTTGGTTTGTGACGCATGATGTCCCTGTTTTCTAAGTGCCCTGCTGTAAAATCCTTGATAGTGGATCGAGCATCTTCACTGTTGCCAACATCAGACTTGTTGTTCTATAGTTCCCTGTTTTGCCTCTGTCTCCCAATTTAAATAGTGCAGTTAATTTAGTGACCCCCTAATCTATAGGAATTGTTCCAGAGTTTAAGGAACCTGGGAAGATGACCACCAATGTATCCATTATTTCTAGCGCCACTTCCTTAAGTACCTTGGGATGTAGATTATCAGGCTCTGGAGATTTATCGGCCTTCAATCCCATCAATTTCTCCAACATCACTTCTCTACTAATACAGATTTTTTTTTAGTTTTCATCAATCTTTTTCTCTTTACATACCTTTTATATAACTTTGATAGTCAATTCTTATGTTCCCCACAAGCTTACTCTCATACTCTTTTCCCCTTCTTAATCCCATCCTCCTTCTTTGTTGACTTCTAAATTGTTCCCAATCCTCAGGTTTTGCCAATTTGTGTGCTTCTTTGTTGCATCTAATACTATCTCTAATTTCCCTTGTAAGAGATGGGTTGGCCACTACTCACTTTGCACTTTTGCACCAGAAAGGAATAAACAATTTTTGTAGTCCACCAAATCATTCTTTGAATGTTTGCCATTGCTTATGCACTGTCATTCCTTTCAGTAACATTTCCCAATCCATCAGGACTCACCATCATAGATTTCCCGTATTAAGATTCAGGACCCTCATCTCAGAATCAATTGCCTCACCCTCCATCTTGATGAAGAATTCTAGTACATTATGGTTGCTCATCCCCAAGGGATCTCTCACAACTGCATTTATTGCTTTCTCATTGCACAGTACCCTATCTAAGAAACGAGGGTGTTCTTGGAGAAATGTATACAGTAATACTTCCAAGTTTGGAAAAATGCAGGATATCTGAAAAACACAGAAAAATAAAAATGCTGCAAAGCCATATTAAGCATGAACTAAAAACATTACATTTCTGGAATGACTCATCACTAATAAAGAGAAATGTGATTTTCAGGCTGCAGCACTGTTTTGGCAGAAGAAAATAATCAAGCTATTTGTAGATCACTCTAGTGCTGTATCTGTCCCAAGATTATTTGTGGATGTAAAAGGTGCAAGTGCCAGAATGTGAGATGTTGTGTTCCATAACACTGTAAATACTGATATTTTGTAAAAAAAAAAGGTTTTGCCCCAGTGAGTCAGACAATTTTCTGGAACTGAGTCAGCAGAGTCTGCAATTTATTGGCTTCATTCCCAGCTCTGTCCTGAGTTAGCTCATCTCTGCTGGGGAGGTAGTTATGTAACTGGCAGCAGTGTACCTGATTAAAGGAGGGGAAAATCAGCTGAATTTTCTGGATTCTCTTGCTTTTCTGTCATAATTCGGATAGAGACCCCGGTAAATGTCTTAACTGATTTTTTAGGAGTGCTCCTACCCACCCGTCCTTATGGGGAATTTGCTTATAACCTCATGCCTTGTGCACAAATGTGGGTGTTATGTGAAAATAGGTTCAAGGTCAGGCTTGATGCTTTTCACATGCACTACATGAAGAATGGCCATTTGGATGAGATACCATAGTGATGTATGTGTCTGCGGATGTGCTCCTTTTCAAGAGTTAGCACCTTGTGCAAGGAAGGAGAAAAATATGGATGAAACTTATTTTGAGGGGACTGTGAGTTGGATGTTTTGATTGAGCATCTATTACTGTGAGGATGCTTTTATGTGGAAGCTCTTGGTTTTAGCTAACCTGATGCCTGATCTTCAAAGTGCACAATAGCACTGTAGAAATCTTGTAGCAATTGTCTTTTTCTTTTTCATTTGTCCTTGTATTTTTTTTTAGCAGCGGTTTATCTTCACTACTGAGTGACTTTTCAGACAACTTCAGAACGTATTAAGAATCACCCTTGAATTATGAGAGTGGAGTGATCCGTTGACGGTACCACATGCTTCAGGAATGTCCTCAAAGGATCCCTGAAGAGGCCAAACAAGCTCATGAGAGTCCCTGGTTCGTGACTTGTCAAAATGGTGAGGCTTAATTAATGAAAGGCACCAAATACGTTGTGCATTGCCGACATAGTCTCTCCAAGCTGAAGCTTAAGCATTTGAAGAAGTGCACAAATCTCTAAACAGGCCATCTATCCACCAACCCCCCCCCCCCCCCCCCACACACACACACACACACACACACACACACACGCCAGTCTGAGACTGAGCTTTGGACTTATCACCCTTGTCTCAACCCGTTGAATCAGTGTGGAGACAGGTCATTGTCAGTCCCGGGGGTCTGCCAAAGGAGAAGGAGTAGGGCTGTATCATGAGGCAATGGTGGGATCTCCAATCTGAACAACTTTAGTCAACCATTTGGAGCTTTTTGCACCAATCTGCCAGATTTCACGGAGTAATTTTAATTTGGAAATTGCTTGGGACTGGAGGAGGTTAGTAAGATAGGGAAGGTCGCGGCCATAAATGGATTTAAAAATAAGTACAAGAACTTGAAATTTAATGTGTTGTAGAGCTGGGTGTAAAACTTGGTCAGTGAAGAGAATGGTGTTGAGTAATTAGAACTTGGAGATGAAGATGATACAGGCAACCGTGTTTTGAATGGGACTGGAATTTATAAAGGGCTGAGCTCTCTAGGTCAGGAAAGAGAAAGTAAGGTCAATTTTAATGTTGAACAGTGAAAATGAATTGGTAGCCCCCTTTTTAAAAAATTCTTTTATTTATTTATTTCTTTAAGTGTCATTGGCAGTCAATTCTCCCTTCTGTTTAGGCTTTTACCTTCTGCATTACTTTCCTAACCTTCCTATACACCTACCTTTGTTATTACTTACAGAAGGATACAAACTCTTTGGTGGTGGCACCAAACAATAAGGAACCAGTTGTATGATTTGTACCGTATCTGAGTGAAGTCAATGGAAAGTAAAACAACAGCTCGTCACTGCTCATCTCATGCTACTATTCCAAGACCACGGAGCTTGAACTGCTGATGTGTGTGTAAACTGCAGACATTGGCATGTACGTAGCTAGTAAACTAGACTTCTAGTAAGAAAGAAGACTAGCTGTCTGCTTCTTCCATTTCTGAATCTTAATGATAAAGGAAACATTACTCTATATAGATATGGAAACATCAGTATGTGGTATTTCCTAATGTCTAAAATATGTAGCAGTGTAATTGACTGAAAGAAGAGCTGTGTGGGTCAGCAACAAATTAGAGGTCAAATTCAGTTTTGAAGAAAAGTATAACGATTCTCATCCTCCAGCAATGCTCCCTAGCATTACTGCTGATCAGTATTCTAGAGCCCATTAAAACATGGTTTCAGTTTCTTTTCATAGAAAAAAATAAAAAAATCTTGACTGGTTTGGATAATATCACTGCTGTTTCTCTGAGCTTTATTGAATACCAAAAGGGAAAAGCTGGAACTAATGATAATTTCCATCATCATACTCTGACCTATATACGACATGGGTCATTGGTCATGGACACCAAGAGGGTAATGGAATTCTAAGCAGAGTCAACGCAGACAGATTTAAAAAAATAGCAAGTTTTGTCGCTTCCACTGATACAGCTCCTCTGTTCCTGAAATTCTGAAGCTGTCACATGGGTATTTATGTTTACAGGGCCTCCATGTGTTTAATGAGTTATTGTAGGTTTCTTTTTAACCACTAAGAATAGAACCGATGTAATTTAGGGGCCATAGGATGTATTCTATTTCAAAAAAATATTTTTCCCATTTATGTACCAGTCACCACGGTATATTCATTAATGCTCCCATGGATTGACAGTTCTCTTCTTGTGTTATTTTACTGCAGTCTCATAATTGACCAACAGGGCAAGATTCAAGTAGCAGTGAGTTGGCCTGTGTAAATATGTTTTTCTTGTGAGCTGGAACACAGATCAGCATCTCAGTGCATGAGTTATCTTCAGATCTATGTCAGAAAAGCCAAGTCATATTGGGTTGTTCCCTCTGAACAGTACCATAGATTCCCTACAGTGTGGAAGCAGGTCATTCGGCCCGTTGAGTCCACACCAGCCCTCCGAAGGGCATTCTATGACCCAGATCCACCCCATCCTCGTAACCCCACATTTACCATGGCTAATCTGCCTAACCTGCACATCCCTGGACACTGTGGGCAATTTAGTATGGCCAATCCACTGAACCTGCACATCTTTGGACTGTGGGAGGAAACTGGAAGTAACCCATGCAGGTACGGCAAGAATGTGCAAATTCCACACAGACAAGTCGCCCAAGGCTGAAATTGAACCTGGGTGCCTGGTGCTGTGAGGCAGCAGTGCTAACCACTGAGCCACCGTGCCAGCCGTAATAATAATGCTGACCTGTTGGCTGAATAATGCCGAAAGAAGGAAAGAAACAATAAAAGCATAATGTTTTATTTTGCACAAGTTCACATTGCCTTAGGAGCACTTTACGGTCATTAAAATAGTCATTGAAGTGTGGTCACTGTTGTCATGTAGGAAGTATGGCAACCAGTTTTTGCCCTGAAAGCTCCCACAAACAGCAGTGAGATAATGGCCAGTTTGGTTTTGAAGGTGTTGATTCAGGGAATGATATTGAGGGTGCCTTTACAAGATACCCAAACATGCGACAGGCTTCCTGTCCATTATTCCATTGGCTTGTTGAAGGCCCCAAAGAGTTTATGGCATCGCTTGACACCCCCAATCATTTGTAAAAGCAGAATTGAGGGTTGGCTGATTTGTTCTACAAATTGATCTTTCAAAATACTAATTCCTCAGCATTGTACATTACTTTGTTGGTAACTATCATTAATCCAAGGGTACCATCTGAATATTATTCAGCCTGCTATAATGTTCAAACTGGGATAAATTTAAAATGTTTCAAACCAATTATACTCATAAAAAACAAGGATGCCATTGACATGCTTTTAAGTTGCTCCACTGTTTACCTCTGTTGCCTGGTGACATACAAACAAAATCAGAGGCGTCTTTGGCACAAGGCCATCTGATGGTGCCTTGAAGACATAAAAGCGTTGGGCACAGGAGACCACATTGCATGCATTTGACAACAGGTTAGAGGGAGGGATAACAAGGCAAAGAATATTTTGTAATGACATCCTTGCCAGTTGCATTCTAACAATGGCTTGGCAGTACCCACAAGAGGTATAAGTTACTACTAACACCTCTTATATTCTGTCCTCTCCAAATTTAGCATTCGCACCATTCATAAGTAAAGTCAGGGGAACTGGTGACTTGAATGCCAAGGAAATTTTCCTAACTGGGAGTTGGATTATTTTGTGCACCAGAATCATCCCATAGACTGTTAGGATAACCCACGACTATGGACATCCCAGAAATATGATGAGACTTATCATTACAGTAAGACTGTGGATGGATTTTGCCAGAGTGGACACAAGTTGACTCTACACCAAAGTTTTTGCCTGTAGTTGGGGGTGGTTGCCTATTGGACCTAGTTTTGGAAGTACCACAGAAGACATGGGGGAACAGGGAAAAGGAAGTGAGGGAAGGCTTGAGTGTTGACAGTGAATAAACAAATAGTCGCCTTACAATGGGCAAGAAAGAGATTAGGGCAGGGTTAAATTGTGCGTATGTAAATGCACGGAATGTAATGAATAAAATTGGGGAACTGGAAGCAGAAGTTGCTGTGGGGTTATGACATTGTAGCATTGACAGAAATGTAGCTCAAGCTACATTCTGGTTTATAAGGCTTTTAGTAGAAATAGGGTGGGTAAGAATGAGGAAATGTGGCTGTCACGGTCAAAGATAGTATCATAGCCCTTTAATGAGAGCAGTTCAGTTCCTGAATTAAGATCTATATGGTTGGAGCTGAGAAATAGGAAGACAGCAATGACCTTGTTGGATATTTATTATAGACCTCCAAATAGTGGGGAGGAAGTAGAAGAGAGCATTTGTAGGCAGATTATGGAAATATGGAAGACAAGTATGGTTCTGAAAGTTGGTCATTTCAATTACCATAGGATTGACTAAGAAAAGGGAAGGGTGTGAGGCACGGAAGGGGAGAAATTCCTGCAGTGTGTGCAAGAGAACTTTCTGGAATAATACGTTTCCAATTCTACCAGGGAAGGAGCTGTGCTGGATCTGGTTTTAGGAAATGAGATAGACAAATGGAGAATGTCAGAGGAGGGCAGCATTTGGGAAATAGCAATCATAATACAATAAGTTTTAATATTAAATTGGAAAAGATTCTTTAAAACATCAGTGAAGGGTAGATCACAGACTGGAAAAGGGCAGATTTTAGTGGTCTAAAAGTTGAACTTGAGCAGGTTGATTGAAAATGCATAAAAGTAAGGCAGTGATGCTACGCCTCTACAAATCTTTGGCCAGAGCACATTTGGAGTATTCATTTCTGGGCACCTTATTTAAGGATGGACGTTAAAGCCTGGAGAGAGTGCAAAGGAGAGTTATGAGAATGATACCAGGAATGAGGAATTTTAGGTATAAGGAAAGTTGAGAGAAATTGGGCTTATTCTCCTTGGAGTAGAAAAGATTAAGAGGTGACCTTATTGAGATGTTCAAAATTATGAACAATTTTGACAGGATAAAGAAGGATATTCTGTTTCCACTAGTTGGTTGTGTCAGTAACTAGGGGTCACAATTCCAAGATTGTCAGCAAAAAAGCTAGGAGTGAGATGAGGAGAAACTTAATTACTTATATTTGTTTAGATTTGTCATGTTCTGTCTGGGAGAGTGGTGGTGACGGATTCCAGAGGATGTTTCAAAAAAGATCTGCATATATATTTGCAAGTAATTAATTGTCGAGGGCTACGGAGATAGGGCTGGAGAATAGGACGAACTGGGCAGCTCTGTCAGGAGCCAGTATAGACACTATACTGTAAAAGTCTATGATTCTAGTTAATGAGCACAAGGAAAGGCATTGCTAAACTTAGTTCAAGAAGAGAGAAGAATAAACTAGACAACCTATTAACCAGGTAGTCTGTTGTTAATTCTTCACAAACTCCTAGCTTTTGCAATTTTTGACCAGGTTGATTTTTGTTTTATTTGTTCTTGGGATGCGATTATTATGGAAAGGCTAACATTTGTTACCCATTCCACATTGCCCTTCAGAAGGTGGTGATTTTTACTGTGCTGCCTTCTTGAACCTTTGCAGTCCATGTAGTGTCATTCGATACACCAGGGTTACCAGGAATAGAGTTCCATGATTATGACTGAGTGAAGGATTGGCAATACAGGTCCAAGCCAGGGTGCTGTATGGCTTGAAAGGGCATGTGGTGTTCCCATGCATGTGCTGCCCTCATTCTTCTAGATGGTGCAGGACCTGGTTTTTGAAAGGTGTATTCTATGCAGTCTTGGTGAGTTGCTGCAACACAACGTGTGGATCATGCACACCACTGCCACTGTGCATGGCAGGTGAAGGAAGTGAATGCTGAAGGTGGTGGATAAGGTGCCAGTCTAGTGGGCTGACTTGTTCTGAATGGTGTCAAGTTTCTCAGCATTGCTGTACCTGCGCCCACCCAGGTTAGTAGGGAGTACGCCACTGCCTTATTGATGCTGAACAGCTTTGGAGAGTCCGAGGTGAGTTTCTGACCTGAAAATGCCCAGTCCATGATGTGTTCTTCTGGCTATAATATTTATATGGCTGGCCCAGTTCTGTTTCTGATCAATGATAATCACCAGGATGTTGACAGTGGGGGTTTCAGCAATGTTAATCTCATTAATTGGCATGGGAGATGGATGGATTCTCATTTGATGGAGATGATCATTGTTTGACAGTTGTGTGGCATGTATGTTACTTGCCACATCTCAGGCCAAGTCTTGCGACATTTTGGTGTCGTGTGCTTCAATATTTGAGCAATTGCAAATGATATTGAATATATTTGTAATCATCATTGATCAGGGTATTTTCAGTTGCATGGGTTAGTTGTGAAAGTCAGCCATGTTTAATGGGAATGAAGAAACATAGGAACAGGAATAGGCCATTCAGCCCCTCGAACGAGTTCAACCGTTTAACGAGATCATGGCCTAACACCATATACTTGCCTTTGGCCTGTATCCCTTAATACCTTTGCTTAACAATAATATTTATCTCTCAGATTTAAAATTAACTGATTCAGCATCTACTGTCATTGGTGGAAGAGATTTCCAAACATCCACCATATATTGCGTATAGGAGTATTTTCCAACATCTTTTCCGAATGGTCTGGCCCTAATTCTCAGATTAGTTCTAGAATCCCCAAGTAGTGGAAATAGTTTACCTTTATCTACCCTGTCTTTTCATGTTAATATCTTGAAGACTTTGATCAGATCACTCCTTGACCTTCTAAATTGTAGAGAAAACTGGCCTAATTTTTGTAATCTCTCCTCATAACTTAATTCCTGAAGTTCAGGTATCATTCTTGTAAACTTGCATTGTACTCCCTCCAAGGCCATTATGTCCTTCTGAGGCGTGGTCCTCAAATCTGCTGACAGTACTCTAAGTGGAGTTTAACTAGGGTTTTGTAACATTTTTTTTCTTCATTCATGATTTGAGGGTGTCGCTGGCTAGGCCAGCATTTATTGCCCATCCCTAATTGCCCAGAGGGCAGTTAAGAGTCAACCACATTGCTGTGGGTCTGGAGTCACATGTAGACCAGACCAGGTAAGGATGGCAGTTTCCTTCCATAAAGGGCTTTAGTGAACCAGATGGGTTTTTCCTGACAATCAATAATGGATCCACAGTCATCATTAGACTCTTAATTCCAGATATTTATTGAATTCAAATTCTACCATCTACCATGGTGGGATTCGAACCTCAGGTCCCCAGAACATTATCTGGGTCTCTGGATTAACAGTCCAGTACTACTAAAGCATGGCCATACCATCTGAATCCTTGTATTCCAGTCCTCTAGATATAAAGGCCTGTGTTCCATTAGCCTTGTAGGTTATTTTTTGCACTGTTTGTGGTATTTTAAAGATCTATGCACCTGAACCCCCGAGTGTTATTGGACATTCAAGACAAGTTATGTTGACACATTTTGAAAATCTGCCTAATTGAATGAATAACTGCAAACATGCAGATATAGAGTTTCAGAAGAAGTTCAGTAAGATATCCGACAAAAAAGGGTAGCAGCATGGATAATTGAAGTTGTTGCTAAGATTGGAGAGAGTTGGAACTGAAGAGATTTACCTCCTGAATCCACCGCATCCTCGTCTTAATGCAACTGCCAGATCTCTCACCATTTGTTAAACCTAGCTGCCAGCAGATAACATTAAAGAACTGAATGACTATGAGCACAGCCTTATTTTTATATTTAAAGGGACAGTCCTATTGGCTTCCTGCTCCCGTTCTGATCTTTGTTGAAACTGGAATAGTGTGGGTTGAAGATAGGCCTCGGTGAGGAAACACATTTTTTTAAATGCTAATTACGACCCAGCCCCTGCAACATGCAACCCCAAGTCTGCCACTGTTTTAGGTAGTACTCCCTTAAAGTAGCTCCAAGAATACCCCAAGATCAAATATGGTGAGCATCTGTTGCCACATAATGACTGGAAAATGGCTCTGAAAGTTCATTTAAATAAAACAAACCACTGCCTATATAATGGTTTTTCAGAAATATTTGGGGTCTACAATGATGCCACCCCACACCACAGCTAGGACTATTTCATGGACTTATGTACTGCACCTGTCAGACTCATTACTTGGTGTAATCCTGGTATTTGTATCAAGGAACAGAAAGAAAACAGTTAAAAGAAATAAATTGTGAAAAATGTTTTGATTTTCAGAGCAAAGAGCAGCAGAAACTGAATATCTGACCAGTAGAAGTTTTCAGTACTGTCTCAAAAGAGTCCTAAACAACTTGAAGGTCAGGTTAGCTCAGAATGATTTCCGTCTTCTACAGCTGCCTGCCTTCTATCCTAAACTTCAAATGCTTTTAAATAACATTTGGAGCTTTGTTGCAAAAGCTGTTGTTTTGTGCTAGTGAATGTTTGCCAGCAGTTTAGAAACTAGATGGGATTTGAAAGGGTCATTCTTATCAATACACATGTACCTGAGCAAAATCCTAATGCAAGTTCAAGATGTTTCCTCCATTGTTTTTTGTTCTGTATGTAAATGTTAAACGTCCTGGTTGAGGCTTGCATCTTAAAGAGATCATTGATATAAAATTAGTCATTCAGTGGGTGTTCAGCTAAACAAGAAGTTTTGGTTAATATTGAACATTGAGAATAATGCAACAAAAGCCTATTTTAAGTGTTGTTTTCTGTCTAAACTTGGAATGTAAAACAGAGACTGTTGAAAGTGCTGACCGTGAATACAAGCTGTTTGCACTCATAAACACTTCTTTGGCAGCGTAAACCTCATTAGTCTGTAAAACAGCCATTCAATGTGGTGAGAACAAACAGCTTGAAAGAGCTACAGTGTTCGGTTAACTTTATTTGCTTTCGTTTGTCTATGGTATTTTTTAATGAACAATGTCATTTAATACTTTGTGATCTAATTACTGGATTGTAGATTCTCTTACTGGGTAGACATGCTCTTAACCAGTTGACTCTTGAGTCTACATCCCTTTGAGGGAGGACATATAAGCAATTTGGTGGCTAAGCATTACATTTTATTTACAATATCTTTTAACCAAAGTCTTAGGGAGAGTTGTTGGAAACGATTGCCTGTTTAATTGTGAGGCAGCAACCACAGTTTCTACTCTTGCTGAAAATCCTCTTAAACCGATTTTGGGGGGAAAGGATTCGTAGAGCAGGCTTCTGTTGTTTTCCTGAGCACTGGTGCATGATTTTTTGAAATCACGTCCAGTTGTCATAGTGTTATTAGGTGCTGGCTCATTAGAGCGAGAGAGAGAGATAGATGACTGATGGTGAGTTTAACCTCCCTTCCCTCAGGGGGAGGGAAGAGGTTGAGAAGCAGAGTCCTTCACGGTTACCTCAGTCAGTGTGGGGATTGAACCCACGCTGTTGGCCTCACACTGCTTCACAAACCAACTGTCCAGACAACTGAGCCAAACCAACGCCCTGCAGCGCTGCTCACTCACAATGCCTGTATTATGTTGCCAACCTTTGCTCTGTGCTGTGCACCCATCCCATTGCTTCTAGTACAAAATGCAAAGAAAAGCTTGTGAGAAATTCGGTTCCACAGAGGGTTAGAATGTGATTCTTCTCCTTCCTGGAGCCCCAGTTTCTCCATGGTACATTGAGTTTGGGATGCGCTTGTTCCAAATTTCTGAAGTTGGCTTCTTTTTACAGCATTTTCATTCTGAGGTGCCAAAGATGGCCAGTGTGGGAAATTAAAAATCACCTTGTAGGTCAGCATTTGTTTTTCTGGGTCTTGAGTTTTGATGTTGTCAATGCAATGTAGAAGAAGTGAATCTGGCAAAAGGCATATACAAGTTGCATGCTTTCAGTTCCCAGCATTGATATCATTTATAATGATCCACGCAAACAAAATCACCCAGTGCCCAGAATTTCTCCGATCATCTTTTGTATTATGGTTATCTCTGGCAAGGCTGGCATTTGATAACCCTCCCTTGTTTGCTATTGAGAGGGTCATGGTGAGCTGCTACCTCAAACTGATTTGATTCATGTGAGGGTATATCCACAATAAGGTTAGGTTCAGAGGTATGTGATAGTAAGGGAATGTTATGCCCAAGTCAAAATGATGTGTGATTTTGGGCGTAAAGGTGTTTCTGTGCACCTTGCTGTTACCCTTCAGATGGGTTAGATTCTGGGTTTAGAAGTTGCTGCTGAAGAAACCTTTGTGATTGGCTGTACTTATCCTGAGGTTAGGATACACTGCAAACATGTATGGTAATAGTGGAGGGTGGGTATGTAAGCTAGTGCATGGGGTACTGATCAAGCAGAGTGCTTTGTCTTGGATGTTATCGAACTTCTTGAAGGATGCAGTTGCAACCATTCAGGCAACTGGAGAGCATTCTACCCTCTTGTTTTCTACATGACAACAGTGATTTGTTACCAATTATAACAGTCAAAACTTCAGTATAGGGTAGAACTCTGGTGGTAAAGAATACAGTTTATAGTTAGAGATCACACAGAGTTCCACCTGGACAGTTTTTAGGGCACATTTTATAAAAGCCAGACCCAAGAGAGTTAGTATGAAAAAAAATCACAATATTTTGTCAGCAATGTTTATTAAACAAATTAGACAGTTGATTACTGCATTCAGTTATCCCTATCATTTGGATTCCCACTATTTTGGAAGTGATCTGCTTTGCTGGCACTTTCACTTGAGATGTTTTGCTACTTAGCTGAGACAAGCTTGCAACATGTTTTTGGCAACTCCAACTGTCTTCTAGGATTTCGCATTTTGTCATCGAGGCATTTGAGGGTCGTTTATAGCTGGAATTCTAGGAAGTCGATGGAGGGAACAGTTAATTGAGTGCATAGAAAGTTCCCGAGCAGCTCTTGGCTCATCAGCCAACCACCAACGTTAACAATTGCTTCTTGGAATGCGAAAAGGGGCCCAAGGCATCAAAAAGTGAAGTTTCATAGTAGAATGGATGCAGAGTCATCAGTTGATAGATTATACGAAAGACTTACCATTTACTAGGTTGCAGAGATAGGTATTAAATAGTTTTGGATAGGTGGGGAGCCAGGAGGAAGTAACTGAGATGGGGTAGGGCAAAGTTGTGGAGAAATTTGAAAGTGTGATATTAGGGAACTGGGAACCAGAGCAGACTAGTAATTGGCTGGTGGGTCCTACTAAAGGATAAGCTATGGGCTGCTGAAGTTGGCAAAATTTAGAGTTTATAGAACATGGGAACAGGAGGTTGGCTAGGGAAACTTTGAAATAATGCGTCTAAAGGTCACCAGAAAATCTCTGTGTGAGAGAAACTGAGGAATCAGTGGCATGAGAAGGTACCACATGGGGCAGCACTGCTGCCTCATAGCACCAAAGACCTGGGTCGATTCCAGCCTCGGCCGACTTTCTGAGTGGAGTTTCCACGTTCTTCCCGTGTCTGTGTGATGGCCGATTTGTCATGGGATGCAAGAGAGGCTATGAGGCTAATATGTACTACTCTCTCCCACCAACCCCATTCCAATGTATGTTGGCTATCGTGCTGTTGAATCTATCTGACTCAAAGAGACCCAAAACCATTTTGGCATTTCTGCCCTAAAATACGTACAGCTGGATGCATACCTTCCAAATCTGCTAATCAATGCACGCTTCTGTTTTTGCAGGAAGAAGCTACATGTAACAAGAGGGAGAAGAGGTATGACCACATTACATCCTCTCCTCTAGCTTGAAGGGGTGGCTGTTCAACTACACAATGGGCTGTGGAACAGGAAGTAGAAGTAGGAAACATGGCCCAAGACTCAACCTTGCCCAAGACTTACACTTCCTTCACTCACCATCCTATTCAGCTACATTTGCTTCAGAACTCAGGAATAGACAATGGGATTGGGTAATGGCTGTTTGTCAACAAGTTATAAAGAGGATTAGGTGCTAAGCTTTTGTCTTGTATCCTCTTTTTTCTTTATTTGCAGCTATGACATGCATCTGGCACCCAATCTCACCCTTACAAGCAACACATTCCGTCACCGCCCCGAGGTCAGGTCACTTCAGAGCAGCATGATGATCGACAGAACACAATGAGCAGGTACAGGACACAGTGACTGAGACAAGGCAAGGAATACCTGCAGCTTATCTCTCATTCGCCCAGAGCTTGTGAGGGCAGGGTTTCTGAATTCCAGGGTCAGATGTTTAACAAGATGTTTTGCGAATGTAACAGCTGCTTGGAGCCACATGCAAAAGAACTAAATAACAAACCATGCCCAGGATCATTTAGTGGCCGATGGCTAGTATGAAGAGTTCAAATCATAGAGTACAGAAGGCCAGTTGGCCCATTATACCGGTACTGAGCCCATACTTACAGCATTCTCATACTTTGACTGAAAAGTACACATTCAGACTTTTAGGTAAGTAATAGCTTCAGGGTATCTCCAGTGCAGTTTTTCATGCAGAAACTGTGATCCACTACTTTGCATTTCTTGTAAATAGGCCAATTGCTACTAAACAAATCTTCAACTGCAATTTTACCTTGTCCTCCAATGGAGTAATTGATGACTCGGACTGATGTGACAGACTCTTTACTGCCATTGAGACTATGGAATTTTCTCCGTGAAAATAATGACATAGAGATGGAGAATAGGAACAAGTCGAACCTAGCAATGATTAGGGTGTTAACTCTGGTTACAGCATCTCCATTTCAGTTCTCTCATCCTTTCCCTGCTTCCATGCACCCGAAAGCTGGTAAAGCAGGGCACTACACCCCCAGGAGAGTAGCAGCTTGAAGCAGTCCTTTTACGAGTCCATGCTCAGAGATTGAGACCTACTTTAATGTTGTAAACTTTCAGTGACACTAGACTCCTCATCACCTTATGGGCTCCAGACACAGAGGTAGCATCAAAATGTAATATGAGCTTGCACCGTGAAGAAAGCAGTGGATAAAAGAGATACACATTGGGTTTTTGCAGTGAATATATATCAATGCGGGAATTGCAAGACGTGAAATGTGCATTGTAGGATGATGGTCCTGTTACTCATTAAGTAGAGAGCGACACTGGAAAGTTGCACCTTGGAAATTTAAGGCAGACTACAGAGGAGGCCAATGACGGGGACAACATGAGAACATTAGGAGAAAGTAAAAACAGGAAGTGTCAGAGAAACTCAGCAGGTCTGGCAGCATTTGTGTCGAGAAACCGAGCCAAAACGTTGCCAGTCAGATCGACTTCTTCAGATCTGAAATGAGCTGGAAAATGCTGTTTTGTTTTAATGCTGTAGAGGGGAAGGAAGATCAAGTGGAACACATGATGAGCGTGCTCCGGCCAAAAGTCAAAGGCAGTGATAATGATGATGGTAAAGGAGCGATAGATGTGTTTAATAGCTGTGATTGTTAGCTGTATAAAGGAGGAAATATGTCTGCTCTGCTGAGAGCAAAGCCAACAAAACACGGCCTGGGTGGATGATGGAGAAAAATGGAGTACAGAGGTCAGACTGTGTAGTTTTGGAAGTCAATATTGAGTCCTAGAGGCTGTAAAGTGCCCAAATGGAAAATGTTGTTCCTCTGGCTTGTGTTGACCTTCATTGGATCGCTGTAGCAGGCCCAGGATGGAATTATTTGTATGGGGGCAAGGTGGTTGGTTGAAATGGCAAGTGACTGGAAGGTTGGGGTCATGCCTGTTTTGTTAGGAGAAAGCGTCCACTCACCTCATTGTGCAGTTGCCAGAATTGTTTTCCAGAATGACTGGTGTAAGAATGTCCCGTGCCTCGCTGTGTGGAATAACTTTGCTGTTTGGGATCAGTAGCTCCCTGTGCAGTCACAGGATGGACTTTACATGCTTTCCATGACGATATGATGAGCTAACAAAGACCAATACCTCAGGACTTTGCTGGAATTCGGCTTCGAGAACCAAGGTTATTTATCATTTAACAAGTGCAAGTACAGGATTTTGTTTTTCGTGGACCAAGTTTTACATTTTTTTTTTACAGCACAATATGTTCTAAATTCTGATCATGTCAATAAGCTTTAATGTGATTAAACCCCAGGGAACTTTGCAGAGTAATAGACCAGAAAGGTATGAATGCTTTTTGGGAGGGGATTGACATAGCTGCAGTCAGAGAGATATTCTTTGACAAGGAGTTTCAGAGAGAAAGGTTGGAGCCAGCAAGGAAGTATAGGTTGCTTATAACCAGCAAGGATGTGGAAGATTCACAGGAATGGGGGATCAAAGTGCGGAGGTGTGAGCTGAGATATTAATGTGAAGAAAACCGCAGAGATTGGGTGAACAAAGAACCTTTTGTGAGGTACTTATAAACAAGAACGAAGACACAAGATCAACATTTTAGAACTTGAAGAACTGGTGGAGATGAGTGGATGGGATTTCTACTGAGATAGGTTATAGGCGATGAAGTTATCACAGGATACAGGGAATATTGTGGAATTTTATCTGACTATTGCAGTTTCAGTGGTACTTTTACAACTTAAAGGCATGCGGGGCTGACTGGAATCATGTCTCTCAGGAAAGATGCCCATGGCTGTTTATAGCCTGTTATGGCTTTCAGTTTAAATTTGATCATTATTTCTGGTACCGGAGGAAAATGCAATTTGAGAATCATGAAAATTCAGACCATTATGTACCAACGTGATCTATTTCTTTATCATTTACCTCTTTACTGTGTTGCCTGAAGACTAAATCTAAGCATAATGTATTCAATGAGATGTGGATGAAGCATCCTCCTTATCTGGCCTCCTGCTACAGTGTTACACAGCCCCTTGATATCAGATGTTGCTGCTCCATGGGTAAGACATTTTTAAGCTAAACTTTGATCTCATTGTCATATATCAAAATGTGGAAAAAGAAAACATGCAGGCCTTCTCCCTGCTGCTTATTTCAACAATAAGGAAGGAATAAAGGGCAGCAGCAGTGTTGGGCCACACCAGATCAATCCACATGGATAAGGAGAACCACCAATTCGACTGGGACAACACCAAAATCCTGGGACAAGCTAAACAGAGACAGGCACGGGAATTCCTAGAAGCCTGGCACTCCATGAAGAAAGCCATTAATAAACACATAGAACTCAACCCCATATACACTCCACTACGAAGGAAACCCGGAAGTGAGGCAATCCAGCTCAACGGACTCCAGAGTTTAAAAACCAGGCAGGAAAACACACCGATGCTTCATCAGAGGCTGCACTGAGGATGTTACCAAGCACGGTAACGAAACATCTGCGGAACAACAAACCAGCTCGGCGAGCCAACCAACCTCAACATCCACAACCCGAGCTACAGATCTACTCCAAAACCTTACAGATCATTTCCTCTCCGACTGTTCTAGGGATTTCTTTGAGACAGAAGCAAGCCAACAGATACCTTGCATATTACTTAATAAGAGTAAGTTGAACAACACTTTTCGGAATCAACATCAAAAATGTTGCCCTTAACTTGGAATTAAACAGTCAAATGCAACCAGTATCTAAGCTCAAATCTTGTGCTTAAAACAAATGCAAATGAAAGAACTTTTTATCTGGTCATGACCAGGGTATATCTTTTTAATCTTACAACCGAATCTGAAGAAAGATTCTCAGAATCCCTACAGTGCAGAAAGAGGCCTTTTGGCCCACCAAGTCTGCACCGATCTTCCAAAAGCATCCCACCCTTTCCCCATAACTGCACATTTTCCCGCGGCCAATCCACCTAACCGGCGCATCTTTGGACTGTGGGAGGAAATCGGAGCACCCGGAGGAAACCCATGCAGGCACAGGGAGAATGTGCAAACTCCACACAGACAGACAGTGAAGCATCGATGTTAATCACTGAGCCACCATGCCGTCCTTCTTTATGGCATGTGAATGTTGTTGGCAAGGCCGTTATTTACTGCCCTAATTAGTTGTGGTGAACTGCCTTCTTACAACATTACAGTCCATGTGGTGTAGATAATCTATAAAGCTGTTAGGAACGGAGTTCAAGAATTTTAATCCAGCAGCAGTAAAGGACGACAAAGAGGAATTTCATCTCAGAGGGTTGTATGTCTTTGGAATTCCTTGCCACAGAGAGCTGTTTGGGCAGAGTCCTTGTGTACATTTAAGGATGCAGAAGATATTCTAAATCAATAGGGGAGTCCAGGGTTACAAGGAAAAGACGGGACAATGGATGTGAGGAATGTTGGATCAGCCATGATCCTTTTGTATGGCGGTGTAGGTTTGAGGGGCTGAATGGCCTACTCCTTTTCCTATTTCTTATGTTCTAATAGCAGAATAGTTCGAAGTCAGGCTGGTGTGTGGCCTAGAGAAGAACATGGCAGAGGGTGGTGTTCCCATGCACCTGCTGGCCTTGTCTTTCTAGCTGGTAGAGGTCATTAATTTGGACGATAGTTTGAAACCTTGGCGAGTTTCTGCAGTGCATTTGATAGATGATACTGTTGTCACTGAGTGTCAGTGATGATGGGAACTGAATGTTTACGTGGTATGTAGAGTGCTGATTAAGCAACCTAATTTTTCCTTAATGGTGTCAAGCTTCTTGAATGTTGTTTGTGTTGCATTTATCCAGGCAAGTGGGGTATACTTTATCACATTTCTGCTTTCTGTCTTATGTAGTAAGTCTTTTCATTTAAAATTGTGGTTGCATTCCTGAAATTTGCAACTTTACGTGGAATAGCTTCAAGCAAAAATGGTTTCCCATTGTATCACTGTTAAGGCCAGAGTTATGATGCGACAGACTTTTTTGCTTGGACGAAAACAGGTTGGAATACCATACCTAATGTTGTAGAACTCTGTATTCCTACCTGAAATAATTTTCAGTAGAGAATAAATCACTAAATGTAGAAGAGACGCTGTAAAGCTGAAGACTTCAGGAGAAAGGCAAGATGAATCATCCACTTGGCACATCTGGCTGAAGATGGTTGCAAATGCTTTGGTCTTGTCTTTCTGTCAGAGGCTGCCCTGCCATTGAGGATGGAAATGTTTGTGGAGCCTTCTCTACCTAGATGTTTAACTATTCACCATCTTTCACGGTTGGATGCGGCAGGACTGCACAGCTTGTATCACATCCTTTGGTTGTGGGACCACTTAGCCCTGTCAGTTGCGTGTTGCTAAGCTTGCACATAGCCCTGTGCTGTGGCCTTCACCAGGTTGGCACCTCATTTTTAATTAGACCTGGTGCTGTCCCTGACATGTTCTCGCACATGCTTCACTGAACCAGCGTTGCTGATCCCCTGGTTTGATGGTAATGGTAGAATGGGGCAAATGCCAGGCCATGAGGTCACAGGTTCCAGTTGAATAAAATTCAGGTACTGTTGACATCCCACAACGTTCATAATCCTGGCAAGTCCCCAGCTCTTAGTGAGGAGGACTTTCTGAGGTTGACTGATGTCTTTGTTTTTTTTGGTGACGAATCCATTTTATTCCTATTTAACTTTTCATTAGTAACTTTGATGCAACTGAGTGGCAATCTAGGTCATTTCAAATGTCATTTAAGAATCACCACATTACTCGAGTCAGACATAGGCCAGATCAGGTAAAGATGGCAGATTTCCCTCCCCAAAGGGTATTTGTGCACCCAATAGGTTTTACAACATCATCACTATTGAGACTAGATCCCAGATATATTGAATTCACATCTCTCCAACTACATGCTGGGAATTTAAACTCCTGTTTCTAGAGTCCATCCTGCCAAACCATGTGTCCAGTCATATTACCAGCGCACTGCTGGACCATTCGTATTGTATCTCTTGTGAATTAAGCAAAGTACTATGAAATCTTCCATTATGTTTGTTGTTGGTAATGAGCTATCTGCTATCCTCATAAACTGGAGTGAGGGGAACGTTTGAGGATCATGTATCTTTTAGGTATAATACCCACCATTGTCATAAGGGTGGCTTTAAATTTGGATAACTTCTTTGAATGTCACAATTTTGCATACAGATTACTATTTTCTTGCATTTAGGCGTGTTATTCTGCCTCTTCCTTTTTCAGCAGTTATTTGCAACACGGCTGATCCCAGGCAATATAAGTTTGCTCAGTGCTCCTTCTAAACACTGGGTAAAAGTGGAGATTCACTTTACCCAAAACACTTCACAGGAATTTAATAACTTGCATTCAGTGGCTGGCGTGTTTTGAGATTTCTTAGATTTGTGCAACTCAAATTCGCAGAGTTGTAATTAAGTAACTTTCCTGTTTGCACATTTAAAAATCTGATCCTAAAAGGGCACTACATACTGATAGCCGTCCAATTTCTTTCTGTTCCCTGCAGAAACCAGTCTTTTGGCTTTTACTGTTTGCAGCTGCTAGATCAGCTTTATATTATGGGCAGTTTGACTCTGCTGATTCTCAACTATTGGAGTGAAACAGCCGAAACACATTTCCTGCAGGATGTTTACAGCTGGCAGAGGCTGGAGCCATTCAACCCAAGTAGCCGGGGATGGCTTTGACCTTTGGTGTTTTGAAATGAGAGGACAGAGTGCCCAGTTAACTTGCCCAATCGACCCAAGCACTATAATGTGGAGACAGTCCTAATTAAAGATATGCACAGGAGATTTAGATGATTGTATCTACTGACTGTTTCAAAATGTTGGTTCAAAGGCCCATCAAATAGCCAGTGGTGATTCAGCAATGTTGCCATTCACCATCATCTCCATTCCTTCAGTGTTAATTCAGAATGATAAATTTGATGTTCACCACCTTGGACATAATCTGATGGAGCGATACCACGCCATCTCTCTTTACTGGGTTTGCTTTCATTACAACCTAGGTGATGAAAGCACAAATAACCCCATATGTTGGAGGGAAGTACAAGATGCTAATCTTAAAAAAACAAGAAAAGGAAAATGAAAGTGTTTTGCTTCAGCTGCTTTTGGCTCCTTTACATCGTTTAATGCATAGAAATGGAGCTTCCAAATTGTGCTTTACACTCAATGTAGCATTAACAGCGAGGCTAGCATTTATAGGGGCAGCACGGTGGCTCAGTAGTCAGCCTTGCTGCCTCACAGCGCCAGGGACCCGGGTACGATTCCACCCTCAGGCGACTGTCTGTGTAGGGGTTTGCACATTCTCCCCGTGTCTGCGTGGGTTTGCTCCGGTTCCCTCCCATAGTCCAAAGATGTGTAGGTTAGGTGGATTGGCCATGCTGAATTGTCTGTAGTGTCCAGGGATATGCAGGTTATGTGGATTAACCATGGGAAATGCAGGGTTACAGGGATAGGGTAGGGGGTTGGGTCTGGTAGGATGCTCTTCGAAGGGGTGGTGTGGACGTAATGGGCTAAGCGGCCTGTTTCCACAATATAGGGATTCTACGTATGTATAATACTGCTTGGTGTTAACACAGAAGTCAGACAGACATTTGTCACATGAAGGATCCAAATAAGGAAATGTGTAGGAAACAAAGTTAACCTGAGATTGCAGGCTCTTAATCCAGTTATTGTAATATTATTTTTGAAAACCCATCCAGCTTTCCAATTGGGTGAAATCTAGAGAGTCCCACACAATAGTGGAACAAAGATTTAGCTGTGCATTTCGTCAGGTTCTCCTGCTGGGTCGATCATAACAAAGAGCAAGTGAAACATTGGAAAATAACTCACAGGCTCACCTTTCAGTACAGCAAACTTTGTAAGAATTTAAGTATATATTTAGCAGATAACGGCATGTGTTGAACCACTGGAAAACCACACGGCCGCAAGTGTTTGCTGAATAAAACATCTCAATTATGCCCAATGTTGATATATTTTACGTGATTCAGAAAAGGCTCATTGAACAACAACTACTTGATCAGTGAGTTCATTTTCTTGGGGAATTAATAGAACTTCCAGTACTATAATTTCTGGTTTCTCATCACGCTGGAAATACCTGTGGGTTTGTTTATTTCAAAACAATTTTCTCCAGATTTTCTTGCAATCTCTGCCCCTCCCTTGTGAGTGTAGGCATGGATGTAATTCACTATGTATCCTGGAAGATATTTCCCCAGTACTCGTACATCAGCTTTGACAAGCTATTTGATTGGAAACTGAGCCCACTCCCAGTTTGTCATTGAAGGGGCTGGAGCCAGAACCTCCTTACAATGGGATGTTTCTGTGTGTATGCGGTGGCAGAGACAAATCTACAACTTATTTCTGGTGAGTCGAGGAATCTGGCATTTATCTGGTGGCCACCCTGAAGTCTATCGCTATCTAGATTTTCTGCTGGTATGTTGTTAAGGAACCTGCCTTCCATCCCTTCAACACCCCTTTGCTCTTAAATGCAACATTCAAGCTGCTGGGTGCATCAGGTGGAAGAAGCTGTTGTAACTGTTTGGTTGCGATTTGGGTGGATTTTCCTGTTGGATATGTTCACAAAGTCGAAGGACACCATGTAAACTTCTGTATAGATACATCATTCAGCTGCTGAGGGGATCAGAACCAATCCCAGGACCACACATTCCATTCGAGAGCAAAAAAGTTTCAAGTTTGGACTGTAAGTCTGTACAGGGTCGGTTGCTCTCAGCTGGGCTGATGGTAGCAGGACAAACATTCACAGACTGCAGAAGCCAAGAATGGTTCCTCATCCTGAACTCTTTCCAGTAACTCCAGCTGTAAATGCTGTGGGAATAAGTACCTCTGCCACCAGAGCTGGGCAGGAAGCTATGTTCTTGCCCCTGTTTGTTAGTCTATCTGCAAACACTTTTGGTTGGATTCTTACTCTTTTTTTCATCTAGGAGTGATGGCGGGTGTAAAAATGGGCAAGACATGTCCCACCAGGGTGAACAGGAAACCCCATCAGATAACCTGCTTTTCCAGCACTTAAATGGCTGCCCTCTGGGCTTACCCCCAGGTGTGATGTCCTGCCCATTTGAAGCTGCTGGCCAATCAGAGGCTGGTGGTCACTATGAGCCACTGCACCAAGGCTACTGGAGGCACAGAAACCCAGGAATCCCACAGGAGCGGACAAGGAGCTAGTTTTTTTGAGGGGCATCATGGACCAGGGCTGGTGTTGGAAGCAAGATAGATGGGTGACTTTCAGCAACTCCCACCTTATCCATGGCTCTGATCAACCCCAGATTGGGACAGACCAAAGGACCCTCCAACCCAGCAGGGAGCCTGCCAGTGTTCTTGCCCACTTGAACTAGAGTTGATCATGGCAGTAGTGTGAAGATACCTTTTAAGTCATTGTCAACTGAACACTTAAAGGTCTCAATTGGTGGTGTAGTGGGAAGATGTTCTCACCCAGAACTTGATGGATCTGTCAGACATCAATCCACCCAATGATCTTCTTGTCCCACCACCTTACTGCTACTACTTGAGGCAAAATCCTCCCTATATCTCAAAAGCGAATGGAAAGATTTCAGTAAAACATGGTACACAAATCAGGTATGGCCAAGGGAAGAACTGCTTAATTTTTGGCAAAGGTGCCGATCCAGAACCTAAAATTTTATTTTCGAGGATCTGTTGATGTTGGGAGATGGGATGAACTGGCTCTTTTCTTTTAAGTGCTGTGAGTTGTTTTATTTAGAATGTTGGGGTTTTCTAAACGGCAAATATAGAATTTATCAAAATGTGAGCAGTGTTTTCAGAGCAGATTGTTGGATGTGGATTGGCCTGAAGCCCCCTCAGTTCGATGGACAAGATTTCTTCTTTCAGATTTGTGGTTCCAGAAAATCAGCCAAGCAGGGGAAAGCGCCAAGGAAGTGTTGTGTATTTGTGAAAACGTCCCTCCTCAGTTGTTCTCATTCATAATGCTGTTTCAGAAATGGAGAAGAGTGAACAAGCAGCCTGTTTCATGCTTGCACAACTACTGTTGATTTGCAATTGTCTGGCAATAGTGCGTCTGTTTAGTGAGTTCAGGGAAAGACTCAGTTGTGGTTGTACCAGCCTCGTCTCTGCTCCCCCCATTGTCAGCGATGGTTGAAGAGGCTGCTGATTGACACTCATTCACATAAATCCACTGCCAAAACCGCAGCCTGGTATGTATCAGACTTCTCAGGGATGCACTGTTATTTTGAATTCTACAAATGGTTTTGTAATCAGAAGTAGCCTGATTGCTGCTTTCATTGTTAACATGTGGCTGAGTGACGTGTATATTTTATGAACAGCTCTTGATTACTATTTTTTTGTAAGCTGCTCATTAGTAATCTAATGTGCTGGGAGTAGTGGAACAGTGATCCCTTGAATGCAGTGTGGTGTGAGAGTTGCTCCCTCTCTCTATATTTTGCACTGTTGTGCAATTCTGCAACTCAGTTGCTGGAAAAGCTCAGCAGGTCTGGCAGCATCTGTGAAGAAAAGTCAGAGTTAACGTTTCGGTCTGGTGACCCTTCCTCGGGGATTCTCTTTTTCCCTGTTTTAAAATTGGTTGGTGTTAAGGTTTTGCTGCTGGTTTGTTGACAATAGAACGAACTGTTTAAAGAGAAAACCACAGCTATGACAAACTGTGGTCCTATTGTACACTGCAAATAAGGCTCCTGCTGGATATGCCCAGTTGATGTTCTCTGTTATGATGCCCTGTGGTGGCCATTACCTTGCATTGGGCAACTACTACCCTCCCTTATAGCTGACATTTAAGAAAGGATTGTAACTATTTTGCAAAGAATGTGCCCAAAGATTTCTGTAGAGTGTGCAGTTTGGTACTGAGCCTCTAGCCTTTATACTTGAAGCTTTGAGCCTTCAACACTGTTAGTTAATACATAGACATCAATAATTTGCAATAACTCAGTCGAAAGTATAAAATTCTTCTGTTGTCAACTTTTTGGTCTTTGTACAATTTGAGATTATAGGTACTTACCTCAACATAAGTTCAGTGAATTTTTTTTTCCTAATTTTGTTTTAAAACTGATAATTCTAGGGCTTCTTAAGAGTGTTGATTCCGTTACAAGAGCAGTTGACATATGCAGAGGGAATTCCCTAGTATAGTTCCTGTTGAACACTATTGATTAAATTCTGCTCATGTTTTAGTTTATGTGGTGTCCATAGACACACCTTATTTATTAGCTGTTTTCAGCCACTTCCTCTTCTTTGTGTCCCTTGGCATTTTCTTCGTTTATAGCATATGTAAATAAAGGACACCACACTCAAAAGCTTCCTCTTAAGAAAGACTCCTTTCAGTTCCTTTTGTCTGCATAAGTGGTGCATGATTAATATGCAGAAGTTAGTATAATACTTGTGCCATTAGAATAGACATGCTGAGTAAACCATACCACGAGTACACATATTCAGAACGTTACATGACCTTTAGAGGTTTGTGGCTACAATCTAAGAGATAATCCAGATTCTAAACATCTGTGCCCTAGAGTAACCAAGCATAGGAAAATGTGAGTATCTCATTACCAAAACACCATTCACAAGCTGTAGCAGAATTCAGGAATCGTCAATGCCAACTGTGTTTTTACATAAAAACTCCACTTCACTCAAAAAACCCACAGTGAAGGACAAAGAAACTCCATTTCAGCCCATTGAAACTTCACATGTCACTTTTGGGTTGATAATCGGCAATTATTTTAATACGCCGAGTGTTCTTGATTCCACTGTCTTGCCTGGCAAGTTGTTCCTCTTTCCATCTTATGAGTAATCAACAAAATTATTTCTAACATCTGTTCTTACTCATTTTAATCTACAATCTCTGCCTACCTCACTCTGCTTAATATTTTGGATTTACCTAACCTGTTCTATTTAGATAATCTGTAAATTTGATGATGCATAGTTCCTTAAATTTTCCGGACATGATGAAGTATATTTTGTGGTCATTATTTATCACAACATCAGGCAAAGGTAAAGGTGTGAAAAGGCCTAATATTTCATCAAGCTGAAGTTACCCAATCTTACATCCAACCTGTCCTAAATACCCCAAACTCCTTAACTCTACTTTTCATCCGGTAGAATATTCTAGGCTTATTGCCCCATTTGAATATTTTGTTTTTCTATATTAAGTTTACTTTTTATGATTTTCTTTTGTCAGGATGTGGCCAAAGCTACATTTATTGGCCGTCTCTAATTGGCATTATGAATGTGTTTTGTGGACCAAATTTTTGAATCGTTACTCTATCCTGGGATATTGATTGAGCAACTGTACAGGAAAAAAAATGTATGTAGATTCCAGAATGATGTGTGACATGGAGGGGAACTTGGAGATGATGGCATTCCCATTACACTACTGCCTTTGTTCTATCCAGTGGCAGTTTCCAAAGCTGGGAGCTGTTGCAGTAAATTTGGTGTGTTTCTGAAGTGCAGCCAGCAGCAAGTATACACTAGACACACAGAGTGCTGATAGTAGAGTGGGATGGACAACAAATACAGTGTTAGAAAGACTGATCGTTCATGAATGGTGTTAATATCCTGGAGTGTTTTTGCCACTTCTCCCACCCAAATGATGAGTGAGTTTTCAATCACGATCCTAGTTTGAGCCTTGATGATGGAGCACCTCTAAGGAGTCTGGAGGTGAGCCAGCTATCACAAAGTACCCAACTACTGCTATTCTCTTCCAGTAATTGAAGTTTACGTTTGATTGATTTGACCAACCTTAAAAGTAATATTCTATGTTCAGGTTACCGGTTACTTACGTTAAAAATGTTAATGAGTTTACTTCTAAATTTCTTCTCTGTGAAGCTTCAGCATTTTTATTGTTGGCTCTTATTTCTGTAAAGTGGAATTATTTGGATAGTTCTTCTTCGAGTGGCCTAGATATGATTGGCCAAATGGCCTACTTCTCAGCCATACGTTTTCTGTTTCCTCTCCATTACATTTGGGATCATACGTGTAGTCTCCTTTTGCTTTTCCAAGAATCATGTTGTTAGTACAGCCTATCCAACACAACAAGAACTTGTCTTTACATAACACTTTTAACATATTAGGATGCTCCATAATGCTTTATTTAAGTAGAGCCCAAAGACAGAGTTATAGGAAGAGATTTTTTCTTTTATTCACTCATGGAATATGGGCATCATTGGCTAGGTCAGCATTTATTGCCTATTCCTAATTGCCCAGAGGGCAGATAAGAGTTGACCTCATTGCTGTGGATCCAGTGTCACATGTAGGTCAGATCAGGTAAAGATGATAGTTTTGTTCCCTAACGGATATTAGTGAACTAGATGGGTTTTTCCGGATGATTGACAACAGTTTCATGGTCATCATTAGACTCTTAATTCCAGATTTTTATTGAATTTAAATTCCACCATCCGCCACGTTGAGTTTTGAACCCAGGTCCCCAGAGCCCTGGGTCTGTGGATTAATAGTCGATAATACCATGAGGCCATTGCCTCCCCTTAAACCGGTCACTACAGGCTTGACCAAAAGAAATGTTTCAGGGAGTGTCTTAAAGGAAGAGGAAGAGGTTTATGAAGGGGATGCAAGAGCTGGGTCCCAGGCACCTGAAGAGACAGAAACCAAAGATGGCAAAACTAAAATCAGGGATGCACAAGAGGCCAAAATTAGAGAAATGCAGAGATCTTTAAGGTTTGTCAGTGTTAGGGCAGGGGAAGTTAGAGAGAGTAGGGAATGAGACTATAGTAGTAAGTCAAAACGTGGATGAGATTTTTTATAAATCTGAAGGGTGAATGCTACTTAGAATACCTACAGCATAGAAGCAGGTCACTCAGCCCATACCAACCCTCCAAAGAGCATCCCACCCAGACCCCACCCCTGTATCTCCCATTGGCCAACCCACTTAGCCTGCACATCTCTGGACAATTTACTATGGCTAATCCACCTAACTTGCACATCTTTGGACACAACCAGGGCACCAGGACGAAACCCACACTGACACGAGGAGAATGTACAAACTTTACACAGATAGTTGCCCAAGGCTGGATTTGAACCTGGGTCCCTGGTGCCGTGAGGCAGCAGTGCTAACCACTGAGCCATTTGTTGTGAGTCATGACACTGGCAGCAGGGAGCACCATATCGTCCGCATGTTGATGGCAGTGTCAGCACAGAGCTGAAGTTTGAAACTTGTGGGTAAGAAGATCAGTGGAAATTTCATAATTCTTTTGCCAAATGCGGAGGAAATCATCTTTAACAGATCCAACAAATACTGAACAGACAAAAACCCAAATACATTAAAAAATGACAACATGCAAGAGGTATATAATTAATTAAAATAAATAACAATACATTCCATCTGCACTGAGTAATGAGCAACTCCAGAACATTAGAACATGTTTTCACTCCCTTAGAAATGGCACGTACAAAATGTTTTTGCTTGCTCTATTGTTTAATACATTTTTAATTAGATCATAGATTGTCACGAAGAATGACTCTAACTCTCACTGATTTTTGTTAACTAGACTACATTCTGGTGTCACCAGTGTGTGCATGAGCAGTTTCTGAATGAAAATTATTTCAAAATAGCTACTTCTCTCCAAAGTTAAACTATCCAAATATGATTTCTCGTGTATTTTACCTCTTGCTTTCATACCAAAAGCTTGCATAGGACTCCCTGGATTTATTCATACAGTGATTCTCTGGAGACTGTTCATGAACGTTTGAGGTTCCAATCATGCTGAAGACAGAGGAAGGCTTTGTGCTGGTCGAAAATTTCAACACTGGCAGGCTGTAAACAGATAATATATTTCTGCCATGGAGTCTGAGGGACAATAAAATATCTGCTGAATTGGTTTAACTTTATTAAAACTGTCAGATCTAGCACTGTTAGGGCACAAAGATAGCAGGAACCACCAATGTTGAATATATTGAAATCTTCTGTGACTTGTTAGTTTTTTTTTACAAGTACGGAATAAAAGCAGTTTAATTTGTACGGAGATGATAAATGAAATATTGTTTACAACTAAGATAAAACAGAATTGAGTTCAGTAATTCTGACCTGACCAGTAGCTCGAGTTAAAAGCACCAGCTGTTTACCAAAATCCATGTCAAACCAACAACCATTTTTCATTATTTCTTGGTACGTTCTTTCTCCCGCTCCCACCTAAACCCCATTCCTTTGAATTTTCTTTGACTAGCTTGTTGGGAGAGCTGCACTGGCGAATGCATTGTTGGGGGGAATAAGTAATTGAATGAGCTGCACTCTTCATCCAGCTCTCACCTCAGGCATTCTTTGCTTTCTGACTTAAAGAAAGGCGATCTTGCATTTATATAATGCTATTCATGATGTCATGAGTCTTATGCCATGACCTGTTTCTCAACGGTGCATGCTGCAGTACAACTCACCCTTAATGTCTTACTTCTCAACAATGCATCACTCTTATTCAATTGCTTATTCTTCAACAATGGCTCAAAGCAATTTAATGCTAGTGAAATCCTCTTGAAATGTAGTCACTGTTGTAACGTAGGACTTGGAGCTTCCTGGAAAGCTAAACTTACATGGGTTTTCACAACCAGTTGGTAATCAGTTCCATAAAAGTAGTTCAGGAAATTGATCAGGGCAGCAACACCTGAAATTGAGCTTGCTGCCATTTACAAGGATATTTTCACCTCCGGTTTATTTCAAGAAATCAATTGAATTATTTTGTCCAGTTAATGAAGTAAGATTAATGGGTCTGCACTTCTTTTATCACCTTTTCTGAAACTGATGACTGATATTTGCAATTGAGCGAGAACTCTCTGTGGCTCACTGAATTTCTCATAACGCCTGACAACGCTTGGTTGATTTTTGTCTCTGGTTTAATTTAGCATCTCTAAAATGCAAAATTGATTATCGGAGACTTCCCTGGTTTTGAATCCTTCAAGATAATCTTAGACTTCATACAAATGACCATGAGATAACAAGGTGTAGAGCTGGATGAACACAGCGGGCCAGGCAGCATCAGAGGAGCAGGAAAGCTGACTTTTTGGGTCTGGACCCTTCCTCAGAAATGGAGGAGGGGAAGGGGATTCTGAAATAAATAGGGAGAGTGGGGGAGGTGATAATAGAAGGTGGATAGAGGAGCAGATAGGTGGAGAGAAGACGGACAGGTCAAGGAGGCGGGAATGAAGCCAGTAAAGGTGAGTGTAGGTAGGGAGTTGGGATGGGGGTTTGTCAGTGAGGTGGGAGGAGCGGATAGGAGGGAGAAAAGATGGACAGGTCAAGGAGGCGGGGACGAGATGGGCTGGGCTTGGGATGAGGTCGGGGATGGAGAGATTTTGAAGCTTATGAAGTCCACATTGAGACCATTGGGCTGCAGGGTTCCCAAGCGGAATATGCGGTGCTGTTCCTCCAGCCTTCAGGTGGCATCGTTGTGACACTGGAGGAGGCCCAGGATGGACATGTCGTCCAAGGAGTGGGAGGGGGAGTTGAAGTGGTTCGCGACTGGGTGGTGTTGTCGTTTGTCACGAACTGAGCGTAGGTGTTCCACAAAGCGGTCTCCAAGCCTCTGCTTGGTCTGACCGATGTAGAGGAGGCCACATCGTGAACAGCAGATATAATAGACCACATTAGCAGATGTGCAGATGAAAATCTGTTTAATGGGGAAGGTTTTCTTGGGGCCTGGGATGGAGGTGAGGGGGGAGGTGTAGGGGCAGGTGTAGCACCTCCTGCAGTTGCAGGGAAAAGTGCCGGGGTAGTGGGGCTAGTGGGGAGTGTGGAGCAGACAAGGGAGTCACAGAGAAAGCGGTCCCTCCAGAAGGCAGATAGGGGTGGGGAGGGAAATATATTCTTGGTAGTGGGGTCAGATAGCAGGTGGCGGAAGTGGCAGAGATGATGCGTTAAATCTGGAGGTTGATAGGGTTACAAATGACCATCATGCTGCTGGCCTCCTTTTGAGACAGCACTTCAAAAAAGTAATGATTGTATTAATTAGTTTTAATTTCCATTTGAATATTAAAAAAACTCAGTTCTTCTTTGATCTTGTAATTTGGAGGATTTCTTTAACACTCTTTGAAATAACTCCACAGAGCCAATATCCTGTCACCAAGTCACCTTTTATTTACACATGGAGAGCGCTTGACATTGGTCCAGCTTCTTCAGATAGCTATCAGAATGAACAGAACCTCTGCCACTCCTGTTGTGTCTGTCAGCCAGGGCTCCTTGATGTGGCTGTTAGTCTGGTCTAAATTGGGGAACTCATATTCTGTGAGGTCCACATGGCTGACCTTGTTACAATCACTATAACCCTCCCCCTCTGACTCCAAGGACATAGGCCAGCTTTTTTTTTTTGTAGCAATTCCTGGAGCATTTTAGCACTGGGTCAGGTTCCTTCAACTCTGCATCTGATATGGGCAGTGTGTTATGCACAGTAGCTCGTGTCTTGTGCCTGCAGCATCTCAGAAGAAATTCAATTTCCTCTTCAGGCAGCAAAGGCATCGAGATGGTGACATCCACCATGTCCATCTCAGATTTTGAGGCATCTTCAATGCTTGCGGGAGAATCCACAGGTTCTGGAACAGTTAGAAAGGCAGTTGAGGAGCTGGGCATGTTTTGCTCTTGTACCGTTTGTGAGTTTGCAGCTTCCGTGTGGTCCATGCGCTTGTTCAGGACTGTAGGACCTACCCGAACTTTATACATTACTGGATCTGACCTTGCATTGACCATGCCTCTTACACATGCAGGGCTGTTCCCATACCCAACTTTACCCCCAAAGTAAACACTCTCCCTCAGTTAGAGGAGTCTTGTATCCAGCACTGGTGTTCCTGATGCCTTTTCACCCTCCCCACCCAGTCCAGGCAGATCAGATTTAACCTGGTGCAGAGTCTTCTCCAACATTAGCAACTCTGCTGGAGCTATCCATGTAGTTGCATGAGAGTGGGTCTGTTAATCAAATAGGAACTGGGACAGCTTAGTATCGAGTGAAGCTGTAGGCTGTTTCTTTAAGTCTGCTTTCAAGGTTTGGACTGCTCTTTGTGCTAGACCATTGGATGATGGATGGTATGGAGCTGTCCTTTATATGATGAATACCATTCAACTTTAGGAAAGTCTCAACGTCCTGCTGGTATAAAATGTTTCGTGACCTGTAATCAGAACTTCAAGGAGTCTGTGTATTGGAAAAGATGCACGCAGCTTTTCTATCATCGTCCCCGTGTTTGACGGATGAGCTCTGTGCATGTCCAGCCACTTTGACTGGGTGTTCACAATGACTAAGAACATTCAGTCCATGAAGGAACCAGCATAATCAATATGTAATTGAGTCTAGGCCATTCCCACGAATGTGGGAGAGCAGCTGACGATACTGTTTCTCCATGTTGGCACTATCTGTATCCAATTCTGGCCCTCAGACGTAACTTCTCACCAACATCTTCACTTTGAAAACCCTGGTGGAGTGCAGTCAGTATCTGGGGGTGACCTTTGCTCAGGACAATCACTCTTACTCCCCATAATAATATGCCGTCCTTTACTGTGATCCGGTCTCTCTGGTTCCAAAAAATTTCAATTCTGGTTGTGATGGCCCTTTGGTTTCCCCATCACCACCAGATGTTTCAGTTTTGCCAGGACCGGATCTTTCTGCATCCAAAGTGTGTCCAGAAAATTTAAAACCATTATGGACACTTCTAGTGGCAGTACCACTGGTTGTTATCTGCCAGTGCATCCGCATTTGGCCTCCTGGATGGTGTTCCAACTTGTAATTATAAGCACTTACTTTTAGAACTCACTGCTGAATTTGGCCTGAAGATATGGGCAGCACTGCCTTGACCTCTTTAAGTAGGCGTAGCAGTGGTTTGTGGTCAATTATTATTACAAATTTACATCCATAAAGGTTTTTGGTAGAACTTCCTGACTCCAAATATGACTGCCAAACCTTCTTTCTCTACTGGGCCATATTTATGCCCTGCATTAGTCGAAGTCCTGGATGCATACACTACTGGGCATTCCATTCCATTGGGCTACCTGTGAGCTAATACTGCCCCGATGCCGTACAGGAAGGCATTGCATGTCAGTACCACATCTCACTTGGGATCATAGTGGGTCAACATCTTTAGAGGATGACAGCTGTTTCTTCACTTTTCTGAAAGCTATGGCTTGGCTATGCAACCGTTTCCAAGGTTGATCCTTTTTTAGGAGTTGATGCAAAGTTGCCAGGATGGAGGGCAAGTTATGTATGATCTTTCCGTAATAATTCACCAGCCTGAAGAAAGAGCTAAGCACTGGTACACATGTGGGAGCCAGGGCACCTTTTGATCACATTCACTTTATCTTCCAACGGCTGTAACCGGGTCTTGTTGAATCTGTAGCCCAGGTAGGTCACTTGGGGTGGCTTGAACACATATTTTTCCCTTCTTAGGCATATGCCCACCTGGGAGAAGCATCGAAGGACTGTCCAAGTTCTCTAAGTGCTCTTTATTGGTCTTTCCTGTTATTAACACGTCATCTAGATGGTGATCTGGGGTAGATCTTGTAAAATGTTCTCCATCATCCGCTGAAAAATTGCACAGGCTGACAATACCCCAAATGGCAGTTTCGTATATTAGTACAAACCCTTATTGGTATTAATTGTAGCATACTTCTGGGAATCTAATTGCAACTGCAAGTATGCATGGCTCATGTCCAGCTTCATGAAGGACAGTCCCTGCTGCCAGCTTTGGGTATAAATCCTCTGTGCGAGGGATTGGGTATTTATCTAGCTGCAAAAAGCGGTTTACTGTTCATTTAAAATGGTTCATTACAAAGGTGAACTGAGCCGTCGGTTTCACAAATGTACGAATGGTGTTGCAAACAGTACTGGTTTGATCATTCCTTCGCTTTCCAGCCTCCTGATTTCCACCCCTACTTTTGCCCGTATAGCAAACGGCACTGGGCAAGTCTTGCAGAATCATGGAATTGCTTCCTGGTCAGCATACAAGGTGGTCTTAGCTCCTTTGATAGTCCCTAGCGCTTCCTGAAAGACTTTGGGGTATTTAATTAGGACTTCACTCAGGCACTCAGATTTCTAATTGAAAAATGTTGATCCAATCTTGGTGAATCTTTCTCAACCAATTTTGCCCCATCAAGCTTGCGCCCAAGCCTTTTACTACAATCAGAGATAGCTGAACTGGCTACTCCTCATCAGAGACCAGAACTGAAGGTGTCCCCTTAATCTATAAAGGCTCCCCAGTTTAAGTTCTCAGTCTGGCCAAGGTCTTGCACAAACCTTGGGAATTGGAGCTCATATTGAATTTTCTTAAAGACTAGTTCTGCGATCACTGGAACAGCCATGCCAGTATCGAATTCCATTAGATCTGGCTAACCATTCAACCAGATATTTATTTTGATTCTGATTTGGGTGTTGCTAAGCAATTTAACTATTCCAAACCAGATATAGGTGGACTTTCTAGGGTGTGCACTCCCCTGGATACCGGTCTATGAGTTCTTTTATTCAATTTAAATTTAGTGGGACCCTTTTGCTGTCTTGAGTCTGCATATTAGCAGCAACTACAATGGCTTTCCAGCCTGGATCCTGAAGAAAATTTTAACTGTTTGGCCGAGGCTTGGTTTTGTTTTCCGGTTTTGCTGTGGACTGACATCGGGTTCCTGTATTCAGGATATGTCCTGAGTGAGGCTATGCAATTACCTTCACTCAAGTGGTGTTCCCCAACATCAAGCAGATTGGCAAGGGTGTTCACTTCCATCAGAATATTCCATATGCTCCAATTGCTGCATTTTCTAATGATGAAAACCAATTGTAGTGCCTGTTTAAAGTCTAGTTGGGCTTCAGCAAATAGGTGCTTTTGCATGGTTACATCATTAATCCCACATACAAATGGTCTCTCAGCTTCTAATTAAGGGTCAAGCCAAAGTCACATGTTTCTGCCATTAATCTTAACATCATCAAAAATCCCAGTACAGATTCCCCTGGTTCTCAAATTGCCAAGTAAAACCTATAGCATCTCAGAATTAAAGGAGGCTTGGGGTCGTAATATTCCCAACTAAATCTGTCAACTGTTGAAAGGTTTTAGTATCTGGTGCCTCAGGGAAAGTTAGGCTCCAAATAACGAAAAAAGGTGTTTGTCCACAAGCTATCAGGAGAATTACTCATTGCATTTCATCTGCCCCAGTGTTATTTGCCCCAAAAGAGACACATACTTTCCACATACTGGGCCCAGTCTTTGATGGCAGGATCGAACGAATCAAGCTTCCCCAGTAAAGGCATGATGCCAGAAATGCTTACCCCAACTCAAGACCACTGTGGCAAGCAAATTTCTTCAGGAGCGTGCTTTTCTCTTCGCCACTGAAATAACTCCACAGAGGCTGACATCCTGTCACCGAGTCACCCTATATTTACATATGGAAAGTCCTTGATAGTGATCCAGCTCCCTCGGAGCCAGCCCTCAGAGTGAACAGAACCTCTGACACTCCTGTTTATATCTGTTAGCCAGGGCTCCCTGATTGGGACTGTTCATCTGGTCCAATCAGGGAACTCCTATTCTTTGAGGTCCACTGGGCTAACCTTGTTACAATCACTACTCTTCATCTCAGGTTTTCCTGGTTAACAGTGCAACCACTAAATACCTAATTTGACAAAAGACTGAAAACATTAAATATATTCAGAGTTAAACCTTACATGATCAAAAGATACCTCTAAAAGTAAATTGAGCTTCATTGATATCGACTGTAGTCACAAATTTTGAATCACTTTGCTGTGCGTGAAATCCTTTGAGCTGAATTACCTTCAGAGTTGCTAATCTTGAAAGGATTAACCAATGCCCAGCTCAGAAATGGAACTTTTGCAGAGCACATTGTAAACTTGTTCTGGAATGTGCTTCAGGAATGAAACTTTTACCATTGCAGCTGCAATGACTAAAACAAAGTGATGACACTGATTCTGTTCCTTACGTAGCTCACTTCAGGAGCATGAGGTGGTCCTGGGTAACATATATCAGGAAGAAATCCTGATCTGTAAATAATTTAAATATAGCTTTTGCTATAGTTCTATGCACTTCTTCCATTTTTCTGGAAGCGATTAGCCCTGCTCAACATCATGAAGGCACTCTTAAACCATCAGTCTTGCTCTGCATGTAATTGATTAAGTATTACCAAGAGACTAATTTTTTAACATTTATTCAGGGGATGAGGGTGTTGCTGGCTAGGCCAGCATTTATTACCCATCCCTAATTGGCCAGAGGGTAGTTAGGAGTCAACCACATTGCTGTGGGTCTGGAGTCATTTGTAGGCCAGACCAGGTAAGGATGGCATTTCCTCCCCTAAAGGACATTAGTGAACTAGATGGGTTTTTCCCCCTGAAAGCTGGCAATGGATTCATGATCATCATTAATTCCAGATATTTATTTGAATTTAAATACCACCATTGGCTGTGGCAGGATTTGAACCCAGGTCCCCAGAGCCTTATGTGGGTCTCTGGATTAACAGTCTAGTGATAATACCACTAGACTATTGCCTCCCAGTTGGAAATGTTACATTTACTATGGTTTGCCATTCAATCCACCTGTGCTAATTTCTACTGTTTAGATTTCACAGGGCTTTACTTTTAAGCAATAATCGTATGGGGTGTCACCATACACACATCCTGAAATAGAGACAACTCCAAACTATGTCTCTGCTGTGTTACAGGAAATGAGTTGAAAAGTAAGAAGTTTTCATTTTAACAGTGAAATACATTACAAGTCTAGACATTTTAGAGAAGATCTTTACCCAGAGGGATTACAGATAGGGGCAAGGTTGAGGCCTTGGAGGCCAAAGTCAAGGTAGGCATTAATATATGCCACCCTCCCCCAATGTGTTTGGACCGATGTGATTGGCAACAGAGTGCAAGGTGGAAACCCGACTGTCTGCCTGCCTCCCTCCAATGAAATTGAGCTTAAATGTGGCCTTGCTGCCTTCCTGCAGACTGATTGGGACCCACGGAAATGCCTCATCCCCACCTTGTCATTGGGCAGCTACCCAGCAAATCAGCTGGGCGCAGGGTGGGGGTTCACAACAAAAGCAGAAACTGCAGGAGAAACTCAGCAGGTCTGGCAGCATTTTTATTTTGGTTCATTCACAGGACATGGACCCTACTGGTTACACTGGCATTTATTGCCCATCCTTTATTATTTCAACCAAAATGTTGTCAGTCTGGAGTCATATGTAGGCCAGACCAGGTAATGATGGTATTTTCCTTCCTTGAAGGACATTAGTGAACCAGATGGGGATTTTCTGACAATTGACAATGGAATCATGGTCATGCTTAGACTCTTAATTCCAGATTATTTTTCCTTGTATTCAGATTCCATCATCTGCCATGATGAGATTTGAACCCTGGATGTCTGGATGACCAGTCTAGTGATAATACCACTGGGCCAATGGAGCTGTGGAAAGAAACAGAGTTAACATCTTGAGTCTGGTGACCCTCCCGGGAGTTCCCTTGTTCACGGGCACACCCCATCCAATTAAAGGACCCAGCATGAGGGAGATGGATCCTGCAGAAAGTCACCCATGCTCTTGCTTTTGAAGACCCACCCCCATCAATCTACTCTTTATTGGTCACCACCCCTCCCAGAATCTAACCTCACCCATCCTCCCCATATCTTGGGATCCATTCTCAATGTAGGCCCTTATGGAAAAGGTGGCAGTGTCAGCATTGGCGACCTGCTGGTCACTGGCCCACAGCTCTCAGTGGGGACCAGAGGGGGTATTTCTGGCCAATTAGATGGCCAGATAGGTGCCTCTTTGGCAGCATTGGGCCTATCAGGGGAAAAAAGTGACATGGTTTTCCCAGATGCATGGGACCCTGGATGCCCTCACTCACTCCCAGCTGAAATCAAGGCTTTGCTCGGCAAGGAGCCAGTATAGGTCAGAAAGAATATTTCACTCTACTTCTAGACTTTAATATCCTGGAGAATGAACATTCCCAGGCACTTTGCTTCAAACAGTCTGGTGTGAGAAACTACATCCATTCTTATTCACTATCCTCCGACCACAGACAACCACCACCAAAGGAACTTCCTACAGCAAGTGTGAAGGAGAGGAGGGTGAATTAATTACATGTATGCATCCACTTTCACCCTGACACCATTAAAAACCCCTCGGGTCTTTTATAAACAAACTGCATTTAAGCAACTGACTTGAGTATTGCCAAGAGCAAAAAGCTAAAGAACGACCACAAAACATTAGTTTTGATTCAGTATATTCGGTTGCCAGTAAGAAGTTGTAACTTTAAACTCTAGAGGATACGATATATAGTTTAATGAACAGGTAATGTAAATCTGCTCAGAATTAATATCCATTAGTTCCTAGGTTTATTTCATTCACAAGAATATTCGTTTGTTAATTATACAAGATCATATCGATTGTAACTTTGTGACTTTCATACTGGTGGCATCAAGTAACTGTAAAATAAAACTACTACTCAGTCTGAGAAGATGATCACAGAGTCACACCTTTAAACAGAAATAACAATAAAAAAAAGGACTTCATTATCAGTGAACTAGCCTGGCAGTGAATGGTTACTAATTCTAAACGTCTGGTGTCTGCTTGCAAAACTTCTCAAGGCATAAATTAAAATTCACATTAACATTATTTTAAAATTGCAGTTAGCCTGAATACACCAAGTTCAGCGTGCTGTTCTGGGGTCATTTTGGAGCATTCTGATCTGAGAACCACCTCCACACCATGCTTATGTCCCGTTACGACAGCAAATTGACTTTGTAAAGCAGGTTTTCAGATGATCTCGCAAAGGATCTCTTCTTCTTCACTTGACAATGTACTGGAATATGTATGACCAGCTGTTGTGACGGAAGCTGGTGTTCCTCCACTGATAACACAAAATGGTGAATCTCTGATGGATTACTCTACAGTTTAGAATACAGTTTAGAATAAGTGGTGCATTAAAGTTTCCAGTGCTGTGAGCACTTACAGTGATGCGTCTGAGTGTTCTTGCATGCTGATGGTATCGTATACATTGAAATCTTTCTGTGTATTTGTGCAGTCACACACTTCATGTAATGTAAGTGTAATAATAATTAGAAAGCTTCTGGGCTGGTTTCTCCTCTGGGCTGTTTTGCTGCTTGAGGTGATGTTTGCAGAATTACTGGCGACAATTTTGGACTCGATGGGTCGATTGGTCTGCTTCCGTTCTATTGGGATTCTATGAACCCTTCTGCAGCAAGTGTGGAAGAGGGGACGGTGAAAGTCAGTTACTTGTGTGACACTGCTGTGACCCTGACCCCTTTTGTTCTTGATGCCTGTGCTGATGACCAGAGGGCAGAAGAGAGTGGGATGTGGGCACTGTCAGGTCCTATCCTTCACCCAGGACCTTTTGAACACTTCTTGTGCTTTGCAGTGCAGATCCAGCCATGCAACTCCCCTCCCTCTCTCCCTACAAATTCTTCACTTTGTCACGGGCAGATCAGAGTACAGTGCAGTGACATGAAGGCTGGAATAATGGAAGGTTTTACAAGCCCCAGTCCTCATTTCAATGTGGTAGTGCAGTTGAGAAATGGACAGCTAAAGTTGGTACTGTGGTGAGGAAGGGGGGACAAGGGTGGATACACAGTAGGAGTGTAGATGAAACTTCTAAATGACATTTTAAAGGACAGGGGCTGGGGGACAGATGGCCCCATTCCAATGTTGTTGCCTCACAAACCCCAAAATGTATCTTTCTTAAATTGTAGGCAAATCAGATTTTTTGAACATTATTTCTCACGTCTGATTGGGCATTCTTATCGGGTGGCTCTGACTCCCCTGATCATCTTTTCTGCTTGTTCTGAGAGCTGACTGTGGAAAAGCAAGTAATTTGAAACAAAACTTTTTGTTTTGAAGAGTCTGAACAGCTTCACCTGAAGTATAATTGTAAAAAACTTTAACCTTTTAAAGTAATATTGCTCACATTGCTCTTCTGACCTCGACCTCCTTACAAATGCTAAGCACGTATTGAAATGAAGTGTGTCTTCGTTATTCCACTTCAAACCCGCATTGGTTCTGGAAAACTTTAAACTTCTTCAGTGACTTGTCTATAAGTCAAACCATGGTTCTGTCTGTACGTTGAGTATTTAAATTCACCATTCATTTCAAGACTGTAGAATAGTCACATCCTGTCCTTCTTTGAAAGGGACACACCTCTATATTGTACATTAAACTGTATTCAGTTCCATTTCCTGTATAACAGAGGGTTCTTTGACTTAAAATAAGCAGCAATGTAGAAGATCTGGAAGCAATTTAGTTATAATCATACGCTTAGGAATCAGAGAATGGAAATGCAAACTACTTTTAGAACATTAAAAAAAAACTGCTTTCAGTGACAAGTGCTTTGAATAAATTAACAAGCCTGTTAATGGAAACAAAGTAATGAAGTGATTTAAAGTACTTGTTGTCATAGAGAAATGAGTTTTGGTAGACTAATTGATTTTTTGGATCATAGACCTTAATATGGAATTTTTTCATTGTTTAAATACACGGACTAATAAATTAACATCAACTGAAATTTAACAAGAAATCGCTTTTGAAAAAATTGACAAACTATTGATTCTTCAGTGATCAATGTAGGTGTTGATTGACTAACTAAATTGAGTAAACAAAGGGGCAAGTAGGTTAAAACTTACCCTTATCGGAGGACAGTCCAAGAAAGGGTTAGCAAGATAATAACGTACCATGTCCTTGGTACAAAGGTCAGCAGTAGGCTTCTGAAAGACTTCACATCTGTATAGGAGTGTTGTGAATTTCTCTGAAGACGTTGGAATAGCACATGCATTTCCCATTCATTTTCTGAGCATTTCATCTTTTGAGCTCAGTATTGGATGCTAGTAATTCTTTGCATTGTGCAATGAAGATCTCCTCAAAAGCCAAAACAATATTTTGTTTTGCCAATGTGAAAACACCTTTAGAATAGTGTTGTGTGAGGTACTGTAATAATTATTGGGCTCAGTTGTGTATTTCTCAAGTATTCACCAGCGTAAATTAAAATCCACCATAATCCTGTCAGACCATTGAGCTACGCTTCTCATTAGAGAAAGACAACTGGTGGCTGTTTAACCTGAGGGTCACTACGCCTCAGGTGAGAGGAGAGGTTGGAAAGGAAAGTCCTTCATGGTAATATCAGCCGGAGCAGAAATTGAACCCATGTCGTTGGCACCACTCACCAGCTATCCAGCCAATGAGCTAATTGAATTCACCAGTGTAGGATGGGTATTACTGTGCTGTACTTGCTAATCTGTTATTTATCAGAATCCTAATATGCTGATCACAGAATCCTTACAGTGTGGAAACAGGGCATTTGGCCCAACAAGTCCACACCCTCTGAAGAGAAGCCCACTCAGACACACCCCTCAACCCTATATTTCCCATGGCTAATGCACCTAATCTACACATCCCTAGACACTACGGTGCAATTTAGCATGGTCAACCCACTTACCTTGGACATCTTTGAACTGTGGGAGGAAACTGGAGCACCCGGAGGAAACCCACGCAGACACGGGAGAATGTGCAAACTCCACACAGACAGTCATTCTTAACAACTTATGCTAAGTTTTAATAGAATTAAGTTATTCCATTTTTTCTTTCTTTTGTTTGTATTGAAGTCCCCCATAATTATTGCAGTCATGCCTTTCTTGTATGCCTTTTCTATCTACTGATTTATTTTCTTCCCCACTTCCTGACTACTCTTAGGAGGCCTGTTCACAACTCCCATCAGGGTCTTAACTCACTCAGAGTTAGCAAGAACTGCCAATGCTGGAGTCAAAGATAACACAGTGTGGAGCTAGATGAACACAGCAGGCCAGGCAGCATCAGAGGAGCAGGAAAGTTGATGTTTCAGGTCGGGACCCTTCTTCAGAGAAAATTTTCATAACCTCTCCTGAACCCTCCCCCTCTTTAACTGCTTCCCTAACTTTATTCCATGCACCCCCACCCCCCAGAGATTACCACCTTTTTCGGTTCTGCTTTTTAATGTAGCCCCTAGCTGCTCATATCCCTCAGAAGAACCTGCTTTCTTCCTGATTCATCACCCAGAAATAGAGCTACCTCTTCACTTCTGCACCTTCATTGCAAATCCAGGCACATGTGTTTGAACCTAATATGTAAATCTCAAGACATCTCAGTAGAAATAGTGGCCAGGGAGCACCTCAGTGTCTCCCATTGGAGAGTCAGCAAGAGGTGTAGCAAAGTGTAAATGATCTAGAATCATAGAATCCCTACAGTGTGGAAACAGGCCCTTTGGCCCAACAAGACCACACTAACCCTCAGAACATCCCACCCAGACCCATCCTGTTATAATTCACCTAATCTACACATCCCTGAATACTGTGGGCAATATAGCATGGCCAATCCACCTCGCCTGCATATCTTTGGAATGTGGGAGGAAACCTGAGCACCCGGAAGAAACCCATGTAGAGATGGGGAGAATGTACAAACTCCACACAGTCACCCAAGGGTGGAATTGAACCCAGTTCCCTGGTGCTGTGAGGTAGCATCGCTAACCACTGAGCCACCATGCCACAGTCCCTGTACTCTTGCCTAAGCTTTGCCTAAGCTTTGCCTGCCCAATACTGATTAGTTCCACAGTTTTGTGCCCATGAAGGGCATTTCTTTGATATTACCCCTTCCTCCTCGACACCCACTGCCTATCTTGGGAATAGATCCATGCAGGAACGGAAGTAGTGCTTCATCAGTTACCCCACACAGTATTGGCACAGATATCTTGGAACTGAAGAAATCTTGCAAACACATTTTTACGTTTTATATTATTCTAAGATTATCATGAATTCTGGGCTTTTGCACCCAGGAGCAGCTTGAAAGACTGGCGGTTATTGTATTTTCCAATGGGACAACGGAAAGGGATATGATTCATTTACGGAGAACACTGGATTGGAATATGAGAATACAAGGTGTAGAGCTGGATGAACACAGCAGGCCAAGCAGCATCGGAG
>NC_063357.1:25375109-25413565 GCF_021869965.1 Rhincodon typus | reverse complement strand
GGCCTGCTGTGTTCATCCAGCTCTACACCTTGTTATCTCAGATTTTCCAACATCTGCAGTTCCTACTATCTCTGGAATATGAGAATAACTGTTCAGTATATCATACAAATGGTGATAGCAATTAAATAACTAAAGGTTACTGAAATGAGCTCTCCATTGTCTTATCGGCTTAAATTACATTCTGCACAGGGTCATTGAGAAAGAGCTGATAATGAACTGTTGGAAAATTCAGATGCTGGATTCCTAATTTATTGCCTTCAGTGATGTGGTTAAGACTAGGAGGATTGTTCTAGACAGTTAGTTGGAATGTTGACAAGTTCTTCCAAGTGCAGTTTTATAGGTTGGATCTCATTTCTACCCAGACCTCAATTTCCAGCTGGAGGGATGACATCAAAAGTATATCATGGCCGTCTTTCAAAGCTTGAATTAACGTAGTTTGTCAAAGGCACCTCCAGATTTGATTCCGGAAGAGAAACAGAAGTTGCTGGAAGAGCTCAGCAAGTCTGGCAGCAACTGTGAAGAAAAAAAAAATCAGAGTTAACGTTTTGGGTTCGGTGACCCTTCCTCAGAATGTGTGCTTGAATTTGCAATGAAGGTGCAGAAGTGAAGAGGTGGCTGTATTTCTGGGGAAGGGTCACCAGACCCGAAACGTTAACTCTGTTTTTTCCTTCACAGATGCTGCCAAGCCAGCTGAGCTTTTCCAGCAACTTCTGTTTTTGTTCCTGATTTACAACATCTGCAGTTCTTTTGGTCCAATTGTGAATGCCTGCTGCCTCTTGGCCTATCGAGTTAACCTTTTCCTGCCATAATCAGACACTGTGATCAGACACCCCCAGGAATCATTGACCATCCTGTTCCAGACCTGTTGCAGGCTCACTACCTGCTCCTTAGTCATGGCTGCCTCCACATTTTGGATTTAAACAGCCTGTCCCCCACCTGACCCATGAGTCAACCTGACTCATCAGAAGATTTACACAGTAAATAAAAGGTAACCTAGTTTGTGACAAATTCATTAGCACTTGGAAGAAGAGTGAATGAATAGAAGAAAGCTAGCACAGATTTGTTAAGGGCAAATTGATTTTTGACTAATTTGATTGAAATCTTTGATAAAATAATGGATGGTGCTGATGAGTCAAGTGTAGTTAATCTGTATGAAAGCTTTCAAAAGGCCGTTGATGAAGTGACTGTGTCACTTGATCACAATTGATTAAATAGACAATAGTAGTGAATGCTTGTATTTTATACAGATAGGAGTTGTAGGGAATACACAGAAAGATCAAGGATGTATGTGCGCAAGTTCTTGAAAATGACAAGTTGCGAAGGATTTTTAAAAATGTATATGTCAGATTCTTTGGCTTTGTAAGTACAAAGACAAACAAGTCATACTAAAACTTTCTATAGCACTAGTTAGGCCCTAACTTAAACGTTATGGCAAATTCTGAGTGCCATACTTTGGGAAAAATGTGAAGCCCTGGCCAGTGGAGATTTACTGGATTGGTACTAGGAATAAAAGATTTCAATGACTTGGCGATTCTGAAGAAATTAGGGTTGTTCTTTTGGCAGAGAAATTCAAAGGTAGTTTAAAAGTTTTGAAAACCATGAAGCAATTTTATTGAGTAAATAAGGACAGCTAGAGAGCATAGATATACAGTGCTTGGTAAAATTCCAGAACATGCACATGAAAAGGTGTTTTTTTCTCAGTGACTTGGAGACTGCAGATGCTGGAAGCCAGAGTCTATAGGTGTGAGGCTGGAAAAGCACAGCAGGTCAGACAGCATCTGAGGAGCAGGAAAGTCAATGTTTCGGGCCGAAACCCTTCGTTAGGACTGGCAGCAGATTCAGTAATAGCTTTCAAAAATGAGTTGGGGAAATTCTACAGGGCAGTGCCTAAGAAGAAATGGAATGGAACTAGTTAGACAGCTGTTGCAAAGAGCTGAGGCATGCATGATCTCTGCCGAGGTATCGTTCTATGGTTCTAGGTAGATTTGAGTGTGAAGCTTGCACAGAAACCCATGAACTCCCTTCTCCGCTGACTCTTTTGGTTTGTTGGCATCTCTTCAGAAAGAAACCTTAGCCATTAAGGGAACGTCAACAGTAACATGGCTGTGTATTGTCAGTGGGTCTGCAGTGATCCTCAGAATGTGGAGGCATAGAGGGCAGAGAAGCACAGTGCAAGGATGGTGGGCCATAGATTTAAGGTTTAAATCTTTCTGGGATTGTGAATTCATTGTTTTCTACTTCAGCGAGCGGTTGCATTTACCAACATGCATTTACATTCACTTTTAAGAAGCAGTGGCCTAGTGATATAGAGCTTGAACAGTGCTGAAAATGGAGGCATGACGCAAAAGCTATTGGCCTTGCGTTTATCAGGGCAAATATAAGAATGCCACATTTCAAATGGTCTTAATACAGCAGAAAAAAGGTTGCGAATTGGTGGATGAGTTGCCTTTTATTTGTTATTATTTAGCGGAGCAAAACTTATGAAGGTACTTCACAGGAGTGTTATTGAATGCAGTAAACACTGAGCCTTATGTGTTACATGTGTCACAATGTTGCCCACTACCAACTTGTGGCTGTGGATGTTAGCTGCCACCATCCCATTTGTTTGCCTTGGCTGAAGAGTCAGCTTGGTTTACAGTGGTAGAGGAATACCACCATTGAGTCTTAGGAGAGGGGCCTGTCATGTTAAACAAGATTTAGGTATTGCTTTATAGCAATCAGCCGCAAGTTAGACATTATTACTAGGTTATGAGAAGACCTAGGATATAAGGCTTCACTCTACAAATTCTAAGCTATTCTGCCTTTTCCCCACCCAAGTCCAAATGAAATCATCAGATTGGGTGGAGTTTAACGCAGTCTCCAACACTGACCATTTCAGAACCGTTACTTTACACAAGAAGATGGAGAGACTGTAGGATGAAGGTGGGTTTTAAGTAGGAATTTAGAGGAGGAGAGAGGATACGGAGGCAGAGACAAGTGTTCCAAATTGCTTGCTTGGGCCCCCCCCTAAGTGGGGTGATGGGCTGAAATCTTGAGGTTGTGAGCTCTGAGGCAACACTGGCCATCGTGGGTCTGACCAAGTCATTACAGCAGTTTTCCTGCTCAAATGGCTCTCACTGAGGGGTTGCAACAATTTTTAAGCCTCTGAATAGGGTCACAGGGAAAACGTTCAGGACCAACTTGGCATCGAGATTTTGGAAAGGATTTACAGAACTTGAGGTCATGCAAGGTGAGTGGTTAAGCTCACCAATGGTGAAATAAAGCACTTAAGGGGCCAAAATTGGAAGGGCAGAAGGTACATATTTTGTGAGCGCATGTTTTAAAAATTTTTTTGGTTATGAATCAACATTTTACTGCCTTGCCTTACACAAAAGAATAACGTATTTGTATCATAATTACTGAAGATTTATGCTGTTATGTGACTAACAGGAGGATATTAGTTTTGTTTGACGATGTGCTGCTCTGGGCGTGTTGCAGCCAGTGAATGAGTTGGGTTGTTCGTTTTATTTCCAGAGACTTCTCATTGTTTTTGCAACTGAAATTGCTTCACTTTACATTGTGGCCCTTTGCAGACTGAAAGTCTGCCTTTGTAACAAAGAACAAATGACCTGAAAACTGCTGCTCAGGGAGTAGAGCTAATGCAGGGTTTGACAGCAGCTAGAGCAATAGGACACATTTCTTTCTTTGAGTATCATTTTGTTTTTGAAATGCAGCATTTTGATCAAGATTAACATTTCTTTTGGAGAAAATAGAGAGTGTTATTTGAATGCGGCACATTAATACTAAAAGGAAATTGAAAAGAGAGCTTAGCTATGTTCGTAATCCTTGTCGAATGAAAGGACAATAGGCAGCTTGCTGTGATCATCGGTTTGTTTTTTTGGCTGGCTGTGCAATGTTGTTGATGGAGAATCTGCTCACGCAGGTTTTTTTTGTTGCATACAGGACTGAGTGTCGACAAGTGCCCCACAGGGGATTTTGTAAATACAAATGAATGGGCACTACCATTGTTTATTTACAGCTTTGTTAATGTACAGTCCCACAGTTGGGCAAGTCAAGTACCCAACAAGACAACACCCACTGCCTTACACTGGTGGAGGATCATCATTTTTTCTCGCCAGCACTGGCATTTCTGATACTGTTGCTTAGTCAGCCTGTCATGTGGTATGTTCTAATGGTTCTTTCTAAGTGCCAAAGTAAGCTCCACCTCCATTTCACCTTCACATGGTCAGTCAGCAAGTTTATTGACAATATGAAGCTACCCATCCAACCTCTTCAGAAGCTAATCCTGGAGAAGTCAATTAGAGAAGGTCCACATTTTTGAGAATGCTATTGGGATGCTGCTTGCAACTGTAATGTTGACATTCTGTAGCTGTTGTTCCAGATAAACCCCTTCACGCTGAAAATGTTACTATTGTTTGGTAATTGACCAGCGGTTATGGATATGTCTCAAACTGATTAAAGACCAATTTTAAAACATGAGTTCTGAAGAAGTGCCACTGGACCTGAAACGTTAACTCTAATTCTCTCTCCATAGATGTTGCCAGATCTGCTGAGATTTTCCAGCAATTTCTGTTTTTTTTAAATACATAAGTATATGAACAGTGAGTGTTTTTATTAGTGTTTTATTAGTGTTTTAAAAGTGCATTAAACAGCCCAAAAACGATAGCTGCTCCAATCATGTGACAGGACATAGCAGTAACCTTCCAGAAGCTTTTCAGAATCAAGCGATGAACACTCACATTTGCCTCTTCTTGAGACTGGAATAGTAATTATGGTGTAATAAGCTGGTACAAAGACAAAGGGGTCTTCAAGGAAATAATGTATGGGGAGGCGATGGCCTAGTGGTATTATCACTGGACTGTTAATCCAGAGATCCCCAATAATGTTCTGGGGATGTGGGTTCGAATCCCACCATGACAGATGGTGGAATTTGAATTCAATAAATATCTGGAATTAAGAGTCTAACAATGACCATGAATCCATTGTCAATTGTCAGGAAAAAACCCATCTGGTTCACTAATGTCCTTTAGGGAAGGAAACTGCTATCCTTACCTGGTCTGGTCTACATGTGATTCCAGACCCACAGCAATGTGGTTGACTCTTAAAAGGATGGGCAATAAATACTGCCTAGCCAGTGATGCCCTCATCCTGTGAACGAATAGGGGAAAAAAAAAGAGTTGCATGATCACCTGTCCTGTAAGATGGGTTAAATTTTGTCTGATATCTGAGAGGGGCCATCTAATGTTGGTTATCTTCAATACAAACCTTGTCTTCAAAGTTGCTGTCCTCTGCTTGGTCACATGTCTCCCATGTACAGAAACCATACAATTTTTAACAATTTTGATATTGCAGTCATTAAATGGTCAGTGCTGCACCTTTCAGCATCTGCTGACAATATCAAAACTACTAACTGCAAAAGAAAAAAGCCTCGGGCTCTTCAAATCATTTCCCCCCCCAAAAAAGCCATGTATTTGTCCTCTCTAAAGTAATTGCTTTCTTTCACCAAAACAGTGAAGTAAAAGTTACATTTTACATTCAATAGTAGAAGCAGTCCACGTTTCCTGGACTCTTAGCTTCCAGAATTCAAGACTGCTAAATCTAGCCTTTGGACTCCATCTAAAAACCAAGGACATTGATAAACCCATAGTTAATTGTACTTCATTTGTTGGTAATTTGACTTGATCCCTTACCTTGTTTGCGAGTGTACCTGTGTTACACAGACAGACAGGGACACACACACACACACACACACACGCTCTCTCATTTGCCCCCCATCCCAGCTTTCCTTTTCAATACTGCTACAAAGTCAGAGTACACAAACAGAGGAGATGGGGAGATACGCCACCACAGTTCGAACAGAGGAAAAATTAAGTCGCAGTCTGCTCATGGACAGGTGGTGAGAATGTGGAAAGAGATTTGTTTTAAAACTTGCAATCCATTCAAATCGGATAAAACATCTCAAGAACACAGTAAGAGATAAAATAGCAAAAGGCCAATCAGTCCATCAACTTCAGCACTTGCCCGTCAGCCCATTCACAACATATGTACCGTGGATTTTTAACATATACCACAAATCTCTTAAAATTAATGAACACAAGTCATTCCTAAAACGTGTTCACCCTTTTCAGGTAGCCTTGGCAGCTGCTTATAACAGATGTTAGTCTCCTCATTTGCAGATGGAAGAAGCCAAACACACATTTTTGGCCCCATGGAGCTTGGATTTGCTGCTTCACTAGAAATAATATAGTATGTGCTGTTCAAAGTGGCCTGTAAGCGAATGCTTGGATAACAAACTACAGTAATGACTTATATTTAAAGGAGATGCTCGCATTAAAAAAAGATATAGTTTATTGCAACTCTATAATGGGTCCTGAGCCAGAGAAGGAGATTTTAGGAGGTATCACAACCGCAACAGGCATATTGCCAAGTGGTCCATGATTATAAATTTGTAAACAAGAACAGAAATTGCTAGTCTGGCAGGCTTTGTGGAGAGAAATCAGAATTAACGTTTCGAGTCCAGTGACCCTTCTTCAGAACTGATGGTAGCTAGGAAAAGATAGGGTGATGGCAAGGAGTAAATGATAAGTGGAGATAGAGCCCAAAGGGAGAGAAGAACAGTTGGACAGACAAAGGAGTGGATAACAGTCAGCCTAGGAGTGAATAGCTGCTAATGGGGACTATTAGAGGCTAGCAATGGGTAGTGTACAATGGCAGACCATGTGATAACAAGGCCTGGTGTGTGGGAGTTGGGGTAAGGACAGGGGAGAAGGTGCCTCAAGCCCTAAAATTGTTGAACTTGATATTGAGTCCAGAAGGCTGTAGAGTTCCCAAACAGCAAATGAGGTGCTGTTTTTCCAGTTTGCGCTGAGCTTTGCTGGAGAACTGCAGTCAGCCTGAGACAGAGATGTTGGCCAGGGAGCAGAGTGGTGTGTTGAAGTGGCAGGCATCTGGAAGCTCAGGGTCTTTTTTGCAGACAGAATGTAGGTGTTCTGCGAAGCAGTCACCCAGTCTACACTTCATTTTCCCAATGTAGAGGAGACCACATTGTGAGCAGCGAATGTAGTAGACTAGATTGTGTGAAATGCAGGTAAAGCACTGCTTCACCTGGAAGGTGTGTTTGGGCCCTTGGATACTGAGGTGGGAGGAAGTAAACAGACAGGTGTTACACCTTCTGCGGTTGCAGGGGAAGGTGTCGTGAGGCTGTGGGGGAGGTGTTGGGAACGAAGGAGATTTTTTTTATATAAAGTTGCAAAGCTTGTTTAGTCTCCTTTTAAGTTTTTCAATTATTACAATTGAAACATAATCAGCAGCAGAGCTTAAGTCTTATGAATAATGATTAATTTATTACAAAATTACTGTTGTAACTTAATGAAGTGTGATGAAATTACCAGCTAAATATATAGATGTAAAGATTAAAAGTAAGTACGGATATAAGATACATATAAAGATGAAACTAAGATCACTACAGGTGATAACTGAATGAAGATTCTCCCTCTTGTCATATGAGGAATGGTTGAGTACTCTGGGTCTATGCCCAATGGAGTTTAGATGGATGAGGGGGATCTCATTGAAACTTATAGAATAATGAAAGGCCCAGATAGAGTGGATGTGGAGAAGATGTTTCCACTAGTATGAGAAACTAGGACCTGAGGGCACAGCTCATTAGAACTGAGATGAGGAGGAATTTCTTCAACCAGAGGGTGGTGAATCTGTGGAACTCATTACTGCAGAGTGTTTTGGAGGCTTTAAGAAAGAAATAGAAAGGTTCTTGATTGGTAAGAGGATTAGAGAGTTACAAGGAGAAGGCAGGAGAATGGGTTTGAGAAATGTATCAGCCATGATCAAATGGTGGAGCAGACTCGATGGGCCGAATGGCCTAATCCTGCTCCTGTGTCTTATGGTCTTCCCAAGCGAAGGGTTGAAAACACAAAGTTGGAGTTCAGCAGCTGCGATGGCTTCTGCAAATAGTTGGAGGTTGTCTCCACAGGTGGATTTTATAAGTCTGGCTGTTTTGGGAGAGAGAAAGGAGATTCCTTGTTCCTCGCCAATTCTGTAGTTATGGTAGTAGCTGATTGCCCGAACTGTTTCTGCATAAAAGTAGGTTATTTCTGAAAGACTATCTCCTCTTACTCCCTTTGGATGATCGTTCTATCTCTGAAAGTTTCTTTCAAATCCTTTCTGAGAAGTTTTACCTAAAATGATGGTTTTACCAGGCAGTCTGATTGCAACAAAATCGAAACACCTGTAATGTTAACTTTGATTCATTGCTCTACATGAATGAATGATTTTATGGTCACCAGTGAAAAGCTTTTTATTTCACTGTTGCCATGATCTGGTGCCATTTTGAATAGTTTTAAGAACAGGGGAAAAATAAAGAAAGATATTGCTTAAAGAGAGTCAGTCCATCAGTCCTGAGCCAGCCCATCATCAATGATGTGTGTGCTGCCATCCCTCCTCTACCGCCTCGCTGGTGTCTACACCGGATTCAACCAACGTTCAAGTCACCATTCCTCAGGCGCCATCTTTCACTGCAGGGCCGATTTTCCTCCGACAACACCTCGCTGTTGCCTGCACCGGACCCACCAACACCAGAGTCTCATCCCTCGCTGCAGCGCCCACCTCGTCGATGTTGCTGTGATGCCCTTTTGTTACTGCTTCGCCGCCGCCACCAGCGCCAGACACAGCCCCGACGACAAAGTCGCTGGTTGTCAGGCACCACCTTTTGCCTTTGGACCTACCTTGCTGATGTCACCTTCGCCAATGTAGCAGCTGCTGATTCTGATGCCAGGTCCCATTGCTTGCCCCAGAAACATAAGCCGAGTCCACTCGGGTTCTTCGCCGACGTAGATGCATTCCGAGCTCGGGACACGAGGTAAATAAAAAGAAAAAGTGGTCGGAGTAGACAAACCTTGGCCCTGCCGCCATCTTGATAATGCCCACAATGATGTAAACTATGTTATGTAGAATTCCCTGCAAGTGTCCTTCATATCTCTTGTTCTCTTAGAACCTTTGAATTCTCTCACCTTTAGAAGGACGTATTATATTGCTGAAAGTTTAATTCTAAGTATTTCCCATGAGATTGGTAAAATCAGTTTGCCACTTTTTTGGCTGCAGGGAATCAACAGGAGAAGTCACGTCACTTCTAGTAACCATTCTGTAAATGTATAAGTGCACTGTCTAGAGAGAGGAGTGACTAAATGCTTGATCAATAAAATGGGTCTCAAGGGAAATGTTAACAGATACAAGGGAATCTTGAACAACAGGTGGGCTTAGGGTTAGAATTCCAGAGGGTAGGATCTAGATGGCTGAAGACATGGCTGTCATTGGTGGGGATGAGGGGCATTGGGGGTGGGAGGGGGATGTATGAGATGTCAGAGTCAGAAGCGAATGAGTCCTAAAGGAGTTGTAGTGATGTAAAAGGTAACAGCGATGGGGAGGGTAAAGTCTGTGTAGAAATTTAAACAGAATGATGTTGAGGATTTCCAAATGAAGATTATTGGGCGATTGGAAGACAAATTGGGTATGCAAAAACAGAAACCTTAAAAAGAGACCATGTTAAAGAGGAACACATGGGTGATCTTTGTGTTGAAGAGTGTAAGAGGTCGAAAACTTGGCATCTTATTGGATCCCAAGCTGAGATTGTGAAAAATCTGATTCAACAGATGGACAAAATCAGTAGCAAAGGTATGGTGTCTGTGGTAGGGTCGAGAAGAACAGCTTTGGTCTTCCTGATGTTTAGCTGTGCAAGTTGTGATTCGTTCAAAACTGGATACCCGAGAGGCAGTTTGACAGCACAGAGCCCATATAGTGATCGCAAGACGTGGCACTGAAAGAGAGCGAAGTGTGGCCAATGTACAGGTGAAATCTGATGCAACAACTTTGAATATTATTATCAAGGGGCTTTGTACAGATGATGAAGGAAACTGAGGTAAGGATAAGCCCCAGATGTCTGAGTGGGTACTTCAGGGCTTGCCTTATAGCTCATTGTTCCTGTACATAGTGCTTGCTGGGTGATACTTGTCTGCAAACCCCTGCTCTCAGAAACTAAACAGACTGAGGCCTTGTTAGTACTTGGATGGGAAACTGCCTGGGAATACCAGGTACAGTAGTTGGGCTCTCTTGTGGTGCAGTGGTAGCGTCCATACCCCTGGACCCAGTGGCCCAGGTTCAAGTCCCATCTGCTCAAGAGGTGTGTAATAATATCTCTGAACAGGATCATTAGAAAGCAAAAATGTGTGGGCTGGCACTTGGTTGTGGAGTGATCATGGATCAGACCTATTATAAAAAAAAATCCTTTCGAAAAGGTTCCCGAATCTACACTAAGGTTTGTGACGCCTCAGAGCCCTCAAGAAGCTAGACCAAATCCACAGATATTGGGGGGGGCAGGGGTTTGGTATGAATCATTAATCCCGCACTGGAACTGACTCGGTTGGGAGTGCAGCATGTGGACTCACTACCTGCGCCCTAATGTGAATGTTGCCATGAAAGTGGCATTCCAAAATCCTGCCTGGCATTTTTAATGGTGTCTACAATAAGCCTGACTCCATGAAAATCTGATTTGTTGAGGAGGATGGCAAGGGAAAATGCGTGACGCTCACAGTCACAGAAGACGAATTTGCAGTTTTGATTTTGACGGCGTCAGTATTGCTGATTGCTTTTGGGCTAGGTAATCGAGTTTATTGCCATGAAATTTTAATTTGTGTTGTAAAAGTTTAATAGTTTGTAAAACTTGGGAAGCCAAATCCTAGAAAAAAAATCAGTTTGAAGAAGAAAACTTTCACAATATAAAGGAACTGAAACATATTGATTTATTGAACTGGAACTTCATGAAACTTTCAATTTGGAACTTAATACTGGAATTTTAGCAGATTTTACGGGAAAGATTTTAGTTATGTAATGAAAGGAGCTAAAGATTGTCTTGTTAGTCTAAACCTTACAGTTAGATTCTAACATTCGATTTAATTTCTGCTTCATACCTGTAACAAATTAATTTATCAGTGCATTGACTGATCAACACAGTAAAGACACATTTCCGCCCTCCACCTCCTCCAGAACTTCCAATTCCCCGGTCCCCAACACCTCATCTTTACCATGGACGTCCAGTCCCTCTACACCTGCATTCCCCATGCAGATGGCCTTAAGGCCCTCCGCTTCTTCCTGTCCCGCAGGCCCGACCAGTCCCCCTCCACTGATACCCTCATCCGCTTAGCTGAACTCGTCCTCACACTCAACAACTTCTCTTTCAATTCCTCCCACTTCCTACAGACAAAGGGGGTAGCCATGGGTACCCGCATGGGCCCAAACTACGCCTGCGTCTTTGTAGGTTACGTGGAACAATCCCTCTTCCGTACCTACACCGGCCCTAAACCCCACCTCTTCCTCCGTTACATTGATGACTGTATCAGCGCCGCCTCGTGCTCCCATGAGGAGCTCGAACAGTTCATCCACTTCACTAACACCTTCCACCCCAACCTTAAGTTTACCTGGACCATCTCTAACACCTCTCTCCCCTTCCTGGACCTCTCTGTCTCCATATCGGGGCTATCCCCTATTCCCAATTCCTTCGCCTCCGCCGCATCTGCTCCCAGGATGAGGCATTCCACTCCCGTACATCTCAGTTGTCCTCGTTTTTCAAGGACCGCAACTTCCCCCCCTCGGTGGTCGAGAACGCCCTCAACTGTGTCTCCCACATCTCCCGCACCTCATCCCTCACACCCCGTCCACGCAATAACAACCAAAAAAGAATCCCCCTCGTCCTCACGTACCACCCCACCAACCTCCGGATCCAACGCATCATCCTCCGACACTTCCGCCATCTGCAATCCGACCCCACCACCAAAGACATCTTTCCCTCCCCACCCTTATCTGCTTTCCGGAGGGACAACTCTCTCCGTGACTCCCTTGTCCGCTCCACACTCCCCTCCAGCACCACCACACCCGGCACTTTTCCCTGCAACCACAGGAAGTGCTACACCTGCCCCCATACCTCCTCCCTCACCCCCATCCCAGGCCCCAAGAAGACTTTCCACATCAAGCAGATGTTCACCTGCACATCTGCCAATGTGGTATACTGCATCCGCTGTACCCGGTGTGGCTTCCTCTACATTGGGGAAACCAAGCGGAGGCTCGGGGACCACTTTGCAGAACACCTACGCTTGATTCGCAATAAACAACTGCACCTCCCAGTCGCGAACCATTTCAACTCCCCCTCCCATTCCTCAGACGACATGTCCATCCTGGGCCTCCTGCAGTACCACAACGATGCCACCCGAAGGTTGCAGGAACAGCAACTCATATTCCGCTTGGGAACCCTGCAGCCCAATGGTATCAATGTAGATTTCACAAGTTTCAAAATCTCCCCTCCCCCTACCGCATCCCAAAACCAGTCCAGCTCGTCCCTGCCTCCCTAACCTGTTCTTCCTCCCACCTATCCCCTCCTCCCACCTCAAGCCGCACCTCCATCTCCTACCGACCAACCTCATCCCGCCCCCTTGACCTGTCCGTCCTCCCTGGACTGACCTATCCCCTTCCTAACTCCCTACCTACACTCACCTTTACTGGCTCCATTCCCGCCTCTTCAACCTGTTTGTTTCCTCTCCACCTATCCTCTCCTCTATCCCTCTTCTATCCGCCTCCCACTCTCTCCCTATTTATTTCGGAACCCCCTTCCCCTCCCCCTTTTCTGATGAAGGGTTTAGGCCTGAAACGTCAGCCTCTCTGCTCCTATGATGCTGCTTAGCCTGCTGTGTTCATCCAGCCCTGCACCTTGTTGTCTCACATTTCAAAAAGGACTGCTTTCCACTTAGATGTTACATAGTTACCGTCATTATTGTTATTTGTATCCAAAATGTTTTCAGTTGTTTATTGTCGCTAGATAAGGCTGTCAGGAGGCCACCTACTTCAGGGTAAATTGTTGGTATCAATCCAGAAGGATTCATTGACTTGAAATTTCATTAAAAAACATGTCTCCAGCCTTAAAAATGATGGTTTTCTGCTTTAATAGTTGTCATGCAGTCGTTGCAAGTGGAAATGTTTGAGGAAACAAAGTCTTGTGAATGTACCTCTTGTCCAGAAGGTCAAGGTTCTAATCTCACCTCAGCATGTGATAGCTGTAGAGGTATGCCATACCACATTGAAACCTTTGCTTTAAAAAAGCAACATTCAAGGATAGGTGTTGCTAGGCCTGACCCAATAGCAAACATCGCACATTAGAAAGTCACAGGCAGGACAAACCCATGTTACATTTACATTTTAAGGCTGAACATTTTTAGTTTCTTATGTTTGCTCTGGCAAGAGAGAGATCCCAAACATCTGAAGTTAGAACTTTTCTAGGCTCTCTTTGAGAATGATGATTACTCGTACCAGGTGGGCGGAGTGCTTTCAGTTTAAAAGTGCGTACGGTTTAGAAGAAGTGATCAAAATGGTATTGAAAGTAAAATTCACTTTATTGAATGTGTTTTTTTGCCAGACCTGGCTGGTTCACATATCAGTAATATAAATGTAATCTACGCCTCTCTCCAAGGGCCCTTAACATCATCTCCAGTACTGTTATACCCCACAACTTACATGTAAGTTGCAGATTTGTGAAAGATTATGCCTTTGATAGGTAGAGGGACAGATAGTATTGAGGATGCGGGGAGGCTGCAGTAGGATTTGGACAGGTTAGGAGAGTGGGCATAGAAGTGGCAGATGGAGTACAACGTGGGAAAGTGTGAGATCATGCACTTTGGTAAGAAGAATAAAGGTATGGACTGTTTTCTAAATAGGGAGAAAATTCAGAAGTCTGAAGTGCAAAGAGACTTGGGAGTCCTAGTCCAGGATTCTCTCAAGGTAAACTTGCAGGTTGAGTCAGTAGTTAGGAAGGCAAATGCAACTTTGGCATTTATTTTGAGAGGACTTGAATATAAAATCAGAGATGTACTTCTGAGGTTCTATAACGCTCTGGTCAGGCCACATTTGGAGTATTGTGCCTAGTTTTGGGCCCCATATCTCAGGAAGGATGTACTGGCCCTGGAGCGGGTTGAGAGGAGGTTCATGAGAATGGTCCCAGGAATGAAAAGCTTAACATATGAAGAACATTTGAGGACTCTGCGTCTATACTCGATGGAGTTTAGAAGGATGAGGGGGTTTCCAATTGAAACTTACAGAATACTGAAAGGCCTGGACAATATGGACATTGGGAAGATGTTTCCATTGGTAGGAGAGACTTGGACCCAAGGGCACAGCCTTGGAGTAAAGGGAAGACCCTTTTGAACAGAGATAAGGAGAAAACTTATTCATCCAGAGAGTCGTGAATCTATGGAATTCACTGCCACAGAAGGCTGTGGAGGCCAGGTCATTGAGTACATTTAAGACAGAGATAGAAAGGTTCATAATTGTCAAGGGAATCAAGGGTTACGGGGAGAAAGCGGGAGAATGGGGTTGAGAAACTTATCAGCCATGATTGAATGGCAGAGCAGACTTGATGGGCTGAATGGCCTAATTTCTGCTCCTATGTCTTATGGTCTTATGGCCTTTAAAAATCACTAGTCATGTGGAGCTTTGATAAAACAATTTTGTAGTCTTTTTTCTGCAAGACGTGGCATGCAGCTGATAGGAAGGATTGCAATGTGGAAATGGCAGGTTAAACTATAAAATGAGGAATGGTGGTATAAGTAGCGCAAAGACTAAAATGTTCCTTCGGGTGTAGAACTTGTTTTCTTCCCTGCCCCAAAATGCATATTTTACATATTTAAAACTGCCAATCTCAAAATTATACTGGACCACTAGTTAAATGATTAGTAGACAATGGATTGCAATGAAAGTGCAACTATGCTAACAAAGTTAAGACATTCCATTGGTAAAATACTCTGACTACAATGAACATGCACACAGCAGATTTCACTTGCAGACTTTAGTCAAACTAACCTCGGTAAATGTCTGTTACATTAAATATTTGCCTTATATATATTTCCTTTTCCAGTGGTTTTTCTTCCAAGCCACTGATTCGTTCAGCTGTTGGACTTTATATTTAGAGAATGTGCAATTTAATTTAGAAACCCTGTAGCTGGGGTCGGATGTTTTTGTTTCTTCAGCAAATTCCATAAGTGCTATTCATTGTGAAGCATCCACTAGCTGGGGGGAGGGGGTTGGGGCGAAATTGACATAACTCTGCTGCAGCTATTTCATCAGCGTATGCTCTGTGGCCCAATTCAACACTGTATTTGTTGCTTTCCATTTTTCTGTATTGTTTCCTAAAGTAGTCCTGAAAAGGGATTCAATGTTTTCTGTCCATTGAAGCCCATTACAAATGAGTTAAATGCTAATGAAGGATGCTGGTTCTGAAGTAATGTATGCACTTTGCACTTAACACGTCAGTAATCCCAAAAAAAATTAGAAACCCTTCAGTCAAAAGGAGAAACTTCCATGGCTGCAACATTTTCGTATCCACGAGAGGATCAACTGACTAATGAAATGTTTTGTTGTTACAGCCGCTCTCCATAATGGAAAACTTAAATGTGAAGACCCAAAGAACTAATTTGTTGTCAAGTTTAATCAGCTTTGGTTCCTTTGCTTAATTGATGGATTTGTTGTCCATCTTCCACAAGGACCTATTTTTAAATGTTTTATTAGACTTAAACTTGAACTGATTTTTCATTTAACATGTGCAAATGTAATTGTCTTTCACAACACATATTATTGACTGACTGCAGAGAAATGGGTGGGATCTGAACAGACCCTTCAATTCAGCTTGCTTGCCTATTTAAAAAGAAACTACAGTGAATGTGTCACGCATTCTTGTTACTAGACAAGTCCACCAAATGCAGGCACACCTAGGTATAGACAGCTGGAATATGCTTCTGGGCCAATATAGTGGCTCTGCCTCATGCATAGTGGGCACTCAGCAATCTTCAGGCAATCTGAACACATTATGAGACTGTTTACATTGGCACTGTTCAGAACCTTGAAAACGTTACACAGACTGTCAGTACCAGAGACATTTCCAAATTAAATGTATAATGTCAGCTGTGCGATGGGTGCTGATGGGTATAGCCCCAGGATGGAGCATCTAATTCTATAGGGTTCCTGCAGCAGTACTACACATACTGAACGTTACATGTAAACCTCTGCTCTGGGCTTTGTTCTTATTAAGTGACAGAGAACACCACCACGTTTTCAACAACAAAAACAAACTGCTGGAAAAACTCAGCAGGTTTGGTCGTCTGTTCTGAAGAAGGGTCACTGGACCCGAAACATTAACTCTGCTTTCTCTCCACCGATGCTTTCAGGGCTGCTGAGACTTTTTTTTCCAGCAATTCGTGCTTTTGTTTCTTGATTTTCGGCATCTGGAATTCTTTGGGTATTTTCTTAACCACGTTTTCAACACCTGGATCTTTATAGGCTTGTTGTACTAGCTTAAACTGAACCATTCTAGGATGTCTGCAATTGAATTTAATGAAAGGTCGTGTACTAATCGCGTGGATTTGGTAGGGAAATCAAGTATGTGACTTCCACTTGAGCAAGACCAGTACGTGGTGAATGATGAAAAAGTGAGAAATACTATTTACAGAAACAGCCAATGGATGGGAATGGGAGATCATGTGGCAGCAGTTGGCCATCACTAACCCAGAGAAACAGTTCCCAGGTTGAGGAGAATGATGGGAGAGGTCTGAGGGGATGATGGTCACATGAGAAGGAAGGGAAGTCTAGGACAGGTGAGGCCCTGGGATTCCTCGTGAAGACAGGAGGAGCATTCCCACTTTCTCAGGCCCACTAGAAAACTTTCAAACCAGTACCTATTTTCACTAAGACAGCAGGAACTGCAGATGCTGGAGTCAGAGATAATAAAGATTGGAGCTGGAGGAACACAGCAGGCCAGGCGATGTTCCTCCAGCTGCACACTTTGTTACCTATTTTCACTAGCCAGGTTCTGGGCTCACGTTGCACAGAATTGCTAGACAGGATTGGCATTGTGTGCATCTCACAAGGCCCAAGGTCAGAAGGTCACAGGGGCTCATTGGACTCAGATTTTTGAATATTGATGAGGACTTCACCTGCCAAGGTTTAAGGATGTCTATTGTTTGCCAAAAGAGCCTGTTAAAATGTTTTGTGGCTTGAGTGCCATTTAAGTGGGAAGTGTCCTCATTACCCAGTTTTAACCCATTGCCCACCTGGTCTTATTGAGTGAGGGAAAACAGGATTACAATTGGCCCTTTTAACTTCTGTTTAACATAACGTGCCTCCTTTATTTGCTACGAATATCCAGGGAGCTCATTGACAAACACTAGTGTACGGAATAAAAACCAAAAGAACTGCGGTGCTGTAAATCAGGAACAGAAACAGAAGTTGCTGGAAAAGCTCAGCAGGTTTGGCAGCATCTGCGAAGAAAATAAACATCAGAGGTAACGTTTCTGGTCCGGTAACCATTCCTCAGAACTGTGTACTGAATGGTGGATTGGCCTTTTCTGAGCAGTGTTCTGCTCAATCTAAGTAATACCTCATAATACAAGCTGTCATCAGACAGCAGTAATTTTAACAGGAGTACAGTTTTAGGAGTTTTTTTCCCAATAACAAGTGCATGTTGTTCCAAACAAGATTTTAGACAGTCATTTGCTACTTAGGTGAAAGAGTATCAACCTGAAACATGAACTGTTTTTCTCTGCACAGATACTCTCTGAATTGCCAAGTGCTTTCCAGCATTCATGTGTTTTAATTTGAACTTTATCTTCAGGCCTTGTTTAGATTTATGATCTAGAACTTTGCAATCTTGTAAAGAGCCCCTGTTGAATTATTCCAAACTAATGGTGTTCTTTTTATTTCTTTTTAAACAAGGTGCAAGTTCTTTAGCCTAACTGAGACTCCTGAAGACTACACCATCATTGTGGATGAAGAAGGATTTAAAGGTGAGAACCTTCTTTATAGCTGTATCAATTGGTTTCTTCAATAAAGGGTGTTGATGATTCCATTAATGCCATGTGAACCTTGTAAAATGATGACAATTGCCAATAATGGCCTTCTGATGTCATTTACCATATCAGAGTTAATTCAGACTGGAACCTGCTTATTGCAGTTATTTAATATACTACCTGCCACACTTTCAATGGATTTCATTCAAGCCAGTAGTGGGTAGCTGTCTCCTCACTGTGTGTGGTGGTTTGGGCAAGTTTAACTGAATTGAGAAACACCTGTAACTTGTCCAGTAAATCGTCAATTTATACGGATTTCAAATATTCTGCCATAACAGATGTTACTGGGTTGTATTTTTAACATATTTGATGTTTCCTTCTCCATTTTCACAAATGCTCAAATATGGATCTGGATGTAATTTGAAATTAGAGTGGATGACCTTTGAATGCTTCTGAAAAAGTGAAGAGGTTTGATTCTCTTGAGTCTATCTGAGCACTCTTCTCGTTTGGAAAGAGAGATCCTCTGTGATGCCTTGCTAGGTGCTAGATAGGATTACAATAACCCAGGTTGTCACCTTTCACAGGGTTGTTAGACTTGTTTGTCGATTTTTAATTTTTAAACTTTCTTGTGTGACGTGTTGCTGCAATTATGAGCTGATCATATTGCAGTGAGATAACAGACCTAAGTGAACAGGGTAAGCAACTACCTCTTCCTAAACAATCTGATTAATCAAACATTGGAACATCCTCAGCAGGGAGTGGAGATTTGGTGAATTCTCAAATGAACCAGTTCCAAAACTGCATTGTCTTAGAACAGTTGTAGAGGTCAGGCTCAACACAAAATCAAATCCATTTAAAAATAATTACTCCCTTAGCTAGAGGTCGAGAATGGTTGTGCATAAAGGTAGTCACCACATTTATATAAACTGTTGAATATTCAAACACATCTGCAAAAAGTTAAGGAAGCATATACGATAACATGATGTATTCAATGCTTGTGCGCTCAAACAGCATTTTGTGTGCCCCACGGTATATTGGAAGTGGAGGAATTGATAGCATATTGCTTGCATAAATGACCACAGTTTTCACCAGTGCCGGTACTGTTGAGGAGACTGTCAGAGACAAAATAAGGGGCAATTTTGCCTGTAACCTATGACTTTCTTCCGTGTGATCTTTCTTAAATTGGGGGTAAGGGGTCAGTGTTTTAAAGAATGTGCCACTCTGAATGGCAATTACTGGGAAATCTTTTTTTTTACTTTTTTTCACATGAAGTCAGTTTGACTATTGGCAGACATGAATATCTGGAAAGGCAAACTCTTAGGCTACTAATCAAAAATGTAATCCATTCAGAATGGACCTGGCATATGTAGAGCACTAGTTAGATCCCACACAAATGCCTTTGCGTGTCTCCATTATTCTCAAAGTGGTATCTGCAAAATAAGAATTCACCTTCTGACTCTCAAAACCTGTCCAGCATCTACAAGGCTCAAGTCAGGAGTGTAATGGAATACTCCCCACTTGTCTGGATGAGTGAAGCTCCAACATTCAAGAAGCTTGATCCATCCAGGTCAAAGCAGCCCACTTCATTGGAATATAGCCACAAACATTCACTCCCTCCAGCCCCCAGTGCTCAGTAGCAGGATAGTGTACAATTTGCAAGATACGCTGCTGCAATTCACCGTAGTTCCTTAAACAGTACCTTCTAAACCCATGACCCCTTCCACTTCGAAGAATGAGGGCGGCAGATACATTGGAATGCCACCACCTGCAAGATCCCCTCCGAGCCACTCACCATCCTGACTTGGAGAGTCACTGGATCAAAATCCTGGAACTACCTCCCCAAAAGCATTGCATGTCTGCCTATACCAAATGGACAGCAGTGGTTCAAGAAAGCAGCTCACTGCCATCTTCATAAGGGTAGTAGGGACGGACAATAATGCTGACTCAGCCAGCAACACCCATGTACCATGAATGATTGGAGAAAACTATGAAAATGTTCACTGATTGGAGCTGGCCTTGTGTTAGGGACCATGGTGAGTGCTCCAATCTCACCTTTCCAGTATGTAGTCACTCTGGATTTCCCACTGTTACTAAATTGGCTGAGTTTGTTAACTGGCAAAAGATTGCCAAATAGGATGGTGAGTGACTTGGAGGGGAAGTTGCAGGTGGTGGTGTTCTCATGCATTTGCTGCCCTTTGTTCTTCTAAATGGAAGTGGTTGTAGGTTTGGAAGGTGCTGAATAAGGAACTATGGTGAATTTCTGCAGTGTATCTTGTAAATGACATACTGTGCTGCTGGTGAGCACTGGGGGTGAATGTTTGTTGATGTAGTCCGGCCAACCGGGCTGCTTTGTTCTGAATGGAGTCTGTGGCCTCTTGCATTGGTACATTGTCACCTTAGGAGATGTACAAAACTTGCAAACCTTGCAGGAACACTCCTGTACCAGACTGACTAAATCCAATTCTGTTTTTAATTACATGCAATTACAAATGTTTGTGGGATCCATCTACTACTCTCTTAAAAAGAAGAAACATTAGTTCTTGCATAGAATGATTTATGAGTGTCATTGTCAAATATCATATCAAGGATATACAGACTGTGTAGTGAGAAGCAAGTATGCCCATTTTATTGACATCCCATCAGTAAAATTAAATTAAAAACACTTCCCATGGACAACATTGAGTTTTATGCAATATCATAAATTAGAAGGGAGATCTGTGATTACTAATCCATTTGAAAGTTTTACTTCAACCGTAAAAGTTTGAGAAATGCTAACTTTTTGACAATATCAGTAAAATTACTAAACAAATTCACTAATGATCAGTCCCTTAAACTTCATTATAACAGACGGAAGATTTTAACAGAATATCTTTCTGTCTATTCTTTTGAAAACAAAATAACTAATGAAACAAATAATCTAATCGATAGTCGCTTAATGGGGCAATATGACAAAAATCAAAACTTTAAAAGAAACTTGTTAAGCTGATAATGCAGTCCATCCCCAACGGCACACAGTGATCACAGTGGGCCTAATATGTAGTAGTGGACACAATAAAGCTTGCTCGACATGAGCACGGCCATGGAAGAGAGGTACGCAGTCGGGTTGAATAACCCCAAAAGTCCAAATCTCAGGATACACAAACACGCAACCTTTAACAGTCTTATTTGCCGTTGCTTAGAAGCTCAGAACATACATTTCACCACTGAATCAGGCATCGGTCTTTCTTTATACGTGCTAAAGGTATTCAATCAATCGGTGCCCTTTACCTTTATCCTTCATCTTAATCATTCATTAGCATACAATTAACATAAGAATTCAACCCTTTGAATATTCCAGTTATTTGAATTAATTGCAGCAAGGTACAACTTCATGGGAAAAGCTCCTGCGTAAATCCTAGGAAATCAATTTGATACCTTTACTCCCTGGATGATGTTTGCTGCTATATTTATTCATTCCCTACATGTCAATGACTGGGTTTCTCTTTTTAAACCTTTCATGAACCAGCTCAAAGGGATTTTTTTGAATTATCTTAAGGATTCAACCGCTGCTGTTTTTTCCTGCAGATGATTTATGAATAAACCTATTTGTTAGTATTGAATCGTTAATATTCATTGTCTTCAGAAGTGGCTTGGGCATGTCTTGGAATTCTAGAAGAAATGAATGGATCTATTATTTGTCTGGGACTGGTATCCCTGATAATGAGGAACAGAAAGTCTTGCTTCAGTTCAAATGAAGTGCAAGCAGTACCCTGGGAGCTGGTTTTTAATATGGGACATGAGGAATTGTGTCTGGTGGAACGTACATTTTCAATATAGTTATCTCAAAGGTAATAATGAATAGCGACACAAAGGAGAAACTGGGTGACAGTGAGAGTTAAGGGGAGTTGAGAAGAATTTTTACAAAGAAACTTTTTGAGTCAAGCATTATCCAAATAGACAACTCTTGTGTCCAGTTCTGAGGAAAAGAATGGAAGTATAGAAGAGGATAACCAACAGCAGAATCATGGTCCAGTTGCACAAACGATTACCAACAGGGCAAAGAAACTTGGGAGAAATGTATTTAGTCCCACTTTCATGTATACATTTTCTATGTCCCCATAGCAAGTTCCAGGTGAAGCAACACTTCACCTGCACTTCCCAGAATCTAGTCTACTGCATTCGCTGCTCACAATGTGGTCTCCTCTACTTTGGGGAAACGAAGTGTAGACTTGGCGACCGCTTCGCAGAACATCTGTGTTCTGTCCGCAAAAAAGACCCTGAACTACCAGTTGCCTGCCACTTTAATACACCACCCTGTTCCCTGGCCAACATCTCTGTCTATGGCTTGTTGCAGTTTTCCAGCGAAGCCCAACGCAGGCTGGAAGAACAACACCTCATTTTCTGCTTGGGGACCCTGCAGCCCTCCGGACTCAATATCGAGTTCAATAATTTTCGGGCCTAAACTCTCTCATGTCCCAGCCCCCTATCCCACACACCAGGCCTTGTTACTACATAGCCTGCCATTACACACCCCCTGTTGTTAGTCACTAACAACTATTAACAACTGTTCACCCTCCTAGCCAGATTGTTATCAACTCCTTTGTCTATCCAACAGCTCTTCTCTCTCTTTGGGCTCAATCCTATCGTTTACTCCCTACCCCATTCCCCTCACTATTTTCTGCAAATAAACCAATGTTTTCCCAGCTACCATCAGTTCTGAGGGTAACTCTGACTTTTTCTTCACAGATGCTGCCAGACCTGCTGAGCTTTTCTAGCAACATCTGTTTTTGTTTCTGATTTACAGCATCCGCAGTTCTTTTGGTTTTTATTAAGTGCCAGAAGATGGAGCTTTTGCATGAAGGCATAATTGACAAAGAATCAGCTAGAGCATGATGTTCAATTCTGGACACCAGGCTTTAAGAAGGATGGTATAGGCTTATAAAAGGGTGCATAAGATTTGTTACTAGAATGATATGAAGACTTCAATCATGTGGAGAGAATGGAGAAGCTGGAGCTGTTTGTTTTGCAATAGGCACATAAAGGTGAAATTTGATAACAGTAATTGAAATAATGAAGGATTTTGATAAACAAAGGAAAAAGGCTTCCACTAGCAGAAGAGTTGGTAACCAAAGGGCATCGATGTAAATTACCTGTCAAAAGAAACCATACAGTTTCATATATAAATTGTCTTTGTTGCCACAGCAAGTACCAGAAGATGGAGCCCCAAGACATGTCTAAATTTGGTTTTTTTTTTCATCTAAATCATTCTAGTGAACTGAAGAATCCAGTTGAGACAGATCGATGTTTTTTTGTTGAATAATTTGGAGTGGCTGTGATGACTCTCACCGAAGTTGTAAGAAAAGAGGGAAGCCACTGGGAGAGGAGAGAACACAGACCAATTACAAGCTGCTGTACTCTTCTCAAACTGTACTAAAGGAAACAATTGTCACACTGCCTGGCGCTCACTTCCGGGCCTGACCCATAGTTTCCCACACCCAACCCCAAGGGCTTCCCCATGCTATGACGTCAGACCCCTTCTCCTGATCTCTGACCCTGGCATCAACCCCTCACCCAGCTTTATTTGTACTGCAAGGCCATGGGCTTCTTTGATACATATGAATATACAATCAAATAATGAGCAGAAGTAGGCCATTTGGCTCCTCCAGTCTGCTCTGCCATGGGTGAATACTTTTCCATTACAACAGGAAAAGATTCCATTATTTCACTGTATGGTTCAGTTTTGACCTGTGCACCATCATGTCAATGAATATATTCCGTTTCCCAAGACAGTCCTCCTTGCCATCACACTTTGCCCCTACAAGACAAGTCTCTGGCTGGTCCCATGAAGATCAAGATCAACTTCTACTTTGATGCCAGATGACAGCAGTGCGCTTTCCTCAGATGCCAACTAGCCCTCACTGTACCTCAGTGTACTCATTACCGGAGTGGTCATTGGAAAACCCTATGGGTGACCTGAAGAGATACAGCCTGATGCTTGGACTGTTCTGGGCAAGTTCCACACAGAGCAGCTAGTCTCATGGAGTGCCGCATACTTGTAGGACAACTCTGCTTTACAAGAAGATCTGCGAGTTGAAAGCTCACTCCAGGGTCAGCAAAGGGCTCAAAAAGTGGACCAGCATAAGCAGATGTAGGGAAAGATGGGAACTCATTTTATCAGGTAGTCCAGAAGCTCAGGCAATTGTTTTGGGGACTTGGGTTCAAATCCCACCATGGCATATAGTAAAATTTGAATTCTGTAAAATCTGGAATTGGAAGCTCATCTAATGGTAACTGTATAACCATTGTTGAATGTTGTAAATAACAGCTTTGGTCACTAATGTCATTTTGGGAGGGAAATCTGCCATGTGGTCTGATTGTGACTCCAGATCTACAGCAACGTGGTTGTGATTTAAATGTGACTCCATGTCACAGTAATGTCCATTGTCCAAAGATGTGCAGGTTAGGTGGATTGGCCATGTTAAATTGCCCATAGTCCAGGAATGTGCAAGCTGGGTGGATTCGCCATGAGAAATGTAGGGTACAGGGATAGGGTGGGGGTGTGGGTCTGGGTGGAATGCTCTTCGGAAGGTCAGTGTGGACTTGATGGGCCGAATAGCCTGCTTCCACACTGTAGGGATTCTATGATCCTATGTGGTTCTGATCTAATTGTGACTCCAGATCCATAGCAATGTGGCTAACTCTTAACTCCCTCTGAGGTGGTTTAGCAGGCCCCACTGTTCAAGAGTAATTAAGGATTGGCCACTAATGCCAGCTTTGCCACTGATGCCCACATCACATCCAAGATTTTTAAAAAATATCAGTGAGACACATTTATGTTCACACTGCAAGGGGGACATTGTATTACTCTACTACTCCGTTGCCACGATGAACATATCACCTGCAGACTGTCTGTTTGTACATCAATGCACACAGCTCACACCCATGTCACCTGTAAAGAACAATTTCCAAACCTTGCCAAGAATTATGTTTGCTTTTACACAACCTCTAGTGCAAACATAATTCTGAGGAGAACCAATTCACAGTCAAATAATGTTGCTAAAAATAGTAACTTGTGTGTGCCTATAAACAAATAACTTTGAACAATGAGTTACTGAAACATAAACAGAATAAAGTCAGTCTACTGGCTTAGCTTCACTCTGTGGTTATTTTATCAGTAAATCATTAGTTCTAACTCTACCTCTAGTCTACACAGATTTACTATTCACAGTCCTGATGAAATGCAATATTATTCTGCACATGACTACTGTAGTCAACATTTAACACAATAAAAATGTTTGTTAAGTTTGATCCCATCATTGTAAGGTGCATGTATCAGATTTTAACTCTGGTTGAAATGCAGAAAGAGGAGATACTATGATAGTCCATCTGTTGTTGCTTATCTACTTTCCCTTGCCCCATGATCCGTAAGCCTGTTCCCCACAGATTTGCTGAGACCATGCAATGCCATTTAAGATTGTAATTCATTCCCCTCATCTTAATAGAAAGGTCCTATTCACCTTGGTTGGGTGTTCATAACAGGGAAATATATTTAGGGCAAGAAGAAAGGAGATGTAGGTAGCATTCAAATGGAATTGTTTTCACGTGGTGGTAAAGATCTGGAACTCACAGACTGAAAGGACAGTAGAAGCAGAAATCTGAATAACAAAAAATGCTTCTGAATAACAAAAAATGCTTTGATATACGCAGTGGCTCAGTGGTTAGCACTGCTGCCTCACAGTGCCAGGGACCCAGGTTCGATTCCACCCTTGGGCAACTGTCTGTGTGGAGTTTGCACATTCTCCCCATGTCTGCGTGGGTTTTCTCCGGGTGCTCTGGTTTCCTCCCCCAGTCCAAAGATGTGCAGGCTAGGTGGATTGGCCATGCTAAATTGCTCATAGTGTCCAGGGATGTGTAGATTAGGTGGGTTAGACATGGGAAATGTAGGGGAATGGGCCTGGGTGGAATGCTCTTCAGAGGGGCAGTGTGGACTTGTTGGGCCGAATGGCCTGTTTCCACACTGTAGGGATTCTATGATACAACTAAGTGTTGTAACCTACAAGGTTACGAGCCATGAACCAGAATCCAGTTGGGATTAGGCTGGATGGCTGCTAGTGTGGACACACTGGGCCAAATGGCCTGCTTCTGTGATTCTAACCTGGCTGTTTAGGTTTTTGCTTTTTCCCCAGATTCTTTATTCCTCTCTTGGTTCTTTTTCTTCTCTGTCATTGTACAGATATAGTGTTGCGCATGTTATCTTCATTGTTTGTATAATTGTGTGTACAGACCGGGGGGGATTAATAACTTCCCACCATGTAGAGTGACATATTTTTGCACAGGGACTTTGCTGCATAAAGAAATGAGCAGATGATGGTGTCCTTGGTGATTGAGAACCCACAGCTTTTTATTCATGAGCTGCAGTAGTAGCAGATCATAAAGGAAGGGGGTCATGACCCCGTTATGTCCTTATGTCCTTACTCAACCTCAACACTGAATTAATATATCTCTCTGGCAACAGCCTTGAAATACAATATCATTCCACCACCATCAGAGTCGATTCTGTGATTTATTTCCAAGAAACACTTCACCTGACATTATCTGTGCATGCCCCTTACAGTCAGTTATTACTTTTCATTGCCAACACATACATATAAAGAATGATGGGAGAAAGAGCTCACACAAAGATTCATACTTCCCTTCATTTAAAATGAGAATCTATGATGCAGTTGGTAAGGTGAACACACTGCTGTTTAGAATGAAAATCGTAGCTGCAATCCAAACTTGTGAATGAGCAGGAGTCAGATTAGGGAATCAGGTGGAGTACAAAGAAGGGGTTGGATAGAAATAGAAGAGAAATGAGAGATGGAAACTCTGAGGTGATGAGAGAGTTCATATGGAGGGAGAGAGTAAAGGAGGGTGAGGACAGGGGCAAGTGGTTCGACAGTAAACATGATGAAGAGCCACTCAGGACAGCGTCTGAGGGAGGAAATGTGAGAAGATGTCAAGGTATATACTCAAGTTGGAAACTAGAGTGAAGAACAATAGGCAATGAATATATAAAAGGCGAGATGTTTGAAGAAATAAGACTGACTGAGATACAAATTGGAATATTGGCCACATAACCACCATGGCAGGCAGAGCAGGAAAGGTATGTGGAAAGGATAGCTCAGTGAGAGACATGAATAATGGACAAAGTTTCCTCAAGCTTAAGCCAAGTTTCAGTCAAAACCAAAATATCAACACAAAAATAGCATAATGGATAACAAGTAAACATGTTCACAAGTAAACAGTTGGAATGAAATATGGAGTGAGCTGATGGTTGATTCATGGCAGAGCTCAGGGTGGTGACGAATGGGATTTGCAGCCAGCTGGCATACTGAGTGGGAGAGGAGGATGGTGTCATTGACCCCTAAAGATAAGGTGGCAGAGACAGCTTAGTGGCTACTTTGGAAAATGTCAATAGAAAATAGAATGAAGCTTGAGTTCATTTAATCTTATTTGTTCTCTTGATGTGGACATCATTGACAAGGCTGTATTTGTTGTCCATGCCCTTCTTCAAAGGGGTTTAAAAGAATCGAGTGGCTTCCTTGACCTCTTTAGAAAACATTAGGATTTACCCAGATTAGAGTGAAATTGAAGTTAGATTTAGGCTAGACCTAAGTTTCCTTCCTCAAAGGACATCTACCAAACAGTTGTTTCTTTACGATAACTGACAGCTTCTTGTTCACTTCAACTAATGTTAGCTTTTTTTATTTACAGATTTTTAAAAGAATTGAATTCAGGGTCTTAACCTAGCGTGATATTTAGCATTATTGACAACCTTTGGCTTGGAATACTTTGGGATGTCCAATGAAGTAGTTCTGATTTCTGTATTGTGAAGAAACGTGGCATCTAGTTTGTGTATGTAACAGGTCTATAAGCAGCAATAAGACAAATGGCTTGACATTAGTTTGGCTAGGGTGTTACAACGTAATTATGGATTTATCCAAAGAAGCTTCGAACCTGGATAGGTACAGGAGAACAGGAAAGTGGTGCCGTGTGTTGGGTAGAGATTGGAAGGGCAAAGTATGCGAGAATAGAGAGATGAATTCTGGGCAAGTTTAGAACTTTGGGGCACTGTGTTAAGATTAGGGGTCACCCCTTTAGACAGAGGTGAGGGGACTTTGTTTATTTGGTGCCAGAGGGTTGTGTGGTTTTGCAACTCTCTGCTTCAGAAGGCAGCAGTGGCAGGGTCATTGAACCTTTACAAGGTAGAGATATTTTTCTGAAGAAAGCCCCCGACCTGAAATGTCAACTTTCCTGCTCCTCTGATGCTGCCTGGCCTACTGCGTTCCTCCAGCTCCACACTGTGTTGTCTCTGACTCCAGCATCTGCAGTTCTTGCTGTCTCCAAAGTAGAGATAGATTCTTGTTAGGCAGGAAAGCAAAGGTTATCAAGATTAGATCGGAATGCAAAATAAGAAGCACAAATAAATCAGCCATGACCACACCAGCAGACTTGAAGGGCTGAATGACTTACTTCTGCTACTAATTTGTATGTTTGTCTGAAAGATGGCATGAGTGTCAGGCTTGAAGGGTTGAAAACAGGGACGAAGGAATAAAATGATACAGAAGCAATGTGCTTGGTCTCAAGTTGACTTGTCAAGTTCTGGCAAATTGCAGTTAACCTTGTTTTGAAACGCATGAAAGCGGTTGTGTTTATTTCAGATCAGCTCCTCAGTGTCTCATTGACAGGATGTACAGAGGAGAGATTGTCGGCTAGACTCGATCCATGAAGGCTGTGGATGCAAATGTACTTTTTTAAAAAGTAATTGAGCTTTCTCGTGAAGAGAAATCAAGAACTTTTTGTTCTAACAATGATCTGAAAGTGCTAAAGAGAAGCATTGCATTTGAAGCAGTGTATTGGATCAGGGATCAGATTTATGTTTGATTCCATGACTTTAGTTCAGAACACAAGCAGCTATTGAACCAGATGCTGTAGTCTGTGGAGTGCTGAAGGCAAGTCCAGATAAAAATTTGCCTTTGCTGCAGTTGGCAAGAGGAGTGAGATTGGTTCAGGCACTAGAGGTAGTTTGTAAGAAATTGTGAGAATGTTTTAAGGCTCTCAAGGATTGAAGGAATGTTTTAATTTCAGCAGAACCTTTTTCATTATTGCTTATATAGTCAGGTGAGGAGAGGTGACATACGTCCCTTTTCTCCCCACTCCTCTTTTGACCACATGTTTCATTAAAAGGATATTCTTTCTAATTCACTGAGTGTTTAACTGTTTACAGGCTGTGAAAAACTGAATTGACAGGTTTTGTCAAGTTTCTTTGAAAGGAAAAGGGGATAGTTTTTTACTGTACTTCTAAGTAAAATAATAAGAAAAGCTCCAATTTTCAAATGGTTTACAAAGTGATGGCAGAAGGGGGTAATTTAAAAGTCCAATAAAGTTCAAGTGTTACAGTTCTCATTGGTTGTTAATTTGGCAGAATCGAGGCTAAGCTTGGATGACCATTCTGGTTTTGGTCTCAAGACAGTTTAAAGATATAATCGGCTGATGTTTCTGTTCTACTGGAGACAGCAGCTGCTGTATTGAGTTCTTTATCCATGTTTTGCAGACAGAGATATTTTTAATGAAAAGCATCAGACAGGATCCCAGCTTGTAAAAATAGATGGAGAGAAAGACCCACATAGCGGGTGCTTCTGTGCTGTTCAATTACAGACTGGAATAAGTAGAATTATTGAATCACAACAGCACAGAAAGAGGCCAAGCAGCCCATTGAGTCTGCACCAACCCTCCAAAGAGCATCTCACCCAGACCCCTACCCTGTCCCTGTAACCCTGCATTTCCTATGGCTAATCCACTTGGTCGACACAGATAACTTGGACACTACAGATAACTTAGCCTGGCCAATCCACCTAACCTGCACATCTTTGGATGTTTGTGGATCCTGAGTTTTGCTGAGCATATTGACAATAGACAATGCGAAATGCGCTGATAGTTTCATCTCAGTATTGCCCATTTGAAGGTGAACACTATACCCGGTGATTCCATACGGAGACGTCGGGAGCCTGGAGGTAGTTCTGAGCCTCAAAAGCCACCTGACTTTCAGCGGCCAATCAGTAGCTTGCTGCTTCAGCCCTTTTAAAAGGGCAACTAGGGACCGGCAATAAATGCTGGCCAGCCAGTGATATCCACATCCCTCAATGAATAAAACACAAATACAGGCCACGAGTGATACTGGGGGAAAGATACAAAATTAATAAATACTATACAATGACTTATAGATTTTAAATAGAGTATTTCAAAAGACTTGCATTTCTGTAGCACCTGTCATGATCACAGGATGTCCAAAATTGCATTGCAGCCAATGAAATACTTTCTGAAGTGTAGTCACTGTTGTAATGTTGGAAATGTGGCATCCAGTTTGCACACAGCAAGGTTCCACAACTAGCTGTTTTTTGGTGATGATGATTGAGGAATAAATATTGGCCATGACTGTGGGAGGGAAAAACTCAAGCACAAGGCAATTTCTAAGAATAGAAAGGGGCGAAAATGACAAACAGCCAATCTGCAGTCTTCAGGTGTATCTCCTTATCGGCTGACCTCCCAGGTTTGGCAAAAATTCATACTCCGTAATACGTGATACCCATCTGGCTGAGCCCTCTGTGTACGATCACATATTGCTAACAGCAGCAAAATCTAAAGGCCATCATTTAGAATACAGTGCTGAAGACTTGACATCTGGAGGTATTCAAAATAACATTACATTCCGCTTTTTGCCCTCTTTATACATTTGGATTAATACTATTGATTTCAATCATCAGGATTTTAAGTGTTAAAGTGCCTTTAATATTAAGATTTGAAGTCTATTGGTCAGTAGACTAAATACAGATGCACTGTGACACAATGACTTTTGCTAGATTATTAGCCAGTAAAAACATTCATCTAATCACTAAAACCAAGTACTGTGTTACTGATGAGTTGGCAAATGGCCAGAATGAGGCCTGTTCTATATCATAGAAGACCCAATGGAAATATAGAATGGGCCTGCAAAACATGTTGCTAAGGAATGAAGTAAACTGTACCATATTTTCAGGGTTTTGATTTCCCTTCTCCATTTGAAATGGTTCCTGTTTGAGGAGAATGGCCTTTGTGTGCCTTTGGGTACTGTTTTCTATGGGGCTGTTAGGCTCCACTACATCACCCGGAGACCCTGTTACTGTAGAGAGGACATAGACTATGAAGCAGCTCCCTTACATTTGCTGTGCAGGACCTGCCGGCTTCCAAGTAGAGACAGATTTATATTTTTGTGGTTCTGCGACATTGTTGGTTTCCGAAATGTCAGGCAGTTTGCACATGGGAGCACAGGAGACAGTGGGAGAAGCTGCACATCTTCCCCTGGTTTCATCTCTGTAATAGCATCATATTTGTTAAGATTGTTGCTTGGGCTGTGATGCCAAGTTACATTTTTAGGCCTGGTTTCTTCCTTGTGCTAAATGCTGCTCTGGAGCAAGGATCAAGGCCGGGAAGAGAAATTACGGGCCTGGTGATTTTACGGGTTCATAAAACGACCTCCCACCCTCTTTTAACCACCAAAAAACTTCTGTCTAGCCCAATAAAATCAAAACATGAAGCACAGAAGAGTGCCATTCAGCCCATCGAGTCTGCGCCAGTCCTTTCAGAAAGAATTTCTGTGGTCGGTCTAACCACTGCACTCCCCCACCCATTCTTTCCTGTTTTCTTTCACTCCAAATATTTATCCAATTTATTTTTGAACACTAACTTCAATCTGTAGCTACCACAATATCAGGGAGAGAGTCCATTTAAATCTCAATGACTCCTTGTGTACAAGTTGTCACCTCTGGCTCCTCTGCTACTCACTTGGAATGAAGTTAAATCTGGGCTATCTGATCACCATTCTTCAACCATTGCAAACAGTTTCTATTCATTCTATCTAAACCCTTTCTAATTTTATACACCTCCCTTCAGGCTTCTTGGCTCTTAGGAGAGTAATCTCAAATTCTCCGTAATCCTTTATCCCTGGAGCTGTTCTAGTAAATCGCTTCTGAACCTTCCTCAAAGCCTGAACATCCTTTTGGAGCTCAGCATTAGAAACCATAGTCAAAATGGAATCAAACTGATTGATTGAGATTGAGCAAAGCTTCTTCACTTTTGTACTCTATGCCTCTTTTATTAAACCCATTTGAAAGTTCACTTTTCAATACGATAAACTTTACAGCTCAAAACTTTATCAGGCAATTGCACTTAACTTAGTCATTCATGGTTTGGAAGCTTTGCTTCTTGGAACCTGGCCCTGTATCAAAATAATTATTCTTGGGGGTCCTTCTTGAGATTTTCTTGAAGGCCACTTTATAATTTTTGGAGGCTACGTCTTAGTTCTCAGGGGTTCTTCCTCATTCTCACGAACTGTTTATTCAGTAATAATGTCCTGTAATAACAATATCTAAAATAAAAGCAGAATGCCGCCGATGCTGAAATTCTGAAACAGGGGAAGAAGAATAAAATTGGACAGGAAACATCCAACCTGTTTCTCAAAGGCTGCCACAGACTTCCTGAGTATCTCCAGCATTCTGACTGTGTTGGCAACAAAACCTTTTGTCTTTACATTGGTAAATGGGTTATTTACAAAAGCAATCTCCATTCCCTGCCCCCACTTCTCCCCCCAACTTTGCAACCTCTTCTTTTTACCTCATCCCCTTTCGTACACTTCTTTAACCTCAGCTTTCACAATCCCTGCACCCCTCCCAAGCCGCCTCTTATTTGATCATCCCAAGCAGCCTCTTCTCTGTCCCGCGATTCCCACTCCTCCAAGCAATCCTGCAACATTGTAAGCAGCAAACCCAAGACCTGGGGCCACCTCGCTGCTCCTGGAACCTGAAGATGCGCTGACAGCAATATCAATGGCTCGCTCAACAAAGCCACTTGCTTTCCAAGATGCTCCTGCCATCACTGACTGGTTCTCTCCTCTGTTTGACCTTGGTTCAAACATGGGCAAGAGAGCTGAATTATGGAGTCAGGTGAGAATGACAGCCCTTGACTCCCCAAAGCTTGTCCACCATGTACAAGGCACAAGTTAGAAATGTGATGGAATCCTCCCCACTTGCCTGGATGAGTGCAGCTCCAACAACACTCAAGAAGCTTGACACCGTCCAGGACAATGCGTTCCTCTTGGTTGGCACCACAACCACAAATAGTCCGTTAGTCCACCACCATTGCAGTGTGTACTGTCTACAAGATGCACTGCAGAAGTTCACCAGGACTCCTCAGATAGCACCTTCCAAACCCATGACCACTTCCATCTCGATGAACAAGGGCAGCAGATACGTGGGAACACCACCACCTGCAAGTTCCCCTCCAAGCCACTCACCATTCTAACTTGGAAATATATTGCTGTTCCTGTCACTGTCAAAATCCTAGAGCTCCCCCCATAACAGCATTGTGGTGGACCCACAGCAAATGGTTTGCAGTGGTTCAAGAAGGCAGCTCACTATCACTTTTTTTAATGGCATTTATGGATGAGGAGTAAATGTGGGTCCAGCCAGTAATGCTCACATCCTCAAATGAATTTTAATAAAAAGGAGCCCAGGCCATCCTGAAGGAAGGGGCCGGAATGAACTTTGCAATCTTCACCCCTCTTTCCCAGGACGTGCCAGGTAAAAGCAGATCAATGGGATCGCTTGAACACAGTCCCATCTTACAACTGTTTTTGGAAAGTGTGGACATCAGTTGAAAATTAAACTAGTGGTAGTTATCATGTCATCTACACTTAGCCACAGTGTCCTGCCTGTTCAAATAGCTCAGCATTGGTGTTTAGTCCTGCTTGTAAAATGTGTGCTGTATGAATGAGATAGTTGACCTCTTGACCTCACCCATGAAATTATATTTGACTAAAATCGGCCTCTTCAGGAGACATTAAAAATATCCCTTCCATGAACTGTAATAGCCTTGCTTCAACTCAGAATTTTTTCATTCCTTCCCTAATCTAAACGCTGCAAAGTTGTCTGCCAGACACATGACCCTTTTTGCTTGTGCTGACCACAGAGGTTTACTGTACAATATTGGCAAATCAGAGGCAAAAATACAGCTGAACAAATAGAACCTTTTGCAGTGACTGTAGTTCTCAGAGATTTGCCAAAACCCAGTAACAGTTAGGGAATTACACGCTTATTATCAAACACCATTATACAGCCCTATAATCCCATTGTTATTGTTCTGCCTTCGCTGTAACTCAGAAATACATATTAGTTAGACCTTGTTAAACCATTATACTTTCTGATATCAAGTCAGTGCTTTTCTAGGAATGGCCCTGGATATACTGTTGATGTTTCTGAAAAATATCTGAAACACAGCTTTCTGAAATGTAGTTAAACAGTGGCTAAGAGATGCTGAACCAGAATGTGTGACTCATGGTCTGTGCTTCTACTTCATTGGGTTTAATATCGCTTGTACATCAACTGTGAATGATTCTTATTAAGTAGAACCAAGGCTCTGATCTCACAAAATGCACAACCATCTCCAGAGTCGCCTCTGAATTTTAAAGACAGCATTAGTCTTGGGCTGTGAACAGTGCTGGTGAAGTGATATTTATAATCCATTCCTAGTTGGCTTGAGAGATAGTGGTGAGTTTTCTCCAAGGTCTGCAGTCTGTAGTGAGTGCATACCTATGTTGGGATTATGTAGAAGGTTTCCAGATGTTTAACTCAGCAATGATAAAGGAGCATGCCTTCAGGGAATGTGGGCTTGTCTGGCTGGGCTAACATTTATTGCCCATCGCTAATGGCTCTTGAGAAGGTGGTTGTGAGCTGCCTTCTTCAACCAGTGCAGTCTGTTTGGTGTAGTTACAACTTGTGTGATCTTAGGGAAGGAGCTCCAGGATTTTGACCCAATGAAGTGAAGAAATGGTGACAGAGTTCCAAGTCAGGATGGTGGGTGGCCATGAAGGTGACTTGCAGGAGGTGCTGCCCTTACAGGGGAAGAATAACAAGGAATAACAGCCCATCCGGTGTGCCTTCTACAGTATGAAAGCCAAAACTAAAAATCCTGATTTTGTGGGAGCTTGACCTCACCCATTCAGGCTGCTTCTATTCTTCTAACATTAAAAGAAAATGCCCAAGACCTCACACTGTTTACTTTATTGGATTTGAGCAGACTGCTCAGTACCTCTGTCTTAACCTTTCTTCATAAAAATACCAGGCCAAAATACACCTGTTAAAGCCACAGTATCATCACAGTTAAATTCTATGTATTTTCTTTTCAGAATTTTCCATCCATTAAAACTGCTTTTGGAACCAAATATGACACGAAAAACAGATTTAGCTCAGCAAATTATAAAGTGACGACAGTTAGAGGATTTTGCCGATATACAGTAGAGCGTTTTTAAAATGCAGATTATCGCTCATTAATATTGTGGGAGATCAGAAAATTACGAGGGGGCATAATTTTAAGTTGATTGGAGAAAGGTATAGGGGAGATGTCAGAGGTAGGTTCTTTACACAGAGAATGGTGGGCGTGTGAATGCACTGCCGGCAGTGGTAGTGGAGTCAGATACATTCGAGACATTTAAGCGACTCTTGGATAGGCACATGGATGATAGAATAATGTAGGGTATGCAGGGTAATTTGATCTTAGTAGGATAATAGGTCGGCACAACATCGTGGGCTGAAGGGCCTGTACTCTTCTATGTGCTATGTTCTAAAAGTCATATGCATTGGATACACTTGTTCCATCTTATGATGCGTAGTATGTCTTGTTGTCCCATATGAAACCTTAACAAACCAGCATCTGACCCGATTAGGTTTAAGTTCTCATAAAACAGGGACAATCAGAAAGCAGTTGTACTGACTGAACATAGACAAAAGTGAATAAATAAACATATAGTAACACCACACTGCAGAGGAAAAAGCCATCCAGTCTAGGATTGGATGTAGTTCTGGGAGTTTTCATTACATGACCCCCATTGTGTTCAAGTGTGCCATCCAGTCAAAAACTTTGCCAATTTTCTGCATTTTTATAACTAGAAACTGTAAAGATTATATCTTTTGATTCATTTTTTGTAGACTTTGATTTTGTGGACTGAAATGAAAAAAGTACTATTTTGAAGACCAGTTTTGAAAATCAAAACCAACCCTTTAAAAGCAAGTTACCTGATTCTCATTTTAAGTACTGTTTACACAGATTCTTCAAACAGCCTAGTTTGCAGCCGTGCTGGAGCCAAGGGATGTGTATGATTGGAGCTTTATAAGTAATAAGTAGCTGATTGGTCTGTGCCATGAGACTGAGACACGTCTTACAGAAGATGTAAGTGGGTGGCACAGCTGGTGCTGGTGCAGGTGGGGAGGTGACCTGAGGGAGTGAGTAGGCAGTGCAGAGGGCATGCAGGGTTCCTGATTAGAGTGGGTGAGAGTGAGTGAAGGAAGGTGGTACAGGCAACAGCGAGAGTGGTAGAGCGTGAGCCTTGATAGGAGGTGTGTACAGTAACCGAGAGAGAGTGAGTGAGAGGTAAAGTTAGAGTTGTACAGCACAGAAACTGACCCTCCATCCAAATCATCCGTGCTGACCAGATATCCTAACTTAATCCAGTCCCATTTGGCCCATATCCCTCTAAACCCTTCCTAACCATATACCCATCCAGATGCCTTTTAAATGTTGTAGTTGTCCCTGCCTGCGCTACCTCCTCTGGCAGCTCATTCCATACACGCACCACCCTCTACGTGAAAAAGTAGCCCCTTATGTCCCTTTTAATCTTTCCTCTCTCGCCTTAAACCTATGCTGTCTAGTTTTGGATTCCCCTACCCCTGGGAATAGTGAATCAGAGAGAAGATTGTGCAGTTTATGCTGATAGAGCGGAGAAGGACATTAACTTTCCTACTACAATGTTGGGCATTCCTCCAGATGGCTGAGACTGCTCTAACCCGGCAGGCAACCCCAGGAACAGCCTGGTATGGTCTGGTGTCATGGCCTGCACTGCTGGTCTTGGGGGAAGAGGAAGACCTGCTCATGCAGCACCCCTTCCACCAGGAGCCCTACAGAGCAGGGCAATGACACCCCACCCCCCCACCACCATCTGCATGTCCGGGGCAAGTGTAGGAACCGTGCAGGACAGCTCCACGCTGACGGGGTTTCTCTAAGCTTTTAAAGATGGTGCCATCACCCGGGATGTCAATCAATTCCAGGACCTCGGGCAAGTGACGCATTGTTCTGGGAATGGTGCGCAATAAGATGGGGCAGAAGTCAGACGTGGAATGTGCTATCGCGGCGGGAGATGCAATGAATAAGTTGGTAAGGTGCAGTGAGAGAACCCATTTGGCCTCAACAGTGAAAAAATCCCTCCAATAAACTTGTTGCAACTTGCTACGAGCCAAAAAAAAGTCATAAAATTCAGCCCTTGGTACTTAATCACTAGTTACATTATATTTGAGACATATGAAAATCCTTTGTGGGATCTCAGTCTATGTTTAAGAATAAGCACAGTCGTGTTGTGACCAACAAATCCTGGTCTGCAACTTGGAGACAATTGAAGAACTGTTTGGCTCCTCTTAGGGACTGTCCTTTATATGCTGATAGGGGGCTTATCATATGATGTTGTTAACTCTTTAATTGCCTTATGTAGCACAATGAAGTAGCTGGACAAAAAAAAATCTGACACAGTGCAGGAGCAAATTACTGTGGATGCTAGAATCTGTACTGATTTCCAGCATGTTTTGATTTCAGTCAAAAAATCTGAGACACGGGGTATCTTAGTCACTAGAGATGGCATGGTTTCTCTGTGCAGACTTCATCGAACTGTCTGAATTGTGTAAAATTTGAGGGACAATATTACCCACGTCTTACTGAAGTAAAATGACAGAACAATCTGTAAGCTGTTATTGGTGAACTGTGCTTTTGCTGGAAACCAATTTCATTAAAATTAACGTTCAGGTAAACATCTGCACGGAAATAGTTTTGTAATCTCACAAAAAGATCGCAAATCACATCCAGTTCTGTTCTCCTAAATAAGTAGCATATTGAGCTTTCCAAGAGAAGAAAATGTACCGTAACCTGACTTACATTATCAACAAAAGAGATACTTTACAAATTCCTGCCTGAGTGTGCTCTCCCACCATCTCAATCACAATGCCTTAGCTATTGCATTCTGTTTTTGAGTTCTGCAAGAAATTAACACGCCCTAATTCTTGGTCGCCATTTAAGGAAATACAAACACATTTGTTGGAGTTGCCTGTGTTATTTCTCCTAATCTTCTTGCACCCTTGAATTGCTGAATTGCTCTTGAGCTTTTCTAAGATATTGCCTGTCACATGGATTTGAAAACAATGGAGAGTTTAAAAAAGTTAAAAGCTGGAGCAGCGGAACCCCCAGTGTACCCTTCACATAAACGATGTCACCAACCTTTTCTTTGTTTCAGAAACTGCTGTTGTTCTGTAGGATCAGAGCATGAACTGCTTAAAAAAAAAAGCTGGTTTTTGTGCAAGCTCCTTGTGAAATGTAATTTATGTATCGAAATGAAGTTTTCCTTTCTTTGGTCCTAAAAATGCACAAGGCACTCTAATCTTATTGAGATAGCAAGGACTGGAGATACTGGAGTCCGAGATA
>NC_063357.1:25235419-25374709 GCF_021869965.1 Rhincodon typus | reverse complement strand
CTGCCTGGCCTGCTGTGTTCCTCCAGCTCCACACTGTGTTAACTCTAATCTTATTAACAAGATTTCTAGGGGTACCAGGGTGAAGGTTATGGAGGGCATGGGTAAGCAACCACTGTAGCTGGCATAATCGTGTCATCTTTCATGGTGTCTGTCTGTGGGATGTGATGTGAACGTCACTAGCAAAGCCAGGGATAATTGCCCCAAGAGAATGAGGTGACTATAGTTCCCTCTTCAGTCTCCACTCAACCCAGACAAACCTAGTGATTGCGTTCCTTGCAAGCAGCCTTCCCTGACCCACTACAAAGTGAATAGCCTCAGTGTAAAGTCCTGAAGATCCAAACCAACCAAGTTTGTTCTTCTCTTCCAGTGTAGCTAACGGTGAATTTTTGGAGGCTGTTTTAGGCATGCTGAAATTGGTATCCATTTAAAAAGTTACCTCATACTTCAAATTATTGAGAAAAAAACTATTCCTTTGAATTTGCAAGTAATTGTGGGTCTGACTTGTCTCATGATGATGTAGAACCACTGCTTCAGTATTAACTATTTCAAATGCGTGTTTATGAACAAAACTAGCCACATAGATATTTCCAGTCGTCCCTTCTTCTGTTCAGCGTACCTCATCCCTGGATGATTAGAAAGAAAAGTGCTTAATAAAAACATTGGCTCTTTTCAGGCACATACTTTATAGTTTCTGCCCTGAACAAAGCACACACGAGGTTAGATGTCTGAGGAGGATGGCAGTGAAGGCCTCACTCTATTATACAGGCTGAGATCTCTCCGGCCCATTGATGAGGAGGGAGGATTGGCAACAAAACAGAGGAAAATTTTGGGAGGGGTAACTGGCATCTTCCTGCCAACATGCCATGTTGCATTGGCAGGAATGTTGGCCAGTTAAGGATCAACTCCTGTGCCTCCAGGCCTTAGGCCTACATTGGGAGATTGTCTGATAAACCCTGGCAGCTTCTTAGTGGATTTTCCATAGCTCACAGATACCCCCACCCCTCCTAACCCTAACAACAGTAGCCATGCCTGTGGAAACAACACACCATTGCACCTTGACCTCCTTGCCCCCCACTCCCCTTCCCACCTCCGATCAGTAGGCATACCTCCCCTCCCCCACACCACCCGCACCCCCAGCGGGTGATCCCAGCCCCCAATCCAAACACATCAGTCTTTGAGAGCAGCTCACCATCTTCTTACTGATCTGGGAGCCCCAGCAATGGATGACATTGGCTCTGAGAAGCCACTAGGTCTCTGACTAGCCAGCAACTCTTCAGAGAAGGGGTTTGGTGTTGATGATTGGCGTCCTTCATTGAATACCAGTCCTCAGCAGCGGCCACAAGCAGCAATTTGCCAGTCAAGGTGCCACCAGCCGCTCAAGTGGGAATTGCCTCTCGTCTTTTCACTCTGGCGTTAGGACTTACAGCTACCCTCTGCCCAACATCGGGCAGTGTTCATTCATTAATGGGATATCAGGAAACATTACAGTTCACAAAGGTGAACTTTGTCCCTGCACCTTGTTTATGTGAATGCGATACCATGGCAGTGTATACATTACACAAAAATAAGGTGATCGCTCAACTATTGAAGGTTTATTAAAATATCCTTCTCATGACATTGGCTAGTTTTCATCACTGTTAAGTGATTGTATTGCTATGTGTTAATACTCAAAGTAAACTTATTTTTATTTTATTTATTTAATATATTTTGTTACTTGTATCTAGGTACAGTGAAAAGTGGATAATGTCGCCACGTTCTGGCACCATCTTGGATTTCAGGATAAATGCCTGATTAAATTGTATAAATGGGTAAAACACTGAATAAATTAATATTAAATTAATATTACTAAGAGTGAAACAGCTGCAAAAGTTCATCTTTCCCTCTCTGTAGACTTCACCCTCTCTTGCATTTTTCTTCTGAAACATCCTAGATTCAGTGTTTGGCCCTTGGCTCAGTAGACACTCTAGGATTTACACAGAAGGCTGGGAACGAACTTAAGTCTCAGTGCCCAGACCTGAGCTTCAGACACCCCAGTACAGGAGTGAGGGAGAGCTACACTGTCAGAGGTAATAGCAGATTAAAGCAAATCCTCATTAGTCTGTTCAAGTGGACTTAAAAATCCAGAGAACTATTTGAAAAGGAGGGGAGTTGTTCTAGCCAAAATTATTCCCCAAATAACAGCACTAAAACAAATAACTACAGGAGCTTGCTGTATACAAATTGGCAGTTGCATTTCCTCTTATTAATGGATAAATACTGTTCTGATACTTCATGGATTTTAAGGCGCTTTTGGATGTCCTGAGGTTGTGAAAATTTCTATATAAACACAAGCACTTATTTCTTTTCTATTGAAACCAGGGAAGCCCTGGATTTAATGCCTCCTTTGCATTGAGTTTGCACAGCTCAGTTGGTGTGGTACTAATTTGAGATCATTAAAGCCAGTTGTGTGCCTTTCTTATGAAGATTGTTGTGTAATGTGTGGTCACGTCATGTCACAGTTCTAATAGCCATCACTATCTAGTGATGGGAGTCTTCAATGTTGTAATGTTGGGCTGTAGGGTAATCCTTGGGGCCTGACCCACTTCATGTCGGTATTGCACACTGTGGTGTGATCACACAGAAGGCATCTTGCCTCCACATTAATGCCCAGTTTAGGGATGGCAGGCTGGCTAATGAGGCAGAGAGCCAATCAGAAGCTGACTTGAGAGAGGCAGGCAGGATTCACTGGTTGCTGTGAGAGTGTGAAAGAGGCAGCACTGTTACCAAGGGATGAGATGGTAAAGAGTGACTCCCTTAAGGCCCAGCACACTCAGTGATATCCTTCAATGCAGATTTCCCATTCCAACCTGGCAATTTGCCCATCTCAAGTACTGCTCAAGCCATTGGGTTTGCCACTGTACAGTTAAGCTGTGAGCAGCTGAGGTGTGTATGCTGTGCGGCTCTCAGTTGGCTCTGGGAACATTGGAGTGACAGGGGGAAATCTCAGCTTGGTTAGCCACTCAACTGCCTTCATCGGCTGCTGCCACCACTGCCAGGCTGGTTGCTGTCATTGCCATGATGCCACCCCTGGATAAAGCTTTCCAAAGTGGGAACACTTTGAGCAGCAACCCAGTGTGTTTTATTGCAAGTCTCTCTCACACACAGATACAGGGGCACACACAAGTACAGAGATACATATGCAGATAGACAGACACACTCATGCACAGAAACACAGACCCACCCAAAGACAGGCACAGACACAGACAGACACACAGACAGCGGAGACTGACACGTGCACACAGAGCAGAGACAGGCATAGAGACACACAAAAACACACACTCACATGCACACATTAAAAAGGAGCCATGTCTTTGCACAGTTCACTTTCAGATTACCTACTCTGATTTTGCTAGTAGTTCCCTGCTCTGGCTGGGGGGTGGCTCAGCTCTGGTCTACATCCTCCGACACCTCCCTGTCAGACACTTGACAGAAGATGAATTTTTGGCCATTTGGAAATATTAACCACTTCCCACATTATTGCCAACCAGAAACTCAACTCATGATGTGGAGGTGCCGGTGTTGGACTGAGGTGGATGAAGTCAGAAATCACACGACACCAGGTTATAGTCCAACAGGTTTATTTGAAAACACAAGCTTTTGGAGATTCGCTCCTCCTTCTGTCCTCCTCACACACACACTCACTCTCTCTACACCGCACCCCCCTCACTCACAGACACACTCACTCTCTCTCTTTTTCCCCTCATCTCTCTCAGACACACACACATGCACGTGTAAATGTATGGGGTGAATTTGTATTTGCAGATACATTCTTCTTTGTTCAAAAAGCACACAAATTATAGACAGTCAATCAATGTGGCGTTTTATAAATTCCTACTTTAGAAATAAAACCATTCTGACTCCAAACCAAAACACAAACAGATGCTAAGCAAGGTCTCACACCTAACATGCATTGTCTGACTTAAAATGTCACCTCTTCTTTACAAAAATAAAACCTTTAGTTCTCTCAGGACAGTGACTTGAAAGGAATTTGGGAATTTGCATATACATATTAATCAATTAAAACCTTCTCACTGATTAAAGATTTAACAGCTTCTTAGGTTTGTTTAGTACATCCTCATTAGTGGTGGGACCCTTTGATCTTTTACTTATAAATTCTGTGTCTGATACTACCTCTCTCAATAACACCTAAAGGAGGACTGAGGCTCTGAAAGCTTGTGTTTTCAAACAAACCTGTTGGACTATAACCTGGTGTCATATGATTTCTGACCTTGTCAATTCTATCAGGCATTGAAGATTGTAAGAAAGAAAAGTGCTCCCTTACCCTGCTCACCCTCCTCACTTTCACCCTCCTCACTTTCACCCTCACCCTCCTCACCCTCACCCTCCTCACCGTGCTGCAGTCATATGAAACAAGTGTAACTGTGAGTGTGCAAAAGAAGGAAATCATCAAATAGCTCTTCTCATCTGGCTGGTCTCTCAGGATTACAACGTGCCATTATTTCACGAAGTGCACATCCGAGTTAATGTCGAAATAAAGTTTGTTCTGCACATTTCTTCTCACATAGGTGACAGCATGGTCGACTCTGCTTTGTTCACAGTCAGACAGTCGGTGTGCTCCAGTATTTCATTGTTCATCATAATTGCGTTGAATTTATGTGAGGCTGCACAGGGAACAAAATCAAAGGACAAGTGCTTAACAAAGTTGTGTGATGAGTTGACCTGCTACTTTAATGCAGCGCTTATTTTAATTGCACTTACTGACTCATCAGTCTTCTGTACACCTCCACCCCATCCTCTGCCACACAAATCTCATATAGGGAGTGTGTGGCTGGCGGAAACGTGCTTGGGACTTTGTCGAAGGTGCTATAACAATGCAAAAGGTTGTTTGGTCCAAGCAGAGACAGGTTATGTTGCAGGCATCTACCTGCCTGGCAATTCCAGGAAGGGACTGGCACACAAATCCCACCAGGTTGATGGCTTTTGTTTAAATTTTCCATCAGAAACAATCAAATTCAAAGCTTCACAGGCTGATAATTCTCAGTTTAGTAAATGCTAGGCTGTCAAGGCACACAATAAGCTCAGGCTTCAGAGGGGTGGGTGGGGGGACCGACTGATGTTTGACCAAGTCTTGTTTGTGTAATTCGATGAGTTGTGTAGACTGCAGAAGGAAAGCTGTTCTTGTTGTCATTTACACCTCTGTGTAAGATTTCTATAGCCTGCAAGGCACAGTCACTCTCACTCGCAAATCCCATCAACTTCAGTGAAAGGTCTCATTTATTTTTAGAGTCAGTAATGTAGATATTCTCAGGAGAACCTGCCTCATCGACACTCTCTATAAAGCAGCAAATTGTGTCAAGAGGCTTCTTTTTTAGATTTGAAAGAAAGTTCCAATTCGCAGGAAGCTAATGACTGACGTCAATGACATTAACCCTTTAGGTTCAAGGATTTGAACTGTAATCTTTAAAGAGTAGCAAACAATTCCCTTGAGGTGAGGCTCTGCTACCGCATGACTCAGAGACTCCCTATAGTGTGGAAAGAAGCCATTCAGCCCATCAGGTTTGCACCGGTCCTCTGAAGAGCATTCCACCACACTATCCCCGTAACCCTGCATGTGCCATGGCTAATCCATCCAGCCTGCACACTACAGGGCAATTTCCCATGGCCAGTCCACCTAACCTGCACATCTTCGGGCTGTGGGAAGAAACCCGCACAGACACTGGGAGAACATGCAAACTCTACACAGAGAGTCACCCAAGGCTGGAATCGAACCTAGGCCCCTGGTGCTGTGAGGCAGCAGGTGCTAACCACTGAGCCACTGTGCCATCATGTAGTGCTGTTGCTTTCTGTTCTCTACTTTCCGATTGGTTCGGAAGATGGGAAATGTGAATCTTACCAAGAACAACAAAAGTATTACGTTTATATAGAGCCTTTCAAGTAGAAAAAAAAGTTCCCCAAGTGCTTATCAAACAGTAGAAAGAGTGTGACAAACCCAAACAAGCCCCCACCCAGAGCTTCATCAAAGTTCAGTGCTCCTGTCAGCAGCAGGGTGTGCGAGTCCAGCATCAGGTGGTTTAGTCACCTCAGGCCTCATGACTCCCAGGCAACCTCCAAACCACAAGGCCGTGCCAATGCTCCGAGGCTCCTCAGAGGGATGTGTACACTGATCGGTGTGCCGACGCATCGATTTCCAGTTTCGGACATTGATGTTGCACATGGACCCCAGAGGTGCATGCAGTGAAAACAAAAATGAGTGGGAGTTTTGTTCCCAATTCTGCTCGATCCGGAGAGACGATCTGAAAAGAAGAAGAATGAAAAGATTTGTCACAAAGACATGTAAATGGCAGGAGAAATTGCTGTCAACACAAGCTCAAGGAGCATCACCTCACCTAAGAATATGAGAAGATTAGGAAGAGGAATAGGTCACTTTGGCCTTCAAATTTGCTCCGCCATTTAATATCGTCACGGCTCATCTGATTGTGGTCTTATCTCCACTCGCCTGCCTCCCATAACCTTTGACTCCCATGTAAATGAGAAATCTTTCTAACTGAGAATTTATTCAGTGACCCAACCTCTGCTGCTATCTCGGATGAGGAATTCCAAAAATCAGTGACTTCCTGATGGACAAAATTCTCTATCTTTAATGGGTAAACCCTTATTTTGAAAGTGTGCCCCCCACCCCCCCTACCCCCGAACTCCCCACCCCCAGTTCTAAATTGCCCCGTGTCTGGTCACTGCATCCTTCTATACTCAATACTGAGTTCAACAATTTTAGATTGTAACCTCCACCCCCTATTTAGGTTTGATTTTTCTTTATTGATCCAGGCTTCTGTGTCGTTTCTTTCTTTTTTCCTTTTTATTTTGCTTTCAGACAGCTCCGTTCCGAGATTCACACCTCCTCTAGACATGTCTTTCTTGTCACATTACTAACCATGAAACATCGTTTCTTAATGTATCTTCTCCTCCACCGTATTACAGATGTTCCATTTAGCTCTTCCCATCTTTCCTGCTTTCACTCGCTCAAAACCAATGACATATCTAAACTTCCCCATTTGTGATTCACATTCATTGACCAGAAACATAGACACCTCCATCTCCACTGATGCTGCTAGATCTGTTAAGTATTTTGAACATGTTCTGTTTACGTTCCTAATCTATTACATATTTTACTGTCACTTGTCACTTTGCAATCCTTTCATTTGCTGTTGTACTTTCTGAGTCTGCTTAATGTTCTGTTTATATTTCTGTCACCTTGTCATTCCCCTGGTTGCTGTATCTCTGTAAAGTGTCTGCTTTGCCTTGTGTCCTAGATTAGTCCTGACAGGTGAGTCTGTATTAACTACAACCTTGCAGTCGTGCCAATGTTTTCAAGAGAGCAAAAGTGAAGAGATATGGGGCAGAGCTCAAAAAGACAGGAAAGGATCATTGCGATGGATTGGATAGGGACACTTGGAAACACTTAGGGCAGAAATTCTGCAGTTATTGCTCGTTCTGATTGACTCAGTGAATGACTTGTTACACCCAATGCTTTATCGTTGGCTGCATTGTGTGGCTGGTACATTGCGTTGCAGCTGCGGGTGCTTTTCTAGGATTGAGAAAGGGAAATGTTCTCCAGACACTTTGGGGAAGGAGCCTTACCTTGATGTTGTTACTAAGTAAAAGTATTCCATTCCCCACACAGACAACCCTGACCTAAAGAAAGACATGTGAAATGAAGTCCCAAACTAATACTGTATGAAGCCACAACACTGAAGTTTCATAATCTATTGGCAAGGAAATCATTATAGCCCACCATTGAAGGAACCTGAACTTATTGAATTAATAATCGTCCCATGGAGCTGCAAAACTGGAAGGTTTGGAAGCTGGAATTTCTGAGATTGCGTCTCTGGCTCATTAGCTACAAACCAAGATAGGGTCTCTCCTTGTTTTTTTGTATAATGAGGAATTTCACGCCGAGTCTAATTCCAAAATTCATAAGGTCTCTGTGCCAGCTCTCTCAGCAAGAATAATAAACAAGGCGAAATTAAGTGCTGCATCTGAACAGCCAGTTCACTTGCAACATCAGCAAGCAGGAATGATGGTTTCATTTTACAATGAAAGCAATCGTAGTTGTAACTGGGAACATTGGGAGAGTTGATGTTTAGCAAGATATTGGGAGGAGACATTGAATTTAAAAGCTGGCTTTCTGCTGGTGGATACATTCTATCTCTGTGAGGGTAGAGTGGCAGTAGGTGGGGGGGAGGGGGTGCGTGTTTACAGCTTACATCAGTCTTGCTGGTGCTGTCTTTAGCCTGGACATTCCTGAAGCCCCTGCCTAGCACTCAATGAGAGCAGCACTGAGAATCTCTGGAACAGTTCTGTGCTAAGATGTGCGTTTTGGCTGACACTATGCCCCTTATCTCTTATCAAAGACTTACACTTTAATAGCTCTTTCCACGACTGCCACAAGTCTCAAAGCTCTTTACGGACGATGAAATACTTTTGAAGTATAATCATTGTTTTAATGTAGGAAACACAGCAGCTAATGGCCTTGATTTTTTTTGCGTTCAAACCCTGGAATGGGAGCTTGTGACTGAAGAGATGGCAGGGCTATCAGCGAAGCCACACCTAACACCCACTTCACTAATACTCACTGAAGAGCTGAGCAAAATAGTAAATGGTACCTGAGCATTGCCTCTCCCAGTTCATGCACAGTGCCTCACCCATTGCTCCCTCCTCAAGTTCATTATCTATATTCTTTGAAGGGTCCTCACTTGCAAAAAAATGATGAGCGCTGAAAGGTTCATTCAGGACAACTGCTTCCAGAAAACTCTTGTAGACCAAAAAATTTAAAACAGGAACATAAACATGTTGGATGTAGCTCATACATGCAAATAGCCCTTGTAAGTTGCATAGAGCTGGAAGACTTCATTTCTGTATGTACCCACATACACATTCCTACGCGTATACACACCCCTACACAAACACACATATGCATATACATATACACATGCACACACACACCCACACATTCCCATACATACACCCAAGCACGCGCACATAGTAGCCCTGAAATGTAAATTAACAGTTGTGTTGGTAATATGCTCATGACTGTAGATAACTTTGGATCCCCTATCATAATGCCATCTATAGGCATAACTGGTAATGCTAGCATTTAAAATCAAATGTGCTGACTCACCTATAAATGTCCAGGTACAGTGACAATAATATGCTGCATGTAGCTGTGTGAATTTTAATTGCAGTGATTCTGTACACGTGTAATTTTTGGCTAAACCCTTCTATAATTCTCTGGTTGTTTTGTAGACTTGTCTTTGCCCTAAATTATTACCTACAGATCAGAACAACTTCTGTGAAATTTCTGAGTCGACCCTACCTATGTTGATGTCTATTGACATCAGTAGACATACATGGTGTGTGTGTCTCTTGCTCACCGTCACTGTCCTGTTGCAAAAAATTATTATTGTTTAACTCGGATATTGTGGATTTGAAGTCTGGTACCATTTTGAGAGGTGCAATTATAGACAGTCCTGCTCAAAATATTCTTTCAGCCTTTTACCATGCTAAACTTATTAACTTCAAATGTTATGCTTTGTCAAATGGCACTCTGCTGCAAAAAAATTGATTTTGTTTCTGTTTCTACTGCGGCATCCATTGCACAGAATATTATCATCATCACAGATTCCATGGTATTTCCATAAAGCAGATTTTGAAGAGATTTATTTTGTTTGCTTGACCTAACCATAATGGCACATTACAATCCAACTTTAAATGTTCTTTCCAGGCAGGTCTCCAAGAACAGGCTGAAGAGTAAATCATTAAGTAATGTAAGGATCATTTTTAGCTGTTCTGTGTTTCGGTGCTCTTTAAGATGTTTCATCAGAGCTGAGTTGTTTCTTGGAGTTCATCATTGTCTGTACATAAGCCTTCATCAGCAAATTACTGATATTTGTTTTCTTTATTGTTATGGTGCTGAGCAGAAATAAACCCATCAGCATCAAAAACATTACCTCTGACAGTACTCCTCTGCTTTAAGAAGCGCTAATTTATTCCATAATGTAGGAAGCTGGGACAGGAACCCCATCTCCTACTCACTTCCTTCAGACTGCATGTTTTTTGCTGTGTGCATTTCTTTTTTTCTTAATTGTTGTTTAACTTTCCCACTTAGAGGCCAGCGGGAGCTGATCCAGAAATGACTTGGAAGATTCATTAATGAAACAAAACTACAATCTTTGCCCAGTCTCTAGATATCCCTCCCTGTCCTCTCCCCAGCCTTCACTTCACTCTTACTGTCAATATCCACTCAGCCCCAAGGACATATCCAAATTTGTTCAGTGAGCTATTCTCTTGTGCTCATTCAGCCTTCAGGAACTCGTGTTGTCCAAACCTGATAATGTATCAGGGAAGGCACTGTTGAAACCATCCAGTCATTGTTCTGGCAAAAAGTTCAAAACAACCCAAAATGACATCAAAGAAATGCAGTTCCCTACTTTGTTTTCTCCCTCAGTCCATCCCATATCCTCCTCCCACCCCTTCAGTGATAGTAACTTCACATTATGCTACGACATTGTGGAACTCACTTGTCAGAGCCTTGCTACAACTTACCTTGCACCCACACACCCTAACCCTCCTCCAACCAGTGCTGTGGGCATTCTCTTCCAACCTGGGACTCCGTACAACAGCAGAAAAGTTTTACAGCTATTCTCATATTTATCCTTACCTGTCATGTATTTCACAAGTTCCCATTCCTGGCCTTATTCAGTTGGAGCACGTAGCGAGGTGTGGGAAGTGTTCAGTCCAGATTGTAATCTATGCGGTTCTCCGTCCAATCATTTTGACTTGTATCTGGTCTTTTTCCTCATTATACCCAGCAATAATGTTTTGAAACTTGGAAACTGGAAGCCAGCAAATACATTTTATCATGCTGGCAAAGTTTGCACTGCAATTCCTACTGCTTTAAACCCCAGTGGGAGCTGCTTTCATACTGGTTTAAAACTGGTAATACAACCCATGGATTCCATGAAGAGATTGCACTGGGACACGTGTGTTTTAGCAACATGCCGCATGAGCTAGTCCTTCCAGCTGCAATAAAAGAGCCGCTGTTTCTTGTTTGTCAAATCTTTAATTACGGAACAGGGGAATACTATTCAAGAAGGCTTATGCAAGAAGGACTTAAAATGTTTATATGGATTAGCAAGTTGTCTTGAGGGTGTAAACACTTCATTGCTTGAACAAAACCCTCATGTTCTTCCCACAAAGATAGCCTATGCACTGCACTCTGTACTATACTGTTAGATTTTCCTGTATTGGAGAAAACAATACATCTTTTATGCATTCAATGCCTGCACTGGTTCATCTTGATAACCCATGCATCCATGCTGCTTTTGGAGAGTTAAAATTCAGATCACCATTGTTCACATTCAAATCTTTAATGTGCTCAGAATACATTTTTTATGCATGCTATTATTATTCAGGCATTAATCTGTTTATTTTCAGAGGATTAAAGCCTGAGTAGAAATAACACACAGGAATGAACAAGTGAGTGCGAGAGCAAGGCATTAAGGAGCAAGAAGAGAGGATATTTTATTAATCTTTAATGAGATGTGAATATGAGCCCTTTGCTTGTTGTCAGTTCCTAGTTGCCCTAGAGAAGTAGATGGTGTGTTGCCCTCTTGACCCGCTACAGTCCAACTGATGCCTATTAACAGTTTGGTACAACGTTATGCCTTGCAGGACCATTTCAGAGAGCAGTTGAAAGTAACCACACTGCTGTGGGTCTGGAGTCACACATAGGCCAGACCAAGTAAGGATAGCAGATTTTCTTCCCTCAAGTGAGGGTTTTTGTGATGATACCTTCACAGCTCCATTACTAAGATTACCTTTCAATTCCATATTTATTCATCACATTTAAATATCAGCTACTACCATGGTAGGACATGAGCTCATTAACCTGGACTTCTGGGTTACCCAGGGAAGTGATGTTACCCACTCTGCCATTGTCTGTCCCAGACTCTGGCACATTTCCTGCCCTTCAATGTCATAATGAGATTACAGCTGATGAGGTTCTTTTGGTCTGTGACAAATGCAGCAGTTGATTTGTACACAGGATGGTCCCACAAGCAGAGGGGCTGTAAAGACCAGGTAATTTGTTTTAGCAAGTTGTTTGAGGGACACAGGGGAGCAATGTTCTTTGGAATAGTGGCATAGATCTTTGAATCTACCTGAGACAGCAAACAAGGCCTTGATTGAGCATTTCAGCATGTAATTCTCTCAGTATTGCACTGAAGTATTGACCTGGGGCATGTGCTCATATCTAGAACCTTGATCCCATTATATTCTGACTCACTGGCTCACCCTTTTCGACCAGCCCCTTTGCAGCTCCTCTGTGTCCACACATCTGTCTCAGACCCTCCTTCTTCTCCCAGACCTGTTTCAGCCTCTGTGTCTCCCTATGCCCTACTCACAGACTCTTCTTCCATTCCAGCCCCCCTCTGCAGCTTCCTTCTCCCCTGTCATACATCTTGCTGCCCCTGTTCCCCACACATGCCTCTTGCAACCTCTTTCTGCCCCACACCCACCAGTGTGCATAGCCCCTCTCCCTCTCCAATCCCTTCTGCTGCCACACTTGCCCTTCCCTGGCTGACAGCCCCATTCAGGACCCAGCAGATGGGCCTCCGGAATTGGCGAAAGACCCTTCCAGTCCTGGCAAAAGGCAGCTCTTAGCATAACCCCTTCCCCAGTTCCCTATCATATTTCCCTCCCCCTACCTCCACTTCCATCCTTCCCCCAGACCTCTTTGCTCCTGTTGCCCACAGGACCTATGGCTGGGCCCTATTTCTTGGTGCTGGACCTTGGCTCCCACCTTCCAGCCTCGGACCCCAGCTGAAGCCACCTCCAGCGAGTTGCTGAATGCCAGCACTGACTCTGAGTTGCTCCCTGCTTCCCCCAATCACAAGCTGTTCACTCCTGTTTATCCAGCTGATTGGTTCACTCATGAGGTCATCAACCGCAAATATTGGACTCCACCACATTTTTCTGCTTTGTTGATGGAAGTGACTTTTATCTGGCAAGAGGTGAGTTTTCTAGGTTGATATGGGCCTTTGCAGGTGATTCCATCCCTCCTGTATGTATTGATCATCAAAGTTGTGTTCATACACTTGTTATGTTGTAATGACACCTTCGACTAACATCACCACTTATAGGAGACTGTAGTCACAGCCACCATGTCACATGCTTGTACAAACAGCTTCCATTATAAATGTAGACATGGGAATTGATTGGAAAATATATAAATAGAGACAGAATTTGCAACTTTAATAAGTGGATTGAATTCTTCCCTTTTAGACTGAATGTAAGACTCCCTCGACACAATCCCAATAAAACTCTCCAAGGATAGGTACAGGACAGGGTGAGATACAGAGTAAAACTCCTTCTACACTGACCCCATCAAGCACTCACGGGACAGGGACAACACAGAGCTAGATAACAAAGTAAAGCTTTCTCTACACTGTCCCTATCAAACACTCCTTGGACAGGGACAGCATGGGGTTCAGTACAGAGCAAAGCTCCATCTTCTCTTTTAAACTGGAAGTAGAGTCCTCTCAATTCTTTTAAATTGAAAGTAAGGTTCCCTCGACACTGTCCCCATCAAACACTCCTGGGACATGGCCAGCATGAGATTAAATACAGAGTAAAATTCCCTCTACTCCATTAAACAGAAAGTAAAGCTCACTCTACATAGTCTCCATCAAATACTCCTGGGACAGGTACAACATGGGGTGAGATGCAGAGTAAAGCTCTCTCTACTCTTTACTTTCAGTTTACCTTTAGTTCAAAAGTTCTCTCTACACTGTCCCCATCAAGCATTCCCAGGACAGGGACAGCATGGGGTTAGATACAGAGTAAAGGCCCTTCTACAGTGTGCCCATCAAACATTTCTAGGACACGGACAGCACAGGGTTAGATATAGAGTGAAGCTATCTATTTTCTTTTGAACTGAATGTGAAACATCCTCTGCTCTTTTAAACTGAAAGTAGGGCTGCCTGTACACAGTCCCTGCCTGAATTCTAACCTGTGCATTGTCTGATTGTCCCTGACCTCTAACCTGACTCCACCTGAAGATTGCACTGGGGGAATGATTGTGTCAGCCTTTGCCTCTTGTTCCTCAGAAAGATGTGGTCTGTAGCCTCATGGTCCTCTTGTGCGAGGAAGCTGAAAAAAAACTACAGAGAACTTTTAGCTCCTTAAGGTCCAGGCCATAACACTGCCTGAACTCCAACCGCGCTGCATTTCCACCCATTGGCAGGTCAGAGCCCCTGTTGGCATGGGCATGCTGACGCAGCATAGTTTCATGAGACCAGGGAAAGGGACAACGTCCTGGAAATTTCTTTTCCAGCTACATCTCAGACAGCACCCCCCTCCACACCTTGAGGCAGGGGTCTGCTGGGAGGACCATGGATTTTTATGCCTCCTTATCACTTGAATTGCAACTTTTCTCAGACCCTGATTAAATCCAGTCGGTAGATTCAATGATGGTTTTCTTTCTACTCGTGTTACATTTCCCACTAACAATACATATGTTTCTGTAGAACTGTTGATGACAGCTAATTATTTTGAGTCTGAACAGTTAACATTCTTGGCAGCCTAGTCTCAATATGATTAATGGCAGGGAGAGTGGAATGTTGGATTGTTGTACTGCTCTTCTGTACCGTGCTGTATTGAATGGTAGAACGCAATAGTGTGGAATTATTGCTCAAACTCAACAAAACTGATTGGGGGGCCGGTGGTATCATCAGAAGGTAAGGGGCATTGCTCCAAATTTTAGTGTCATTGGTGAGTTAGGGGGACAAAGGGCAAGATGGAAATTCTTGTTGCCTGAAGGAACGAGAATAGATGAACGTTTGAAGACTGGCATGGACATGATGGGTAAAAGGGCCTCTATGACTCAAAGGTATTGAGAGACAGAGGGAAGTCTTCCATCTGGCTACATGTCGAGGCATATAAAATCTTCAAGGTGCAAGGAAAATTTAACAAATAAGTATCGTTTTTAGAAGGAGCATCCGCACACGATGATGTCATCAAATACTTAACATACGCACAACCAAACAAACTTTTCACTTGGGGGAGTGTGAAGTACAGCACTTGCTGGTTTTGAATGTTTTCATTTAATTGTTTGAGATTCACAAAACAAAAGAAAAAAAAATGGCGATGAGGAATTATTTTGGGTTTGTCACGGTTTGGTCTAAATTTAGCCAGAGTGGAATTGTCAGTTAATTACTGTGTCCATTTGTCAATATGAAATGAACCTGCCTTAACCTTTCACTGCCCTTTTTCGGTTTCTGAAGATGGAGCTCCTGCATTTTGTGAATCATCTTCCGATTGGCTCTCGTCACTGCACTCGTCTCAGTCGTCATGGTGAAAACCTTCTGATACATGGCAACCCAAAGTTTTAGTGTTGAAAATAACTGATGACTAATCTGGTGAGCCAGCAAGGGCCTTTATTTCAGAATAAAAGTACCCCTTGTACCTTAGTCCGCCAGATAACTCAGTGCTGAGTTTTTCCAGCAATTTCTGTTTTTGTTTCTGATTTCCAGCATCCACAGTTCTTTGGTTTTGTTTTTGACTCAGTGCTGTGTTAGGGAATTATTTAGTCACTGATTTTGAACAGGATTTGTGATATATTAATGTATTTTTGGCAAAAGATTATTTTCCTACATGTAAGCTGCACTTAAGTCCTTAAAAGAGAAGGGCTAGGGTTTGACTTTTTCTTAAAGTGACTGTGCTATTTTTTATTCTTGAAGCAGAGAAGCCTTTTGTGTCTGCTTAGCACCAGCTTCTCCACCGAAAGCAAGGGGTCTCTGGAGCAGTGGTGCTTGAGAACCCTGGCTGTCTCTGAAGCCAATTCATAGTCACCTAAACCTCGGACAAAGCTCTGGCCATGCTCCATGATCTGTGTCTTCTGAGCCTGAAGTCTCCGTTTAGCTCAATGAGCAGTACCAACAACTCTGATCTGAAGGTTTTGCACCCTACTTCTGAGCACACAGTTGACATTTGACGCTGCAGGACAGCAGTGAGGGAGTGCTGAAGTGTCACATGTGCCTTCTGTATGAGAAACTGAACTGTGGCCTTGTCTACCTTACTCAGAGGATGGAACAGGCCTCCAATGGCTCTCTGTAGTGAGAGAGCAGCCTCTGGGACTATGACGACTTCACTATTTTGAAGATTTCTTCTAGTGTTCTCGTCAGGTTTTAACCCTCAGGCAGTGCTGCCCCATGCGGATGAACTGGCTATTTATCTTGTTTCCTGTCTGTATGATCTCACTACACGCACAACGGCTGCTGGAGAGATATCAAACATTTGTGCTGAGGATGTAAAATTTGCTGGGGTTCATTTCAAATTTGGCGTCCAGGTGCTAAACAGATGTTCAAGAAAAGGGAAATGAGTAAGGCATATTGTTTCAGAGATAGTAGGAACTGCAGATGCTGGAGAATCTGAGATAACAAGGTGTAGAGCTGGATGAACACAGCAGGCCAAGCAGCATCAGAGGTGCTGGAAGGCTGACGTTTTGGGCCTAGACCCTTCTTCGGGCCTACCGATCTTTAAAGCCAGGTTAAACCACAGCTAGACAAAGTTAATGTATCTGTTGATCTCTGTCACCCCCTGCATCCTTCCCACACCATACAACGTGTACAGAAATAATTTATTTGCTCATTACTTATATAAAAAAATCTCAAGTCATTACAAAACAGCAACAGGTATTTCCCATGTCCTAGCCCCCAGCCCCACCCACCAGGCCTTGTTATCACATAATCTGCCATTGTATACTTACTGCCTATTGTTAGCCACTAACAGTCTCCATTAACAGCTATTCACTGTCCGAGCCAGATTGTTATCCACTGCTATGTCTGTCCACCTGCTCTTCTCTCTCTTTGGGCTCTATCCCCACCTATTGTTTACTCCTTACCCCCTCCCCCACCCTATCTTCTGCATATAAACAGACATTTTCCCAGCCACCATCAGTTTTGAGGAAGGGTCACCGGACCCGAAATGTTAACTCTGATTTCTCTTCACAGATGCTGCCCGACCTGCTGAGCTTCTCCAGCAATCTCTGTTTTTGCTTTTGATTTGCATCATCCGCAGTTCTTTCAGTTTTTATTTAGCAACAGGTATTATCCAGGAACAACACATGAAACTGATTCAAGATCAAATTGTAATCCGCTTAATAAGTCAGCTCTACAAATCAGTTATAATTAAGTATCTGGATTTGTTGTGGTCCTAGATCTGCAGATTCTTCAGTCCAGTGGCTGGAGCAATTGGTTTGAGACAGAGATGACAAGATGTAGAGCTGGATGAACACAGCAGGCCACGCAGCATCAGAGGAGCAGGAAGGCTGACGTTTCGGGACTAGACCCTTCCTACTATCTCTGGTTAGAGACAGATTTCTTTTATATATTTTAGGGACAATTTTTTTAAACCAATTTTCTAATCAACCTGTTCAGAGATGTTATTACACACCTGTAGAGTAGGTGGGACTTGAACCCAGGCCTCCCAGTTCCAGGGTAGGGACACTGCCACTGTGTTCAGGAGGGCCCCTCAAAAATATATTTAGATACCACTAAGTAGATGGCAATGTCTTAACCATTTGTGTGTTGTAAATTCACCAGGACCCCCTTCCATCCTTATTAATGGGAGTGCTAACCTTCTCTTCTTGACTTTGGTTTTATAAGGTCTGTCTATCGTAGACACAAGTGTCTGACAGGTAGTTGGAGATGGTTCTGGATGCAATATTATAAACAGGATGTATTGTAAAGAATGCAATGAAGGTTTACAAAGGATGACACCAGAAATATGCGCGTATATCTATCAGGAAAGAATGGACAAGCTACGTCTCCTGTCTTGGAAAAAGAGTGACTTATTAGAGGTCTTTAAAATTATGAAGACTTTTTATAAAAAGGATATGGAGAGAATGATTCCTCTTATGGTGGAAGTGTGAAGCTAGAGGCCATTAGTATAAGATGGTCAGCAATAAATCCAATAGAGAATTCAGAAGAAACTCCTTAATTCACAAAGTGGTAAGAAGATAGAACTCAATAACACAAGGCATGGTTGCATTGAATAATATAGGTGCATTGAAGAGAATAGTAGACAAATATCTGATGGAGAAGGGCATAGAGAGTCACACTGGAGGTCACAAAGGAGACTAAACTCTGGAATAATTATTTCCCATTGAGTGGCTCACTGAGCTCATTCAGAGGCCATTATGACTTAATAACATTGTGTGTGTCTGGAGTCACATGTAGACTATTCTCTGTGAGGCTGCAGTTTCCCATTCTTGTGCTGTTTTGTGCAGTAGGAACAATGAATTTTATGACATGCGTTGAATAGAAAGTTTTCTCTGCGACTTCTGCTGCAGAAATGTTTTAAGATGGTCAGAAATTGCAGCATGAGTAGGCAGTACAGCCCCTTGAGCCTGCTACGCTAATCGTTCTATTCTCTGTGCAGTATTAATGGTTCTGGCACAGATCCCGACTGAGTTTATAAATCAAAGTCACAAAAGCAAAAAGCTACAGATGCTGGAAATTTGAACTACAAATATAAAGTGTTGGAAATACTCTGTAGAGAAAGCATCTGTGGGAGGAGGGACACAGTTAATATGTCTTATCGATGAGCTTAGTTAGAACGGGCATAAATCAAAGTGCCTATTTCCAGCTGGTTTTGTCAATGGTCTGATGTTGGTTGCCAACATCCGGCTTCAGTTTCAATTAGTCCCGTCCCAAGCGATTATCAGGGTCCTTCCCACCCATTCACTCGTTCCACTGTTACATTCTCACCGATATGGCAGGTGGGCTGGTGTTGCTTGTTTGTTACTCGTTCAGGAAATGAAGGGCTCTTGTGATGTAGCGGTAGTGGCCCTAGATCTGGGCCAGGAGACCTGGATTCAAGTCCCACCTGCTCCAGAAGTGTGTAATGAAATCTCTGAATGGGTTGATTAGAAAAAATGCTCATTCGGGGGCTGTCATGGCCTGGCATTTTTAATAATCTGTCTTTCGGAGTTGGTAGTGGTGAGTTGACTTACAGAGTCATAGAGTTATACAGCATGGAAACAGACCCTTTGGTCCAACTTATCCATGCCAACTAGATATTCTAAATTGATGTAGTCCCACTTATTAGCATTTGGCCTATGTCCCTCTAACCCTTCCTAGTCATGTACCCATCCAGATGCTTTTTAAATGTTGTGATTGTACCAGCCTCCACCACTTCCTCTGGCAGCTCATTCCATAAAGCACCCCTCTCTGTGTGAAAAAGTTGCCCCTTGGATCCCTTTTAAATCTTTCCCCTCTCATTTTAAACCTATGCCCTCTAGTTTCGGACTCCCCTACCCTGGGGAAAAGACGTTGCCTATTCACCCTATCCATGCCTCTCATAATTTCATAAATGTCTATAAGATCACCCCTCACCCTCCACTGCTCCAGGGGAAAAAAGCCCCAGCCTATTCAGCCTCTCCTTATAGCTCAAACTCTCAAATTCCAGCAACAGCCTTGTAAATCTTTTCTGAACCCTTTCAAGTTTAACAACTTTTCTTTAGCAGGGAGAACAGAATTGAATGCAGTATTCTAAAAGTAACCTCACCAACGTTCTGTATAGCCACAACATGACATCCCAACTCCTGTACTCAGTGTTCTGACTGATGAAGGCAAGCGTGCCAAACGCCTTCTTCACCACCCTGTCCACCTGTAATCCCACTTTCAGTGACCTATGCACCTTCAGCCCTAGGTCTGTTTGTTCAGCAACACTCCCCTGATTTGCCTTACCAAAACGCAACACCTCACATTTATCTAAATTAAAGTCCATCTGCCACTCCTCAGCCCTTTGGTCCATCCGATTTCTTGGCAACTGAATGGCTTGCTTGACCATTTTAGTGGTTATTTGGAAATGATCTGACTCGATGGCTCAAGACAGTCAGAATGATGAATTCCATGTCCTGAATTAACCAGTTCACCCAGAGGTAATGTAGCAGATGGCTGAATGCTGATTCATCTTGCCTGCAGTAAAACACAAGCTAGTTTCTAGAGTGTGATGCATTTGGTTTGTAATCCACTGAACAGTCTGTCACAAAGCACATTTGCCAACCCAGGTGAATGGGTGTTGTAAGTGCACATGTACCTGGTTGTTAGGAAACCAGAATAACATGAAGGCTAATGTCACACCAGCTCTAGGTAGACCACATTATGAGATTTGTGAGCACTGACTGTTTCTCTAATTGAAATCTTGTCAGAGAAATTTGTATAAATTTGCTCTGAATCTCCAACTTTGGTAGAGTATGTACTAAAGCGAGCATAGTAACTAACCTGTTCAGGAGCCCTTACCCAGGACTGGCACTCACATTTCCTGCCAATTCTTGATTAGCCTTTCAGAGAGGAGTTAAAAGTCAACCACATCACTGTGGATCTGGAGTCACAAATACACTGGCATTTCCTTCCACGAGGACATTAGCGAATCAGAAAGGTTTTCACAACTGTCGATGAACAACATTATTGGGACTAGCAGTCAGTTATGGAATTATTTCATTTATTGAATTTAAATGCTACCAGGCAGCATGATGGGATTTGTACCCATATACCCAGAGAATTAGCCTGGGCTCTGAATTACTATTCATTACTGCAAGGCCTGGCCCAAACAGAGTAGATGTAGTATCCACTAAACCAACACCTCCACTGTTCTCAACATTTTCTCCAGGTTAAAATCTCCCCACTGTGTGGCCTGCTGTGTGGGATTTGGGGTAAGGACATGGGAGAGCTCAAGCCCTAAAGTTATTGAACTTGATATTGAGTCCAGAAGGTTGCAGGGTCCCCAAGCAGGAAATGAGGTGCTGTTCGTCCAGCTTGTGCTGATCTTCACTGGAGACTGCAACAAGTCTGAGAGAGACATGTTGGCCAAGGAACAGGGTGGTGTGTTGAAGTGGCAGGCATCTGGAAGCTCAGGGTCTTTTGTGCAGATGGAATGCAAGTGTTCTGCAAAGCAGTCACCCAGTCTACAAGAGATAGTAGGAACTGCAGATGCTGGAGAATCCGAGACAACAAGGTGCAGGGCTGGATGAACACAGCAGGCCAGGCAGCATCATAGGAGCAGAGAGGCTGACGTTTCGGGCCTAGACCCTTCATCAGAAAAGGTTACGTGGAACAATCCCTCTTCCGTACCTACACCGGCCCTAAACCCCACCTCTTCCTCCGTTACATTGATGACTGTATCGGCGCCGCCTCGTGCTCCCACGAGGAGCTCGAACAGTTCATACACTTCACTAACACCTTCCACCCCAACCTTAAAAAAACCTTTTCTGATGAAGGGTCTAGGCCCGAAACGTCAGCCTCTCTGCTCCTATGATGCTGCTTGGCCTGCTGTGTTCATCCAGCCTTGCACCTTGTTGACCCAGTCTACGCTTCATTTCCCCAATGTAGAGGAGACCACATTGTGAGCAGCGAATGTAGTAGACTAGATTGTGTGAAGTGCACTGCTTCACCTGGAAGGTGTGTTTGGGCCCTTGGATACTGAGGTGGGAGGAAGCAAACAGACAGGTGTTACACCTTCTGCAGTTGCAGGGGAAGGTGTCGTGAGGCTGAGGGGGCGCGTTGGGAGTGAAGGAAGAGTGGACCAGAGGGAACAGTCCCTGCAGAAGGCTGACAAGGGAGGGGAGGGGAATGTGTATCTGGTGGTGTCACTTAACTGGAGGTGGTATAAACGGTGGCTAATGATCCTCTGGATGTGGATGCCAGTGAGATGTTAGATAAGGATGAAGACAACTATCTGTTGCGGGAGGGAAGAGAGGGGGTCAGGGCCGAAATGCGGGAGATGGGTCAGACCCAGTTGAGGGTCCTGTCGACAACAGTACTGGGGAATCCTCACCTGAGGAAAAGGGTGGACATTTCAGAAGCTCCCTTGTCAAAGTTGGCATCATCGGAGCAAATGCGATGGAGACGGAGTAGTTGGGAGAATGGAATAGAGTCTTTACAGGAAGCAGAATGTGACGATGTATAGTCAAGGTAACTGTGGGTTTGTAGTGGATATCAATGGCCAGTCTATCCCCAGAAATGGATATGGAGATGTCGGGGAAGGGGGAAGTCAGAGATGGACCAGGTGAAGGTAAGAGCATTGTGGAAATTGGAAGCGAAATCGATAACATTTTTCCAATTCCGGACGAGAGAGGGAGGCAGCACGAATGCTATCATCAAAATACTGAAGAAAATGTTGTGGATGAGGACCGGAATAGGACTGGAACAAGAAATGTTCCTTGTATCTCACAAAGAGACAGGCATAACTGGGGCCCACACAGGTACCCATGGCCACCCCTCAAACCTGAAGAAAATGAGAGGAGTTAAAACGAGAATTTGTTCAGGGTGAGGATGAGTTCCGCCAGGTGAAGGAGGCTGGTGGTAGATAGGGCCTGTTCAGGCCTTTGTTCCCGGAAGAAGTGGAGAGCCCTGAGACCATCCTGGTGGGGGATGGATGTGTAAAGGGATTGCACGCCCATGGTAAAGAGGAGGTGGCTAGAGCCCGCAAACTGGAAATTCTGAAACCTGGCGTAAAGCGTCAGAGGATTTGTGGATGTAAGTGGGTAGGGACTGGACCAGGGGAGAAAAGACCAAGTCAAGGTAGGAAGAGATGAGTTCTGTGGGGCAGGAGCAGGCTGAAACAGTGGGTCCGCCCAGGCAGTCTGGTTTGTGGATTTTGGGAGTGAGGTAGAAGTGAGCTATGCAGATTTGGGAAACTATCAGCTTGGAGGCAGTCAAATTTCCAGCCAGACAAGTCAAAACTCCTCAACTAGGACTAAGTGAAGTTGGAAAATGAGAGAAATATACATTGGGCATATAAACTATGTATATTTCTCTAATTTTCCAACTTCACTTAGTCCTAGTTGAGGAGTTTTGTCTTGTCTAGCAGAAATTTGGCTGTGGGAGCTCTTCTGATATCGTGTGAGTGGAATACTCAGCTGTACATTCCAATTTCTGATGCATTCTTTCTATTTCTGGGCCAAAGTTCCCTGTGGGGAACATGGAAATGGATAATTACCCTTCAGAACCATCTGTCACTCATCAGCTCACCTTCGCAAACCTTTTGGATTTGATTGGCCTCTTCCCAGTTTTTTGCAATCCCTCCGCCATTATACACAGTACTGCAGATGTGACTGAACCATACCTGGCCAGCTGCAAGTCATTTATGTACCATCGATAAATTGCAATAGAATGTGGACATCATTTCTTTCCCAGTTCTACTTGCCCAGGAGAAGTGATGTTGAGCTGCCTTTTTGAGCTGCTGCAGGTCTTGGGTGTAAGGTGCTGTTAGGAGGGGAGTTATAGGATTTTGACCCAGGAACAGTGATATATTTCCAAGCCAGGATTGCGTGTTTCAAGAAGGGGAATTTGCAGGTGGTGATTTTAACATGTATCTGCAGTCCTTGTCCATTTAGACGGAAGTGATTGTGGGTTTGGAAGGTGCTGACGGAGAAGCCTACATGAGTTGGTGCCACTGTGCATTGGTGGTGAAGAGAATCGAGAAAGAAAGAACTGCATCTGTTTGGAGCCTTTCACAATCACTGCAAACCTCAAAGTGCTTTGCAATGAAGTTTTTCTTGAATTGTAATCACTCGTGTAATGCCGGAAATACCATAGCTAATTTGCATTCAGAAAGCAATGTGATAATGACCAGATAATCTGCTTTGGCAATGTTGATTGGGAATATTCCCCTGCATTTACTGTGCCATGTGATCTTTCACATCCAGGGGCTTGGTTTAGTGTCTCACCTGGAAGGTGACACCTTGGACAGTGTAGCACTCCTTCAGTTCTGCTTTGGAATGTCAGCCTTGATTTCTGTGCTTGAACTCTACTGTGGGGCTTGAAGAGTTTGAGAAGTGAGTGCCCTAGCAGCTGTGTCTTGGCTCAGTGTTGGTGCAGCAGCAACAATGCTGAAGATTCTCAATCATCCAGAATGGAGCAGTGTCCTTGATTGTCCTTCCTGACACTACAGTCAATATGTCCCCTTCCACCACTGGGATACAGTGCCTGCAAACATGGACGGGTGACATACAACTCACCAATGGTTACCTTAACTTCCCCTCACTATCTGAACCACTGGAAAGGACAAGGGCAGCAACATCATGGGAAAATCACCAATCTTCAGATTCTCCAGCTTCGCGAACCACCCTGAACTGGTCAATTTCTTTTTAAAATTAATTCGCTCCTGGGGTGTTGGTGGCTGGACCAGCATTTATTGTCGGCCCCTAGTTGCCTTTGAGAAGGTGCTGATGAGCTGCCTTCAAGACCCACTGCAGCCCATGTGCTAAATCGTACATAAATGTGGTTGTCGTTCATTCATTCATCACCATGGGTTCAGTATCAGAGTGAGAGGGACAGTCACCACAGGGATTGTGGTGAATTAGGAAGATGTCCCAGCACAATCTTATCCAACGTACCCTCTATGGTGTATAGCTAGATAGTGCACACACTGATCACAGCATTGGCTTCTGTCCTTCTGAGGTCCATGCAGCCAGTAAGAAAATTAGAGGGAACACTGGTGGTGATGGACAGTTAACAGCCCTGCTAGTTTTTTTTTTATTTTAAACATTCACTAACTGGGTAATTAGGTTCACTGAAATTCAAAACTAGAATTTTAATCTTCATAAGTTTCAATTTTCCCTCCATGTGCAAGATTTTTCATCCCGGTAATGAGGACTTGAAATTCTGACAGAAATCAAGTTCAGAAAATACATGAATGGGAAAGATTAGGAGGTATATGAGCCAGGAGCAGGCAGGTGGGACTAGTTTAGTTTGAGATTATGTTCAGCATGGACTGGTTGGACCGAAGGGTCTGTTTCCGTGCTGTGTGACTCTATGACTCACCTTTGTAATAAGTCATTGCAGGCCTCCTTAGAATATATACTGCAACATGGAGCCTGCATCCACTGATACTGCTGCATTTTATGTTCTAGTTTACTTAATTAACTTCAGCACAAAGCATTGAATCAGTAGTGTTGAGCTGTTTCAGACTGGAACCAATTCTTTTAACTAGTCTGCATTTTTGAAAGGATTTGGAAAAATAATAGTGCTGAACTCTATCAAAACAGTACAGTGCAAGCAAAGAGAAATCGATCAAGCTGTGTGAAGGATTGGAATCCAACACATGTTGTCTTTAATGCGGTTTCTTGACAAGATTTGTAATAAAGCCTTAATTGGTATTTTAGTAAAACTATGTCTAAAGCCGTACACCCGCTAGGGTGGCAGGATGAGTACAGCACTAGAAATCGACATTCCATTTCTAAAACAAACTCTTTTATGCGGTCTGTTTGATCTTTGATCATTCTAAATGTACTGCTTATTGACCTTCCCATGATGTCAGTCACTAACGAAGTTGCCTAACAGGCTTTGCCTTTATTCCTGTCCAAAAGAGCTGTACAGTTGACTTTGTTAGCTCCCTTGGGTTTCAAACTGAAGCCCTTCGGCACCTTTATTCAATTTTATCCATTTCTTCTCCCCTTCTCGTCTTATCTTTGTTGAAGACTATGGCCAGGGAACAGAAAAAATATAAAAGTGTTTAGTGTCGAGACACAAATCCAAAAATACTCTCATGCCTCTCACTGGTGTGACCTTTAGTATAAAGCAAGTCAGCAATCTGATGACTGTAGTGTGGTACAGTTGCCTAGCCCACACTGATCTGTCTCATACTGTGAACCCTCTGCAAGATTTGAAAATTGTATCAAAACAGAGGTGGGGGAGAATACGACCAATGAAGGCAGGAGGTGGAGGTAGCTACTGCTGTCTTGGAACTGACCAGACCAATCCTTCAGCTCTCAACCCCCATGTGGAGTTTCAACCTCCAATTTGAGAAACCCTGGCTTAGCTTAATCGTGTCCTCATATCTAACAGATGCGTATACATATTTTTCAGTAGATGTCATTAGATTACAGTCAGGGTTGTCAATAAAAGTGCCACATAAAGTCTCTGAATTGAAGGTGCAACCTATATGGTTGTTTTTCTATATTTCCTCTCAAGCAGGATATCGTAAATCTTCGTTCCTTTGTCCTTGCTTTCCTAGTTTTCTCTTTAAATGCATCAGAATATTGAACCAGTATGGTAACTGGCTGTTAACCCAACCAAGCACCAGTACCTGGCATAGTGGAAGGAACAGCAGTAATATGGTCAAGAACAAACTTCCATCTGTTTTCATTCTGGGAACTTCAGGATTGAATTCCAGGGCATGGGAAACATTCCCTCAGACTGTGACACCAAGTCCAGGCTGTTGGTAATCTACTCAGAAAGCTTTGTTCATTTTGTATCCAGGGAGAGCAAAAGAAAGTCTAAGAAAAAAATCTGTAAGATAAAAAATAATACAAAGTGATAAATTTCCTGTGTTACCAACAGAGGCGACACTTCAAAAGCACATAATTGGTACTTTGGGATATTACATGGTTGTGAAAGGCAATATATTTAAATACAGGCTGTCTCATTCATTTCTAATTAAAATACAAGTAGGAAATAGGCGGATAGATGAAACTTACAAATAAATCCAGATAAATATCCTGGGAGGACAAAAATTATGTTTTCAGGTGCCTGCAACATCTGACATCTAAACCATAATTTACATTAAAGCATGTAAACCCCAAGGTTTTAACTCTTTAATGTGGTCTGACAAAAAAAACGTTGTTGTGGAGTATATGAACCAACATCCAGCCACATGTAATATTTAACTTCATTGGGTTGTACAGTCCTCACTAGTAACATTACATTGGTGTGAAGTTCACATCTGCAGACTTACAAAAGTATGAGGAAACTCACCACAGCTTCATGGTTTTTCAATCAGGAGTCCATTGCGTAAATCCTTACCACAGCAAATCTCAATGCTCACCACTTCTGTATTGCACATATGGGCTCAAAAATCATGGCATGTCGCTCTACATGTCTATAAATTTAAAACTAGCTACAGCAAAAACTGGTTAAATCTGGAGTAAAAAGCTAACATAATGGCAGCAATGTAACATGTCAATTGGAATTTGAATTCAATAAATAAATTTGGAATTAAGAGCTTCATGAATCTATTATCAATTGTCAGGAAAACTCATCTGCTTCATTAATGTCCTTTCAGGAAGGCAATCGCCGTCCTTACCTGGTCTAGACCGTAAGTGACTTCATCTATAGTAACGTGGCTGGTGGGGAAAGTGGGGGCATGTGTAGCGTAGCTGTTGAGGAATCACAGAGTCATTGCTCCTTGTGGATTGGGAGCAGGAAGAAAAGAGTTTCGGACTTGGCTATTCTTATTATGATGGCGTGGGAAACCCAAGCAAGGAGAGCAGGAGAACAAAAGACAACAATCCTTTAGCAGGAACAGAGAGAATTGATTTGTTGTTGCATTTCTATCCATCAACATGGACACAGACTTGACTGTACAACTGCGTCCCAAAAATGTTAAAAATGTGCATTTTAGCAGCCTTTCACAATGCTGACCTTGCCGAACTGGTTGAAATATTCTTATCATTTACTGGACATGACCCCCCCCACCCCCCCACCAATGCAGGTTGAGGATCAGGGCTGTTGGCTGTCTAATTCATCGCTGTCATCTACTTGGGTCTTAAAAATAGAATGAAGAACAACTTCTTTGTAATATTGGTCTTTGAAGCCAATATGGAAGTGAAAGAACTTTCCTGTACATGTATAAAAACCAGGCTTTTTTATTCTTAATTTTGACTCCAGTTTTATAGATTCATCCACATTATTGGGCTTTGACCTAATTTACAGAAAAGCTGGTAATGAGCCATGCAGACAATGTACAGGTAGTAACAGCCCTATATTTTTTGTCAAGCATTGCCTAGTATTTATTGCATTCAATGTGAAGTAGACCTTAGGCTTTACGTGTGCCCCTCTAGCAGTATTGGTGGGTGACCTTGTTTGATTTTTAATTCATTGATGCCAACACTTGTATTTTTCCACAATCCCTGATCTTCACTGTGCTTCCTTTTCAGTCCTTTATCTTTGTGCTATGTTGGTGATTTAGTTCTGTTATTTTTCTCATAACTTACTGCATTCAGAAACTTTTTTTGAACACAGACACACACAAAAATGACTGATAAAACCTTTAAAGCAGCTCATTGTTGAAACTTGTACACCAAGGGAGGCATCCCTTAATCATGGTTTTTTTTGTTCTTAGTGTCCGATTAAAGACGTTAAACAATATTATCAGTTCACTTTGCTGGTTCACAAACATAGTATCAAGCAAACTGTGCAAGTGAGATTTAAACAACTGCTGAGGACAGCAAAACTAAACGTCGTTAATGTTTCTTCACAGAATTGTTACAGTGCAGGACGCCATACGGCCCATCACATCCCAGTCTCGCTGAACGAAAATTTTGACTTAGTGCTAATTTCCTCTTTCCATTATCCTGCGCATTGTTTCTATTCAAGTATAATGCCCTCTTGAATGACTGTGTTGAACCTGCCCTGCTTACGCTCCTAACCAGTGCATTCCTAGCCCTAATCGCTCGCTGTGAGAGTTTTTAATCAGATCACTTTTGCTTCTTTTGCAAATCACTTTTTACATCTACACCCTCTGGTTCTTTATCCTTGTATGAGCAGAAATGGTTTTTCCATATTCACCCTGTCTGGAGTCTTCATGACTTTGAAAGCTTCAGTTAAATCTCCTCAGAGATAGTAAGAACTGCCGATGCCAGAGTCGGAGATAATACAGTGTGGAGCTGGAGGAACACAGCAGGTCAGGCAGCATCAGAGGAGCAGGAAAGCTAACTTTCTTCAGAAAGAAGGATCCCAACCCGAAACATCAGCTTTCCTAGTCCTCTGATGCTGCCTGGCCTGCTGTGTTCCTCCAACTCCACTCTGTGTTATTTTAGTTAAATCTCCTCTTAGCTTTCCCCTCTCCAAGGAAAACCATCCCAATTTCTTTAATCTACCTTCATAACAGAAGATTCTCATTCCTGGCAGTATTCTTGTAAACCTCTTCTGCACACTCTCCAATGCATTCAAATCCTTCCTAAAGTGTGGCATCCAGAACTGTGCACAGTACTCCAGCTGAGGTCTAACTAATGTGTATATCGTTAGGATTGTGACCCACGCCTTTAAAGCTGTTGCCATCATTCAAGGATCAGATTTGTTTTATGTCTTTAAGCAAGTTTGAGTTTTCTTCTTGAAAAATACCGCATCACCCTTTTTAATATTTTAGAACTTTGTAGTAACCAATTCGAATATTAATATTTGGTACCTAATGACAATTAAGAATATTGCACCCCTGGCATGGCTAGTTTAACTTAGCCAGATTGTTGCTGAGATCTGATTTTGCAACTTTTTAGTTGAGTGTTGTGAAAACAGATAATAATGGGTACTTGAAGGAGGTTACAAGGCAGTGAGACTGTACCCGAGGGTTTGAACAATATTATAAATGACAAGATTACAAAGTTTTTAGAATGTACATGACAAAAGGTAATCTTATTTTTCCTAGACTGGCTTCAATTTAGTTGAAAAAGAATGATACTTTGTCGTGTGAAAATTGTCAGCGTATTCTAGAGGAGTACTGAAGCATCAGGTAGTTCATGGATTTTCCACCATATCATGAAGCCTGAAAATATAATAACAAGCGTGATATCTGTCAGTTGAATGATCAATTTCCAAGACTGAACACAAGTTGTCATTTTTTTCAAAACTAGTCAGTGTTGGTTTTTAGTTTCTGGTCCATGCTTCCAAAATATATGATTTATCTTCTTGTCTCGTTGAGTTTTTTCACCTACTGTGTTATCATCCAGAGAACTGATCAATAAAGCTTCTAACGTGCTTTGTCATTGAGTCATACAGTTCTACAGTATGGAAGCAGATCCTTTGGCCTAACTCGTCCATGCTGACCAGATATCCTAAGTTAATCTAATTCCGCTCAGTGCCAACGTTGGGTGACTGTCTGAAGATCGGAAATAAGTTTAGAAATGCTGAACCACTTGGCATCTTTTCTCCAGGTTGGGGGGAGTCCAAAACTAGAGGGCATAGGTTTAAGGTGAGAGGGGAAAGATTTAAAAGGGACCTGAGGGGCAGTGTTTTCACACAAAGGCTGGTGCGTGTATGGAATGAGCTGCCAGAGGAAGTGGTGGAGGCTGGTACATTTAAATGGCATCTGGATGTGTATATGAATGTGAAGGGTTTAGAGGATGTGGGCCAAATGCAAAAAATGGGACTAGATTAATTTAGGATATCTGCTCTTCATGGACAGGTTTGACCAAAGGGTCTGTTCCATGCTGTACAGCTCTATGACCCTATATATGGCAGTGCCTGTGGAAAGAGAAACAGTTGATGTTCCAGGTAAAAGGTCTCTCATCAAAACTTCTCTTGCAGAGTGTTCCTTTTTTTAACTATAGTGTACACAATGACGGGGTTTTTCACACAACAAAATCTCATCAATAGCAAAGAGATGACCATGTAATACTTTTGTTTGAATTGAGAAGTATTGGTTAGGCCACTGGGAAAATTCCTTTCTCTTCCACTGGCGTCATGGACCAACTACATCGACCTGAATGGGCAGATTGCACCTCAATTTAAAGTGTCTTTTGAAAAAAAAAATTGCCCTCCCTCCAAGGTGAGTTTGGGAAAGAGAATTATTCAATTTTGGTTTACTTTTGACCGTTTCTTTAACAGCAGGGAATTTAGAACTTAACTGAAAGAAAATAAATTAAATAAAGGTTAGGGACCTCCCATCACATTTCTGCCTCTATCCTGATTAAGCCTGAGATGAGAAGACGCATGCATACTGAAACAACTACACAGAGGTACCAAGTCACCCTTCATTTACACATGCACAGCACACAGACTCTGAACAGTGAGCTCAGAGCCAGCCCCCACAGTGAGGAGATTCTCTGAGACTCCTGTTTATATCAGTCAGCCAGAGCTCCTTTATTGCTCCAGGTTGACAGCCCCAATCAGGAAACTCATAGTCAATGAGATCCACCCGACCAACTTCGATCCAATCATGACACATACTCTTCTCAACCCACAGACAATTTAGGCCCTTAACGTTTAATGCCCACTGGTATACAGCTGGGTAGTCGCTAAGTGGGAAGACCAAAAAGCCAAAAGTTTGCAGGATCCGGTTTTGTAAGAGCAGATGCCGTGGTAGGTGGGTAGGGACAGCAGAAGATCCCTTCACTGTCAGGTGCTCAGCACCTGATTGAGAACCAGTCAGACATTGTTCAAACCCCTGGGTACAGTCACACTGTCTTGTTACCAAGTGCCCCTTGTTGCCTGTTAGAACAACAATGAATTCCGAGTTGCAAAATCAAATCTTAACAGCAGTCAGGCTCAGTAACAGTAACCATGTTAGGGGTGCAATGGTCTTAAAATTGTCATTGGATATCAAATATTAATATTACAACTGGTCACTACAAGTATTCGTTTTAAACTATTAAAAAGAATGACATGGGGAAAACTATTTTTCATGATCAGGATTCCGGGTCAGGAAGTGCGGAGGACACAGAGGGCTGCCCCCACCATTCCTGCTTGCCTCCTTGCCCCTCAGTCTGGAGTAACTCCCTCCCCCCCACCCCCTTGTGTGGTGTGGGTTCCTTGCTGATCCTGGGCCTCTGGTGAGGCTGCTCTCTCAGTGCCCTGGCAGCAACATGGAACTGATAACCCATCAGGGGCAACAGGTCCTTGCTCCCAGGAAGATCCAGTATGACCACTTAAGTGCCTGATTGGTATTGAATACAGTAGGCCTTCTCCAGAGAAGGGCCATGGGGCTCTTCCTAGCTCTCCATACAATGCACAAGGCCCCCGCCATCTGGGTTCAATCCACTCAGCATGTTTGACTGGAACACTGTTAGTTACAACTCTGACAAAGCAGTCTATAATACATGCTCACGTCCTGGAGTAAAGGTTGTTCTTACAACTTTTTGAGGCAAACTAGGTGACAATTAAGGTAGCAATGGCCTAGTGGCATTATCGCTGGACTGTTTAGGCAGAGACCCAAATAATGTACTGGGGGATCTGAGTTCCAATCCCGCTGTAGCAGATGGTGGAATTTGTATTCAAGAAAAGGAAAAATCTGGAAATAAAAGTCTAGTGATGACTATGAATCTACTGTTGATTGTCGGGAAAAACCCATCTGGTTCACTTAAGTCCTGAGGGAGGGAAACTGCCTTCCTTACCTGGTCTAGCCTACCTGAGAGTCCAGACCCACAGCAATTTGGTCAACTCTTAACTGCCCTGTGGGCAGTTAGGGATGGGTAATAAATACCTTCCTAACCAGCGACGCCCTCATCTGTGAAGGAATAAAAAAAATTTCAGCAATGCGACACATGTTATTTGCTACAGAGAAAATCTAACTAGGGTCATTACAATCAGATTTGGGATGGGAGGTTGATGGAGTAACGAAAGCACAATAGGGAATTTACAGATTCTGTTCAGACATGATCTTTTATTTAACAACTAGGAATTTACAACTTAAATTTTTAAGAAGGCCTTTTAATTTAAAATGTAAAACAAAGCTGCGGGCAGTTACACAAGTTTATGGATGTAGGATTGTGTATTCCTTACAGAATCACATGACTGAGAGTGCATTTTTTTAAAAATATGTCTGATTAACTCCCCACCCCTACTCCCACCCTGTGATTTATTTATCCATTAAAATTAATGAATGGAAAATTGTATTAACCTGGAATCTGTATTTCAGGGGCTATTTGAACTCTGTGTTTGCAGTGTACATTAAACAGTATCAGCCCAAGTATAAATAAACCAGAGGGACAGTTTCCAGATATGTGCTCGATTGCTGAAGCTCGTCTGTGCTTCGCTCCAATGCGATTGCAGGACCAAGAACTGCAACAGTTCCCCTGCAGAGCTGGTCTGGAAGTGTTTACCTAAGATGCCAAGGAAAGGCAGTCCTAGGAGGCAGGAAAGGTGGGTCATGAAGTACCAGCAGTGGAAGAAACCAGTAGAACCAGAAGACCCATTCACATGGCCCCTCATCCCACAAACTAGATGGAGAGATTATACCTGCTGCACACAGCCTCCGTATTTCCTTTATTGCAATGGGAGTGCAGCAGAGATTTACCAGTTTGATTCCAGGGCTGATGTATGAGGAGAGAGTGTAGAGTAGGAATGTATTCACTGGAGTTTAGAAGAATGAGAGGGGATCTCATAGAAAATCTGTAAAATTCTAACAGGACTAGACAGGTTAAATGTAGGAAGGATGTTCCTGATGGTGAGTGAGTCTAGAACCAAAGGTCGTAGTTTAAGATACGGGGTCTGAGATGTGGAGAAATTTCTTCATCTACAGAGTGGTGAGCCTGTGGAATTCATCGGCACAGAAAGGGAATGAGGCCAAAACAGTATGTATTTTCAAGAAGGAGGTAGATATAGCCGTTGTGGGTAAAGGGATCAAGGATTATGGGGAGAGGGCAGGAATAGGGCATTGAGCTCAATGATCAGCCATGATCATAATAAATGGCAGAGCAGAGTCGAGGGGTTGAATGGCCTACCCCTGCTCCTATCTTCCATGTTTTTGTGTTAAAGCACCCCTGAAAATTGCGTTGTGGTCCCACAGCCACCATAGCATCTCATGTTAAATATTTTACTGATTTTTATTTTTAGTTTACTGCCTGCTTGGATATTAATGGCCAGCATGTGATAAGCTTTTCAAGCATTTTCCTCTGCCTACCACAGTGTTTTGTAGGGTGAACTAGGCAGTCGTAAGCAAAATCACCCCTATAGTTCAAGTTATCTTCTAAATCCTCACTGCATCCATCCATAGCTCCCTGCCCACAGCTCAGAAGTCAAACAGTGGGATGCGATATGGAGAACCTTAGAGCTGAGAAGAGGCATTCAGCACCCGAAGGTATTTGGTTTAAACACTGCACTAGTGCAGTAGAGATTAAGGGAGATGAGTGCTTGTTTCATGAGCTATGTTTCTGAATCCTGGTAGTTGGCTGTGGTGACAGAGTAATGAATGCACCTTTCCAATCCAGCCATCATTCTAAGGGAATTAGCTAAAAGCATTGTAAAACTCAGCAAGGTGATGTACTGTACTGCACTCCCAATATTCAAATCAAACATAGTGTAAAAATATTTTAATAAGTATTCACAGCAATATAAGCATTAAAAGCAGACTGGTAATCCTTTCAAGTATCTGTCCATAACATCTGAAGTTTACTAGTAGTGATATCAAGGATGTGAGCATGGGAGTTAATCACATATTAATTAGCATCAGGATCATCAGGAGAATATCAGCAAAGGCTTATGGTGGGTTCACCTGGTCAAGGAATTGTAGATGGTTTGAGAAAACTCCAGAGAAGGAGGGAGAATAGTGCACAAAGTAAATTTGAGATGCAATTCTGCAAAAAAAATTGCAAAAGCAAAGCAGTCAGCTTTAATCTTAGATGTAAATTCAAAACTAGCATCGCTTGTTTTCAGTTGACAAGCTCTGGGAGTCATTGGTGTTCCATTCAGTTGCAGTCAATACAGAGTGCACACTTACATCTATCATTCTATTCAAAGACATCACTGTCATTTGCTTACCCATTACAAATGGCACCAGCTGTTGCGAGTATTTAGTGATGTTGAATTTGCAATAAAGTGCATTTGTGTGATGGCTTTCTTTGTTCATGCTGACACCTGGATATAATGTACTTGAAAGCTGTTGCTTTGGATGAAAAGATGATTTGGTTTTCAATGAAGAATACATAATGGCACTCTTTAGTTATTGATTTAGCCATCATCTTCAAACACCAAGTAGAAGTACATTTATCATGTGATCTCAGGATTGCAATATAAATATGGACGGAGAAACCTATTTGGCTGAAGTAAGCTCATCCATCCGGAAAAAAACCTACAACATTCAACGGCTTCATAAATGATTTAAGTTGTTTTATCACCATGTGGAAGTACAGCCAAGTGTTGATCACTTTTTTGAGTGAAGAATTTTATAATATTTGGCCTAAGTTTGATTTTTCAACCATTTGGCTCCAAAAACATCCTTACTGCTCCACAATGATGGAGCCCAGCAGCTGAGAGCTGGCTAAAGTGGTTACAAGGGCTTTAGCCCCAACCTCCTATTGAAGATCCTGCTGTCATTTATCAATGCACTAGACACAACAAATATCTAAGCAGCCTTCCAACAGTTTATATCCAATGATGAAGAGATAACCACAACACTAGCCATGCTTGTTCCAATATCTGGAGTGGATTCTCGCCACCAAAGATGAAATGAATTTCAAGTAGCCAGTTCCTACTTTATTAGTCTCCCCTGGTCAGCGGACGAAACCATCAATAATGTCATCAAGTGCATTTTTAAAAGAGAGGTTGTTTATTAAATTCATAGTTCAGGCCTCAGCAGAACTACTTGGAAACAGACACCATTTTTTAAAAAGCAGAGAAGTTTGCACAACTACAGAATATGTTTACAGCAATATTTTCATGTTGATGGCAAGGAATTTCAGTTTCTCATCGGGGCTGAGCTTATGTGAAAATGGGCTATGAAAGCTCAAACTAATTCCACAGGAAAGGGGAGAGAGACCAGCTCTGCCAGGAATCTCACTTCACCAACAGGATGGCCTCAGACATTTATATTGTGAGCAAAGCTCACCTGTTTGCCAGAGTTTGTTGGAAAGTCATGCGTGTCTCCATTAAAATTTAAAGAAGAAAAATAACACACAGCACAATCAAAATTTCTAATAGTTACTAGTGTTATTGTAAATCTTTCTGGGATTGTAAACCTCAGCTATGACAGAAGGAGAGATCTGTTTTTTTATAGAGCATCTTGCATAGATTCAGTTATCACTTCACAGATACCAATATGGGCCCAATATACTCGTTATTCTGATGTAGGAGGCTCAGCTTGCAATTTGTGTCCCAACAACATTTCACAAACACAGATAATGAGCTACATGATCAGATAACTGTATTAGTGACATTAGTAGCTTAATAAATATTGTGTCGAGCATTGAAAGAACTCCCTTATGAAAAGCCTCATGTTTACCCTCTGAAATATAAAGGACACAAGACCTTGGTTTAACATCTCCACCCAAAAAACTGCACTTCTGACAGTATAGCACCTCCTTAGTAGTCCACTGAAGTATCAGCTTAGATTACATTCCCAAATACTTGTGACTGTGTTTGAACCTGCAACAATCTGATGCATAGGCAAAGATCGCTCTGACTGAGCAAAGCTACATCCTGAAAGAAGCTTCTTTATTACTAATAAAGGAGCTCAAACATCCAGCAAATGAACTGCTGATGACAATTATGCTGCAAGTGTCTCGAAGTCTGCAATAACCATAAGGAAAGTGGGCAGAGAACCGTAACCCTTAAGATTGAAGGTGAATTAGTTATCACCTTTCCAAGAGACCAAGGGAGCATTTTAAGAATGAAAATGTCAGGTAGATGTAGAAAAGATGTTCTGTCATTCTGGACAGGGTTAGACTCTCAGAAATTGTAGGATAAGTTCACAAAACTGCTCCTGCCCTGGCAATACTGCATGTGAATCTTGGAAGCAGCATTCAAACATTTATCTTACTCCAACAGTCCTTACATTGTAATCAGAATAACATGTCGAGGGGAAGAAAACAAAGAAGCGCTTCAAAATCCATTTAGCTGACACCTGCAATGTGACTCTCTTGGCTTTGTTTAGTGTGCGGATGGTGTCTATCAGTAAATGAGCATTCACTCACTTGGATTAATTGCTGATGCACACATTGCCATGTAGAACTGGTAAACAAAACTAGGTATCCACTTAATCCACTACTCACTGTAGGTTTTCCAGAACGTTACTACAGTATTTGTACTCAGAAGTCCAACGCATGATTAATTCTTGACTACAAATGGATCAAAGCCCAGCTGCTTTGACCAAGATATTACCTGCAAGTAGTATTTGGTTTTGGTCTGTTAGGGCTATTATTTAATGTTCAAATTATACCAATACTTGAGGTGAAATATTATCTGCTGCGTTGTGCAATTTTCACAGGCTTTGTAGCACAAATAAATGTAGTTAACGTTCTTAATAAAATAGAAGCAAATGTTTCTGGTAGTTCTCATTCTTTTGCAAGGAAATTGTATTTTTATGTGGAAGCATTAGACAATTAACTGCTGCTAAAATGTTTGCCCAGCATGGTATTTGCCTTTAAGACCACAAGGCAAGCTTTTCCTAAATGAATTTGAGACTGATTTCTCTAATATATGAAGTCAAAGCTTTCCATTTATATGTACTTTTGCTTGTGTGTGAGGGAAGCAAAATTGCCATTTTAAAAATTCATTTGTGGGTTGTGGGCATCACTAGTATAGGCCAGCATTTATTGTCCATCCCTGATTATCCTGGAGAAGGTGGTTGGGAGCTGCTTTCTTGAACCACTGCAGTACTTGGGGTGTAGGTACATCTACAATGTTGGTAGGGAGGGCATTCAAGGATTTTGATCCATAATTCTAAAGCAACAGTGATACAGGTCCAAGTCAGGACATTGTGTGACTTCAAGGGGAACTTGCAGGTGGTGATATTCCTATGTATCTGCCACTCTTGTCTTACTGGGTGATAATGGTCACAAGTCTGGAAAATGTCTCAAATTTCATTCATTCTGACCTACTGTGGTGTTGCTCGCCATGAGTCCGTGCTTTGGTATTGGAAGGGGGTTTGCTTGTTTCTGCTGAAAGATTTTGGGAAATGTTTTGTGAGACAAGTTTTCAGAGGTAGTGACAATAGTTCTACTTTTGATTCTTGGAATTAAACAGTTTCAACTTTAATGCTGCAGTTGAGTTATCACAGTTACATAAATTAATACATGTTTGCATGTAATGTGAAGGTCAGATGTTTCAGGAAGTTTGGGTTAGGATTAAGGCATTTTAAGTGGCTCCTTTGTAGTCCCAGGCAATCCGTCAATGTGAAGAAATAAGACTTAACAGTCTGTGAAAACCAGCACACCATTGTACGTTTGAGAAACTCCTCAACACTGTTTAAACTAAAAGACGGTATTGTGGTGGTAACCTGAAAATAAAATTTATCCTCTGCAGCCTTGGATGATGACACTATTACACCTCCCCAGGGTCCCAGCTGAGCAACAGTAGAGCAAATTGGTCTCTATAGTAGTTGTGGCCTGGTTAAAGGTGCATTTCCAGTGGCTGGATGAACTTGGAGTAGCTGCTTGACATGATGGGGATCTCAAGGATTTTTGACTACACAGAGTACAATTTTTTTTCTTGCGTTAGCTCCTCATTGAAGATCCTGGAAGACACATGCCTCAGAGTTTATCTACGAGCACCTCTAATGTGGCCTCATGAGAACTGAAATGTTAATAAGACCTGTAAATGGCTCTGTCACAGTGCATTCAGTAATATTCCATATTTATTCTAACTGCCCAATTAACAAGAAGATTCATTCATTATTTAGATTTCTGCTTTCTTACCAACCTTTGAATGAATCAGAACTATTGTATTAAACATTCACGCCAGAATAAATTCCAAATACTCTAGGCAGGCTGTCGTTTCCTTTAACTTACTGTTTGGAAATAGAACCATAACCAGCGCCTTTGGTACAGACATTAAACAGGCCTGAAGAAGTGTCCAGACCCGAAACGTCAGCTTTCCTGCTCCTCTGATGCTGCTTGGCCTGCTGTGTTCATCTCGCTCCACACCTTGTTATCTCTGAAACATTGATGCATCTTTCAATATGTTCTCATGATGGGTGGGTACAGGAGTTATTTGCACTGGTTGCCATACATAGACACTGTAAATGAACAAAGAACAAAGAAAATTACAGCACAGGAACAGGCCCTTCGGCCCTCCAAGCCTGCGCCGATCCAGATCCTCTATCTAAACCTGTCACCTATTTTCCAAGGATCAGTATCTCTCTGCTCCCTGCCCATTCGTGTATCTGTCTAGATACATCTTAAATGATGCTATCATGCCCGCCTCTACCACCTCCGCTGGCAACACGTTCCAGGCACCCAGCACCCTCTGCGTAAAGAACTTTCCACGCATATCTCCCTTAAACTTTTCCCCTCTCACCTTGAAATCGTGACCCCTAGTAATTGAGTCCCCCACTCTGGGAAAAAGCTCCTTGCTATCCACCCTGTCTATACCTCTCATGATTTTGTAGACCTCAATCAGGTCCCCCCTCAACCTCCATTTTTCTAATGTAAATAATCCTAATCTACTCAACCTGTCTTCCTAGCTAGCGCTCTCCATGCCAGGCAACATCCTGGTGAACCTCCTCTGCACCCTCTCCAAAGCATCCACATCCTTTTGGTAATGTGGCGACCAGAACTGTACGCAGTATTCCAAATGTGGTCGAACCAAAGTCCTATACAACTGTAACATGACTTGCCAACTCTTGTACTCGATACCCCGTCCGATGAATGAAAGCATGCCGTGTGCCTTCTTGACCACTCTATTGACCTGTGTTGCCACCTTCATGATACAATGAACCTGAACACCCAGATCTCTCTGTGCATCAATTTTCCCCAGGGCTTTTCCATTTACCACATAGTTCGCTCTTGAATTGGATCTTCCAAAATGCATCACCTCACATTCGCCTGGATTGAACTCCATCTGGCATTTCTCCGCCCAGCTCTCCAATTCTGCTGCATTCTCCGACAGTCCCCTTCACTATCTGCTACTCCACCAATCTTAGTGTCATCTGCAAACTTGCTAATCAGACCATCTATACCTTCCTCCAGATCATTTATGTATATTACAAACAACAGTGGTCCCAACACGGATCCGTGTGGAACACCACTGGTCACAGTTCTTCCACGACAACTCTCTGTCTCCTGTTGCCCAGCCAGTTCTCTATCCATCTAGCTAGTACACCCTGGACCCTATGCAACTTCACTTTCTCCATCAGCCTACCATGGGGAACCTTATCAAACGCCTTATTGAAGTCCATGTATATGACATCTACAGCCCTTCCCTCATCTATCAACTTTGTCACTTCCTCAAAGAATTCTATCAAGTTGGTAAGACATGAACTTCCCTGCACAAAACCATGCTGCCTATCACTAATAAGCCCATTTTCTTCTAAATGTAAATAGATCCTATCTCTCAGTATCTTCTCCAGCAGTTTCCCCACCACTGACATCAGGCTCACCGGTCTATAATTACCTGGATTATCCTTGCTACCCTCCTTAAACAAGGGGACAACATTAGCAATTCTCCAGTCCTCCGGGATCTCACCTGTGCTCAAGGATGCTGCAAAGATATCTGTTAAGGCCCCAGCTATTTCCTCTCTCGCTTCCCTCAGGAACCTGGGATAGATCCCATCTGGACCTGAGGGCTTGTCCACCCTAATGCCTTTTCGAATACCCAATATGTCCCCCCCCCGTTATGCCGACTTGACCTTGAGTAATCAAACATCTATCCCTAACCTCAACATCCGTCATGTCCCTCTCCTCAGTGAATACCGACGCAAAGTGCTCATGAAGAATTTCACTCATTTTCTCTGACTCCTCGCATAACTTCCCTCCTTTGTCCTTGAGTGGGCCAACCCTTTCTCTAGTTACCCTCTTGCTCCTTATGTATGAATAAAAGGCGTTAGGATTTTCCTTAACCCTGTTTGCTAAAGATATTTCATGACCTCTTTTAGCCCTCTTAATTCCTCGTTTCAGATTGGTCCTACTTTCCCGATATTCTTCCAAAGTTCCGTCTGTTTTCAATCACCTAGACCTTATGTATGCTTCCTTATTCCTCTTTGCTAGTCTCTCAATTTCACCTGTCATCCATGGTTCCCTAAGCTTGCCCTTTCTATCCCTCATTTTCACAGGGACATGTCTGTCCTGCACTCTAATCAACCTCTCTTTAAAAGCCTCTCACATATCAAATGTGGATTTACCCTCAAACAGCTGCTCCCAATCCACATTCCCCAGCTCCTGTCGAATTTTGCTATAGTTGGCCTTCCACCATTTCAGCACTCTTTCTTTAGGACCACTCTCGTCTTTGTCCATCAGTATTCTAAAACTTACGGAATTGTGATCACTATTCCCAAAGTAATCCCCTACTGAAACTTCAACCACCTGGCCGGGCTCACTCCCCAACACCAGGTCCAGTATGGCCCCTTCCCGAGTTGGACTATTTACATTCTGCTCTAGAAAACCCTCCTGGATGCTCCTTACAAATTCTGTTCCATCTAAACCCCTAACACTAAGTGAATCCCAGTCAATGTTGGGAAAATTAAAATCTCCCATCACCACCACCCTGTTGCTCCTACATCTTTCCATAATCTGTCTACATATTTGTGCGTCTATCTCATGCTCACTTTTGGGAGGCCTGTAGTACAGCCCCAACATTGTTACCACACCCTTCCTATTTCTGAGCTCTGCCCATATTGTCTCACTGCTGAAGTCCTCCATAGTGCCATCCTTCAGCACAGCTGTGATATCCTCTTTGATCAGTAACGCAACTCCTCCACCCCTTTTACCTCCCTCTCTATCCCACCCGAAGCATCAAGATCCTGGGATATTTAGTTGCCAATCTTGCCCTTCCCTCGACCAAGTCTCAGTAATAGCAATAACATCATACTCCCAGGTACTAATCCAAGCCCGAAGTTCATCTGCCTTACCTACTACACTTCTCGCATTAAAACAAATGCACCTCAGACCACCGTTCCCTTTGCGTTCATCACCTGCTCTCTGCCTACTCTTCCCCTTAGTCACACTGACTTCATTATCTAGTTCCTTACAGGCTTTAGTTACTACCTCCTTACTGTCCACTAACCTCCTCATTTGGTTCCCATCCCCCTGCCACATTAGTTTAAACCCTCCCCAACAGCGTTAGCAAAAGCACCCCCTAGGACATTGGTTCCAGTCCAGCCCAGGTGTAGACCGTCCGATTTGTAATAGTCTCACCTCCCCCAGAACCGGTCCCAATGTCCCAAAAATCTGAACCCCTCCCTCCTGCACCATCTCTCAAGCCACTCATTTATCCTGCCTATTCTTTTATTTCTACTCTGTCTAGCACGTGGCACTGGTAGCAATCCTGAGATTACTACTCTGAGGTCCTACTTTTTAGCTTGGCTCCGAACTCCCTAAATTCTGCTTGTAGGACCTCATTCCATTTTTTACCTATATCATTGGCGCCTATATGCACCATGACAGCTGGCTGTTCACGCTCCCCCTTCAGAATGTCCTGCAGTCGATCTGAGACATCCCTGACCTGTGCACCTGGGAGGCAACATACCATTCGGGAGTCTCGTTTTTGACCACAGAACCGCCTATCTACTCCCCTTACGATCGAATCCCCTATGACTATAGCCCTTCTACTCTTTTTCCTGCCCTTCTGTACAGCAGAGCCAGCCACAGTGCCATGAACCTGGCTACTGCTGCCTTTCCCTGGTGAGCCATCTCCCCCAACAGTATCCATAACGGTATACCTGTTTTGGAGGGAGATGACTGCAGGGGGCACCTGCACTGCCTTCCTGCTTTTTTTCTGCCTTTTGGTCACCCATTCCCTTTCTCCCTCAGCAATCCTAATCTGTGGTGTGACCAATTTGCTGAACGTGCTATCCACGACTTCCTCAGCATCGCGGATGCTCCAAAGTGAGTCCATCTGCAGCTCCAGAGCCGTCATGCGGTCTAACAAGAGCTGCAGCTGGACACACTTCCTGCACGTGTGGGAGTCAGGGACATCAGCCGTGTCCCTGAGCTCCCAGATTGAGCAAGAGGAGCATAACATGGTCTGGGATCTCCTGCCATTTTTACTCAAGCTTAACTTAGTCCTACTATAATATCAAATACTCGATAAATGAAATGAAAAAACTTTGTACCAAATCACTCTACTTACCAGCACATGATTAAAAAAAATAAAAAGAAAAATGCTTACCTTATCAACACACCAGAGACTTTTTTTTTGGTCAGAGGAGGAGGGTGGGTGGGAGACACTGCACATGTAGTGTCTCGGGTTTAGCCACTGCCCAAATATATTAGTTCACACACGTTCCGAGAGCGCAATTCGACCGCTCCCACTCAGCTCCGCTGCCGAAATGAAGTGCTATAAAATGCTTTTATAACTAATAGTAAGTCACTAATGGCACCAACAACCATTCTACCACATGGTCTTTTCATTGAGATGATCTCAAAGACAAATTTCACTGCAGTTTGAAACTTCCCTTGTTTGTATCCTTGTCAATTTTTGGAAAGAGTGCTGACAAATTGTTAACCGTAGGTTTTCCTCATTAGCTTTCAATACTGTGACACAAATTGCACTGTCTATTGTCTGAGCGATATGACATTCCTCTTGTTGTCTTTCTAGAACTGCCTGGGTCGGATCTCCTGAGTGTGGCAGACGAGACATGGCTTGCATTAAACGTTGTCTCTGGCGGAGGCAGTTTCTCCAGCTCACAGCCCATTGGAGTCACCAAGATTGCCAAGTCAGTGATTGCACCCCTGGCAGATCATAATATCTCTGTGTTCATGCTTTCCACATATCAAACAGACTTCATCTTGGTAAGATATGGCTGCTTCGAGATTGAATCGTTGCTTCCTTTCGGATGTCTTCTGAGCCTTTTTCTTTGTGCTGAGCCTGAGCAGTGGAAATGAGAAGTTTCAAATAATTATAGGTTTGTTGCGAACTATGAGTTACCAATGGTTTGGGAAATCCAAGATGTAGATATGCTGCACTACACTCCTTGTTGTCACAGTATGAGACTGCACTGATAGACATTGTCCCAGTTCTAATGTGAGCAGAGAGGTTACACCAGCAACAAGTAAATGTCTATTCTCAGTTGAATGGAGCAGTTCAGTGAGCACATTGTGACAAGGGTTAGTTTGGGAGACCCTGAGCTAAACATGTCACCGCAGAGTGTGTGAACAAAGTTTACAAAATTAAGGAGAGGGGTATGTGGAAATGTTTCACACCCCGTTCCTTCCACCTGCCTGCAGTTTGTGTTTCATCGTTTCAAGATGGACTCTGTAACTGGACCTACAGTCAGACATTTCCTGGGAAGCACATTGTCAATAGCCAGCCAGCCTGGGTTTGAGAACTCGGTAGGAAATTTCCACTTAACATAAGTGTTGCACTGCATCATAACAAAAAGGAAATTGAAAGTTCAAAATGCATTAAATGCATAATTTCCAAATGCAGTTGCTCCAATATAGTTGGTGAATCAGAAAACAGAAACTGACCGTATCCTATTAATCAATCGCCTCTCATCAACATCAATTTCAGATACAATAATCTTTCAAACTCTCCTGACTCAGTGAGTACTTTTTATTCGTTCATGGGATTTGGGCATCACTGGTAAGGCCATCACTTGTTGCCGATCCCTAATCGCCCTTGTGAAGTAGTCGTGAGCCACCTTCTTGAACTGCTGTGGTACTTGGTTGTAGGTACACCCACAATGCTGTTGGGGCGAGAGTTCCAAGGTATTGACCCAGCAACAGTGAAGGAACAGTGATATAGTTCCAAGGATAGATAGTGTGGGGCTTGGAGGAGAACTTGCAGGTGATGTTCCCAGGTAGCTAATACCTTTGATTCTGTCGGTGGTGGATGTTGTGGGTTTGGACGTTGCTGTCAGAGGAACTTTGATGAGTTACCACATTAGATGATGCACACTGATACCATTGTGTGTTAATGATGGAGGCAATTAATGTTTAACTTAATGTTTTGTGGATGGGGTGTCAAACATGCTGGCTGTTTTGTCTTGGACGATGCCAAGCTATGTGGCTGCTGTTGGAGCTGCACTCATTCCTGCAAGTGGAGAGAATTCCATCACACTCCAACTAGTTTCTTCTAGATAATGGATGGGCTTTGGAGAGGCAGGAGGTGAGTTATTCAGTACAGAATTCCCAACTTCAGACCCACTGTTGTAACCGCAGTATTTGTGTGCTGGGTTTAGTTACATTTCTGTTCAAGAGCAACTCATAGGATGTTGCTGCTGGTGGATTCAATGATAGTAATGTCCACTGAATGTTAAAGGGTGTGTTTAGATAATCTCTTATTGGAGATTTGTCATTGTCTGGCAGCTGTGTGGTGTGAATGCTACTTGTCACTTATCAGCCCAAATCTAAAGCAGATCTCGCTGCCTGCAGCCCACACTGGTTCAGAATCTGAGAATTTGCACATGACACTGAGCACTGTAATTATCAAAGAACATTCCCACTTCTGACCTGATTATGGAGGCAAAGTTGTTGTTGAAATGACGTGACATTTTTGGGTTTAGGATAATGTCCTGTGCAACCAAGATGAATAGCCTCCAACAACCACAACCATCTTCCTTTGTGCTAGGCCATGACCCCTGGCAAGCAAAGAAATTTTCCTGATTCTAGTTGACTCAATTTTGCTTTCACTCCTTGATGCGACATTCAGTTAAATGCTGCCTTAATGTCAAGGACAGTCACTTTCACATCATTTTTATATCTCCTCCTAAATTTGTGAACCGTGTAATTTCAGGTTAATCCTCCTGCCACAGACATAATAAAACCATCAGTGGAGGTTTGAAATCATTTTTCATTTATTTCATCCTTAGGTACGGGAAAAAGATCTGCCATTAGTTATGCACACTCTCTCAGCAGAATTTACCATCCTCAGGGTCGTAAACGGGGAGCCAGTTGCTGCTGATCATTTAGGAATCACCAATGGATTTGTGAAGCCAAAGCTAGGTGAGTTTACACCCACTATAAACTGGGAAGTATTCACACTTTAAGTATTTGGAATGTGAGGGAAAAAATAACGATTAGTGTATTAATTTTGCGTAAAAATGAAAGTCATAACCTTCCTGCTCTAGGGCATTCGGTAAATCAAATTCAGTGGTGAGGTCAATATCGAAACAAAATAACAAGGCAGCACTACCACTTTATACAATATTTTTCTGACTGCACTCAGAACGGACTTGAAACACCGCATGGTTCTGATCATCACATTACAGAAGAGGATAATGTAGTGTAATAAACAGAAATACACCAAAACTCATCATCCTGCTATTCTCATAACTTATAAAGAAGAACACTCTGTATCCACCGTGATAATTTGCATATCTAATATCTGGACTGTAACAAGCAGCAATGACAATAGATAACACCAGTGCATTTTGTGACCTCCCAGAATGGAGTCTCGGTGGTACCTTACCGATATTTTTACGTGTGCAGAATGAGGGTTAATCAACAGTCCCTCAACGTGCGCACTTCAAAGGAAGGCCCTTTGTTCGACTCATACAGAGTGATGTTGCTGGTAGCATTTGTTTAGGGAGGGGTAACTTCTTTGAGGTCTTCATAATGGGCAGTATGGTGGCCCAGTGGTTAGCATTGCTGCCTCACAGCGCCAGGGACCCCGGTTCAATTCCACCATCGGGCAACTGTCAGTGTGGAGTTTGGACATTCTCACTGTGTCTGCATGGGTTTCCTTTGGGTGCTCCAGTTTCCTCCCACAGTCCAAAGATGTGCAGGTTAGGTGGATTGGCCATGCTAAATTGCCCATAGTGTTCAGGAATGTGCAAATTAAGTGGGTTACAGGGGGATGGGTCTGGGTGGGATGCTCTGAGTGTCAGTGTGGACTTGTTGGGCCAAAAGGCCTGTTTCTACACTGTAGGGATTCTATGATGATTCATAAATTGTTAGATCTGCACGTTACCACAGCATTTATACAGTGTTCTTGCTGAAAAGTTATGAGAATAGTAGAATGACAATTTTTGCTGTACTTCCGTTTCCATTTGTCACTGGTACCATACTGTAACTTGCAGTAATCATCTGTTGTTTATCTGTCACATAGTTCAAAGGCCAGTCATTCATCCGCTGTCCAGTCCCAGCAACAAGTTCTGTGTAACCAGTTTGGACCCTGATACCTTACCGACTGTGGCTACACTCCTCATGGATGTCATGTTTTATTCCAATGGGTAAGTTGGGAAGATTACAAAAGTGTTTGTTTCAAATTCACAGTGCTTCAGCAACAGCACAGACACGGTCAAACCACAAGTTCCTGTGAAGAATATGGAGACTAAAATTGAATTAAATGTTGAAAGGTTTCCATTCATAAACATGTATGTTGTACATAACTATATAGCATATATTTTTCTGCAAACTACATATAAAAGTGGAATCTTAATGTGAATTCTCAATAAATGAACATGCTTGATTATAGAAAGATATATTATAGACATACGTTAAAAGGGCACAGATTATTGATACAGTGTAATCTTATTATACATTCATTGTATTTCTAGCATGAAAGATTCCGCAGTAGGCAATGATGAAAATGGTCATATTCGTTTCTTCTCCTTCTCTCTCATTGAGGGCTATATCTCCTTAGTGATGGATGTGCAGACACAACAAAGGTATAAGACGGTCTTTATTAAGTTGTGGGAAATATAAGTAGTTACTCTTCACCATTACTCTAGTGATGGCCTCAAAGGGGTACATGCTAGATCTCAACTGGCATGAGCTCTGCCAAAGCTTTTCTAGGGCAAAGGGAGTCCTATTTGGAAGTGCAAGAATTTCCCACAGTGCACTCCTCAATGTGGGATGGGCAGATGCTATGTCCCCGCTGCACCACCACCAAACCCCACACCCCGCCAACTGGAATTCAAAGCTATGCTGAGGAGACGGTCCCCTTTGGAGGTTGAGCACACATTCTAGATTTTGCAGAATGGGGTCCAATCCATATTGCAAAACCCAGCTACCACAGACCTACACCACACAGCCAACTGTTGCATTTACAATGCAACTTAAGTCCTTCCTAGCCTCAAGAATTTTAGGAGCTAATTTTCACTTCACAAAACTCAGAATGTATGCTCAGCCCCTAAAGGGAGGCATTGTTTGTTTCTAAAAAAGATACCCGTAGGATTGATTTTTAACCACTGTGTGAAATCAGTTGACTGCATTTCTTGGTGAATTGGCAGTTTGGTAAACCACCACCTCAAGTTTCTGACTGCCATTGGCATTACGAGCTTTCATGTTCTCAATGCCATGGAAACTGGAGCCATGCTTCAGTCAACAACAATGTGAGGGACACATTCAGCTCAGGATGAAAAGTTGATTAGTCTTTTATTTTAAAAGTACATTGTACAATGCTATCAGAATCTAGGGATATAACTTCAAAACCCATTTACATTTTTATTTAGAATTGATTTTATTTAAGAGCCGAATGATAATTTTCAGATTCTGCGAATTAAAGTTGCGTTATTTCCCTGTATCATCCCAGGTTTCCAAACAACCTATTGTTTACGAGTGCATCAGGGGAGCTCTGGAAGATGGTTCGGATAGGTGGGCAGCCCCTAGGATTCGGTATGTGACAAATTAAAACATTGCTCACAAAACTCTTAAGATTAGTTTGGCTTTATCTCGATGGTGGTGGCCAGTAAAGTAGATCAAGTTACATGTTGCATATTTGCTATACACCACACCCCATGTTACTTTCCATTAAAACTACTGAGAATGGAAAAATTAAACTGTGTATAATGAGCAACTGATCTGCATTTTGTCAACCACCAAGGTTAAAAGTTCCACTTGTGCTAGTTCCTGATTTGCATTAGGTCTTTCCTGAAGTGGAAGGGCAAATGTAACGTCTTGCTTTTTTCTTAATGCTTTCTGCTTCCACTTTTTCCAACAACCATATAAACTCTGTCCATCTCCCAGACTGTTTAGACAAACTGCAACACTCCCAGCGGTGGATGGAAGCTGCACTGACATCAGACACACTTTGTACTGGGACTGTGTATACCTGCCTCATTTAATTACCTGAAGGAGTGGTCTATCATTGAGTCTGGATGTAGTCAGATCAATTCCTCACCATGCCAATAGCGCAGATTCAGAAAGAGGTTTGAAAGCACCATTGAAAGAGGTGTAAGACAATACAGTGTGGAGCTGGAGGAACACAGCAGGCCTGGCAGCATCGGAGGAGCAGGAACGTTGACGTTTCGGGTCGGGACCCTTCTTCAGAAATGGGGGAGGGGGATGGGAGCTCAGAAATAAATAGAGAGAGGAGGGGTGGGGCTGGAATGGTGATAGGTGAGTGCACCCCTCCTCTCTGTATTTATTTCCCAGCTCCCTTGCCCCTCCCCATTTCTGAAGAAGGGTCCCAACCTGAAACAACAGCTTTCCAGCTCCTCTGATGCTGCCTGGCCTGCTGTGTTCCTCCAGTTCCATACTGTGTTATCTCTGACTCCAGCATCAGCAGTTCTTACTATTTTTGAAAGAGATGTAGTTTGTTCATTTTTACAACCGTGTAGTGAGTCCAGAAAAGTAAATAGGAGAAAATGAAAAACAAAATATAAACACTTACAAAACAATTGGTGAACTACTGTAGACTGAATTTTTTTATTATTTAAGTGTATCTGCCTTCCAATTGGAATGCACACAAATAGAATAAGATCCAATTTCTCTTTCTTTTGTGTTCTGCCCTCATGGTTTACACCCCTAACTGCAAGCACTGAACCTTCTTCACTCACCATTGGGCTGCTGGGCAACAAGTGATAGTATTGGGAGCTGGAAAATCGATGCATTGTTAAAAGGGAAATGTTTAAGGGAACTGGGGAAATCCTGATCCATATTTGTAATTCCAAACAATCAGCCTCCGAATCTGTAACAGTTCCAACTGCTGTACCTATCTTGAGTTACATAAAAGAGGTAGCAGCATCAATTTGTATTTTAAAAGAGCTGCCAGCCAAGTTTAGCAAAGAATGTACTATTTATTCATTTTCTGATGTAAAGTATATCCTGCTTCAGGACTGTTCTTCAACTGTCACTTCTCAATCTGAGTTTTTTTCATATATGGTGCAAATGTGTAGAGCTTAAAACAGTTGAGTGACATTTGTAGCGCTGTCAGAGGCATATTTGTTTCCTGTTGAAGAATATGCAATTTGACAGCACCACACAATTCATGCTTCGCATTTTTACAGAGCTCATACACACTATATGAACACTGACCAATTTTTAAGGAACTCCACCACTACAATCTTTGATAGTGATCTCTTATGCAGAATGCATTATTTTGGTGCAGGTAGTTTGGCTTAAATTTATCAAGTCTCATTCAGTACCACCCTATGCTCAGAATAATAGTGTTATGGTTTTTAATCTCAATTGTTCAAAAGTATGCCCCCTTCATGGGATGAGTTTCCAGTATTGTCAGATAATTGAAAGTTTGACTGAAACGTTTTGTCTTTTTGCCTGCGATAGGATGAATATTGAATTTGGAACTGGATGCAGTATTTCTAACATAGAGCATCCATGTCTTTTTACAGTCTTAATCAGAGTAGACATTTTCCCTTGTGTAGTTTATCCTCCATAGACATTCAGTCCCCACACCCTCGCACACACAGGGATAGTTAATCTTCAATAACCAGGCCACTGTCTTTGCCGTCACCTGACCCTCACACTCCATACACACACACACACACACATTTTAAAAATACGGTCAAGTATACACATTTTGGACAGAATCACTGGCTTTCCTATGAAGGTTAGCACCTTATGATTATCTTTAGAAATATGTGGAATTATAGCTGGCTGCATTTCTCATCTTCCCCTTTTCCCAAGCCCCATGAATATCACTGGTAATAGGAGGAAAACCTTAAAAGGTACCAAAGATCCTATAGATTCGGGCTGCCAGAAGTTTATCATTTAAGAAACATTTGGACAGGTACATGGATGGGATATGTTTGGAGGGGGATGGACCAAATGCAGGCAAATAGGACTAGATTAATTGTGAAAACTGGGCAGCATGGACAAGTTGGGCTGAAGGGCTTATGTCCATGCTGTAAACCTCTATAACTCTGAGATTTGATATATTTTTAACTTGAATATATTTGGACATTGTAGAACATTTTCACAGGAGTGTTGCACAATTATGGAAAAATCCAATCTGATATTTGCATTTTTAAAGATGCAACATCCATTTTTAATTTAAATAATTTTACTTGCAAAGCATCAGGCATTAATTACTGATTATATACTTATATGTATACATTTCAACAGGGATGTCATTAAGATGATTCATACTGCCGATCTTACAATTTGTAAACATGGTGAAGTAGAGGGAATAGACTCAATCATATTCATACCCATAATTTTACTGAACAAAAATGAGTCACTGATGACTGTGTTGAATGATTTGACCAGAGTAAATCTGCATCTGTTTATATCGTGTGGGGAGCCATCCTTAAAATCTTACAAAGCCCCTCAAAACAGGACACTTTTCATGTTGTGGGGAAAGGGAACAGATTTTTGCTGGCCAGTGAAGTCACCATTTGCAGCTGTGAAAATAAAGCAATGGACTCCTCTTAAAAATATCATTTGTCAATTGCATATTATTTATGGAGCAGTGTAAAATGGATTATTGGATTAGTCCTTAATCTCTCTTTATTAAGAAATGACTTCATCAAGCTATCTAGATCACTTTCCTTTCAGAGGACCAAGAAGTTTTTTTTAAAATGAAAAGAATAATAAATTCAAAGCTGTAGTGCTAATATTTGTGTTCTTAATCATATCCTGTGTGGATTTACAGATATTTGGCTTGTATTGTTTTCTATGCCGATATCTGTAAATTGAATTAGGCAAAAGGCTCAGACTTAACAAATTTTTTAATTTTAATCTACAATATTATACAAACTTCAGTTTTCAGCTTTCCCTTCTGGATCCTTTGCTTATCTAGAAACTCATTCACACTGGAGAATAACTGAGGCCCTTTTGGTTTTATTTTAAACACCCACACTGATTTCCCCATTCTCCATTTAACAAATTACAAACATTAGATGTGACAATAACAAAAATCATGAAAGGGTAAGAAAAGTGGAAGCTAAATCAAAATGGAGTGGTGGGGCGAGTAACGCTGTGCCCAAGTCCCTCTGGAAGCTTTGAGAGGTACAGGGGGACAATGAATGATTCATCTCCAATGATGTAGCCTCAGGAGTAGCTGGGCAGTTGGGAATTACGGCCCCTTCTATCACCCACTGCTGGGAACTGTTGTTGGCTACTTTAGCTAGGCCCAGGAGTAGACCCACAAAGCGGCCGTCTGATCTGTTCACTCCTCACAGGGTGTCAAAGGATCAGGAGTGTGAAGTGTAACCAAAAAGGCAGTGAAAGGTTTCTCAACGAAGTGAAAATGGGCTGCAGCATCCCACAGTCAATGTAAACATGGTCCATGGACTCCACAGCTCTGCAGAACAATCAGTTGGGCTGGGAGTCCATGAACCGCCTTAGCCTACAATTATACTGGACTGTTAAGAATTCAGGTTAGAACCACCACCAGCTTACCCAGTTTACAACTAAAACAAGTAACAATTTAGAAGCACAGTAAGGGCTCAGCTCTCAGATATTTTTTAATCAACCTGTTCAGACATGCAATGACACATTTCTAGAGCAGGTGTGACTTGAACCCAGGCCTCTTGGCCCAGAGGTAGGCACCACATGAGCCCTCAAAAACTCAGATTTTCTCTAATCAGCCAGTTCAAGGATATTATTACGCACCACTGGAGTAGATGAGACTTTAACCCAAGCCTCCTGGCTCAAAGGTAGGAACATTACGACTTGGTCAGAGGGGCCCCTCATAGGGCTGCTCTCCGTCTCTTACAGAGAGACAACTGGTGCTGGTTTAACCTCATGGTCATCTCACCTCAGGCCAGAGGAGAGGATGAGAAGGAGAGTCCTTCATGGTAACCTCAGCCGATGCAGGAATTGAACCAACACCACATCACTCTGTATTGCAAACCAACCATTCAGCCAACTGAGCTAACCGTTTGTGGATAAAACCCAGATACAGCTTTTATTCTGCAATACAAATATCTTAACATAGTGCAGACATTCAGTGTTACAGGTTTAAGTTTGCCATTACAACTGACTCGAGGGAGTGTTAATCTGTCTCAGACTGTGGTATGAATACAAAACACATTTTCCAACCAACCTGTTTGGATACCTCTGGAGCAAGTGGAACTTGATTGTGGGTCCTGTGGCCTGGAGGTAGAGACACTCACACTGCACCACAAGAACCCTTAAAACTCAGCTCATTTTTTTCCTCTTTTACATCCAGAAGTGCTCTTACACACAGCTGAACACTTTTTTTCCATCACCAAATTACCGTGGCTTTTTTGTTTCATCACCACCAACACCAATAAATCAGCCATGTTCTCCACCTTAATAATTTATAATGCAAAGCCTGTTAAAAGCAATGCAAACCATCTAAGGTGAGGGAGAAAATAAGGAGAGTGGGAAGAAGCTAAATCAAAATTGATAAACTCAGGTCTTAAGTGGAAAAGTTCAATGAGTATCAGTTGCTCTCAGTCAACTCTGGAGCTGCTCTGTTTGAGTCTTAAAGGGACCTGCATTTCTATTTCTGAAAAGTGTGGCTCTCATTCCCATGTGTATTCCCATTTATCGGATAACCATCCTCCATCTGCCGTCAGAAAATAAATATTGATGTAATTTGTTTTTCAACCAAAGGTCTCCAATTATTTTGTACGAGTAAAAGAGAACATTGTAAGACAGATTTGGAGAAGTATCGAAGAGCACAGTGTTTAACTGAACAAATAGCAAAATATGATGTTGATCTCATCTCCCTGGCTGCAATGTTTTGAACGGTTAAAGCCTCAAGTTTAGTTCAGTTTCTCTGCAGTTATGTCCTGATATGAACTCAGTGAAAGATACTGAGTGGGCAATTATTTGGGTTTTGTCAAGACTTGGGACAATGCCGTTAGGATTCCTTTGGGGATCTTAGCATGGTCCTCTGAATGCATCTGGTACAGAAAATTAATAGCAAGCATGATAAAGATGCATGGAATGGTCAAAGTTTAACTGGACTATTCTTATATCCTAAGTCAAGTTAAAAATGACTGAACATGAGTTTCAAGAAAAAAAACTATTGTTTGAAAGAGACAGCATTCAGTTTGAAGTGAAATATTTTCACAGTTCATGTTTTACCATTCCTTAATTTTAAGAATGGGAGCAAAGTGTATTGAGCTATTAATTCCCCTTCTCACTTTCATCTGGGGATAGATAGATGTGATAATGAAAGAAGAATGCATTAAAAATATAGAATAAAATATGTACTTCTTTAAAATAAATCGAAAAACAATTGAAAAGAATCAAGTCTGTTATCACACACTATAATGTCATGTGCATAATTCTTTTTTTTTTGTTTCGGTTAATCTGTTCGATTATTTTGTAGTGATGGCCTGGAGTAAATTTCTATCTTACACTGTTACTGTGGTATGTAAAAGCCCTATCCTGATCGTCCTATGACATATTCAAACTAGTAAAATATGTCGACCAACTTGCCCACCAAATTTCACCAAATAGATGCCATTCCTTGTGTGAAGAAATTACACATAATACTCTGCTTTCCTATCTTACCTTGAGGCTATAATGGGGTTTACTTTTAACATTGTGTACAGTTCGGTAAGATGGCCTGTAGCAGCCTCATCCTCAGACTTTATAGACCTGACGGTTCTCTAATCTTCTGTCAGAGCTCATCCTGTTTCCACTCAGCACTTTCTCTCAAGCGTGTATGTGCTTTTCACATACAAATATATCAATTAGGAACAGAAGTAGGCCATTCATCCCCTGGAGCCTGCTTCACCGTTCAGTAAGGTCATTACTGAACTGCTTCCAACCCATACCCATCTATCCCAATACTGTTTCACTGTCTAGCTTAACAAGAATCTCTCTACTGCTGCCTTAAAAATCTTCAAAGTTTCTGTTTCCAGCACCTTTTCAGGAAGCAACTTCCAAAGACTCATGATCCTCTGTGAGAAAAAAATTATTCTTATCTCTGTGTATTTTGAAACCACAACCTCCTAGTTCTAGATTCTGCCACAAGAAGAAACATCCTTTGCACGAGGCATCCTGTCAAGATCCCATTGGGATCGTACATGTTTCAATCAAGTCGCCTCTTACTTTTCTGAACTCCTGTGGATACAAGCTCAGCCTGTCCAACCTGCCTCATAAGACAGTCTTCTCATTTCAGATGTTATTCTGGCAAAATCCCTCTGAACAGTTTCCAACTCATTTACACCCTTCCTTTAAGAAGGTGACCGTACTGTGCACAATACACCACATGTGGTCACAGGCTCATCAATGCCCTGTAGAACAAAAGAATAACCTACCTCCTTTTGTATTCAGTACCCCTCACAATAAATAATGTCAGAAATCACACGACACCAGGTTATAGTCGAACAGGTTTATTTTGAAAACACAAGCTTTCAGAGTCTTACTCCTTCTTCAGGTGCTAGTGAGAGAGGTAGTATCAGACACTATATACACACACACATTGTCCCACACATGCACACACATAAACACACGCACTGTCCCATACACACACTATTTCTCTCTCTCTCTCCCTCCCTCTCCCAGTGCGCACACACGCACACGCTCTCTTCCTCCCCCCTCACACACACGCACACACTCTGTCTCTCTCCCCCTCACATACATGTATATATACAAACACACACATGCATGCACACATACATGTGAATCTATGGGGTGAATTTTGTTTGCAGATACATTCTATTTGGTTCAAAAAGCACGCAATTAATTGACAGTCAGTTAATGTGGCATTTTATAATTTCCTACTTTAGAAATAAAACTAGTCTGACTCCAAACCAAAACTCAAACAGATTGTAAACAAGGCCTCACACCTAACATGCATTGTCTGACCTAAAATGTCATCTCTTCTTTACAATGATAAAACCTTTAGTTCTCTCAGGACAATGACTTGAAAGGAATTTGAGGAATTACATATACATATTAATCAATTAAAACCTTCTAACTGATTGAGATTTAACAGTATCTTAGGCTTGTTTTGTACATCCTCATCATTGGTGTGACCCTTTGATCTTTTACTTATAAATTCTGTGTCTGATACTACCTCTCTCAGTAACATCTGAAGGAGTAGTAAGATTCTGAAATCTTGTGTTTTCAAATAAACCTGTTGGACTATAAGCTGGTGTCGTGTGATTTCTGACCTTGTCCATGCCAGTCCAACACAGGCACCTCCACACGACACAATAAATAATACCATTCCATTAGCTTTCCTGATTACCTGCTGTGTCTGCATACTAACCTTTACAGATCGATGTACTGGGACAAGTAGATCCTGCTGTATCTCAGAGCTCTGCAATCTCTCACCGTTTGGGTAACTTGTTTCATTTTTATTCTTCTTGCCAAAATAGACAATTTCACATTTTCCCACATTATGATCCATTTTTCCTGTGGCATGCTAACCAGATTCAACAGCTCTTTTCCAAATGTGGTCTGTTTGAAACGTTTGGATATCTCCTACTATCCCTGGCTCAAATTTCTATATCCACTCTGTGACAGTACACAACGTGTGTGTGTGTGTGTGTGTATGTGTTTGAATATCTGAACCATTGTTAACTGCTTTCATGACTTACCTAGGCATTTTCCTGATAACCTATTTTTTCACCCAGTTGTGGGTTATCAACCTTGACTGACTTTAGGAGACATTGCTAAGCAGCTGAGCCAGAATTTAGAAGCTCTTGGAATGGAAAAACAGGTGAGGAGCTTTCCAGGCTAAAAGATCCCAGGTTCAGACACTAGAACCGTAGAATCCATACAGTGTGGAAACATACCATTCGGCTCAACCAGACCACATCAACTCACCTCCACTACCCTATCCCTGTAACTCTGCATTTCCCATGTATAATCCACCTACCCTACACATCCCTGGATACTAAGGGCAATTTAGCCTGGCCAATCCACCTAACCTGCACATCTTTGGACTGTGGGAGGAAACTGGAGCATCTGGTGGAAACCCATGCAGACAATGTGCAAAATCTACACAGTCGCCTGGAATTGAATTCAGGTCCCTAGTGTTGTGAGGCAGCAGTGCTAACCACTGAGTCACTGTGCTGCCCTAGGCTGTACTGAGTCACCTAACCTCAGCCAGGGTGGTGGTTGGGGATCACTGTGTTGGCAAATTAGACCATGTGCTGCCACTCCACAGTTTGGATTAAATTTGATTGGATCACAACATATTCCTATTTGAGCCATCAAGAGGAGAATGACATTATTCCTGCTCTGAAAACATTTTTATAGATGCACCGTAGAAACATCCTATCTGGATGCGTCACCGCGTTGTATGGCAACTAATCCCAGCCTCGGATGACTGCCTGTATGGAGTTTGGACATTCTCCCCAGGACTGCGTGGGTTTACTCCAGGTGCTCTGGTTTCCTCCCACAGTCCAAGATCGAAAGAAACTACGGAGAGTTGTGAACACCGCCCAGTCCATGGAAACTAGCCTTTCGTCCGTTGACTCCCACTGCCTCGGGAAAGCAACCCACATAATCAAAGACTGGTTATGCTCTCTTCAACCCTCGTCCATTGGGCAGAAAATATAAACGTTTGTATACACATATGAACAGATTCAAGAACAGCTTCTTCCCTGCTGTTATCAGACTTTTGAATGGACCGCTTTAATGTTAATGTTGATCTCTCTGCACCTTCTCGGCAGCTGTAACATTGTATCCTGCACTCTGTTCTGTTACCCTGATACACTTGTATAGTGCGATCTGCCTGTAAAGCATGTAAGACAACACTTTACAATGTACCTCGGTACATGAGACAGTAATAAATCAAATCAAATCAACTAGTCATTAGGCTGAATCACAAGATCGTTAGATGTTCAGAAGGACGAATGGATATGTGACTTTGAGAGTCTTTGTCCTAAAAGTTTCAGCTGGTGTTGCTGCTCCCATTGCAATCACATTTTACCTGCTGCATCTGGGTGGATGTCAGCTGAACAGTATTGAAGCTATTGACACTTACAGTTAGATTTACACAGACAGTATAGTTAACTCAGCCATAAACAGAGGGACACCAAAATCAAACAGGGAACTGCTGATGCTGGAGATCTGAAACACACCAAAACAGAAATAGCTGGAGAAACTCAGAATGTCTGTGGGGAGAAAACGGAGTTAACAGTCACCGGACTCGAAACGTCAACTCTGCTTTCTCTCCACAAGCCTGTTGAGTTTCTTCAGTATTTTCTGCTTTTTATGTGTTTATGTGTATGGAGGGGAGTGAGTATTGCTGGCATTGATAAAACTGCACCTCAGAAAAGTCAGCACTTGCAGCACAGGAGGGAGAAAGCAGGGATAGCGAAGCAGAAAATAGAACAAAACATAGACTAGTGTGCTGCCCTACTGAAACTGAGAACTTCTTTTATGTAAAAGAGTCCCAGCGGAAATCTTTATAAAAGATGCTGTCTCTGTACAGTCATTTTTGCTTGGCCCAAAAGGAAAAAGACAGCCTATAGTTTCTTGAAGGAATTAATGCTAAGTGCTTTGTTTACTGTCGTGTGTTATTCAGTGGTGAGTGTTAAACTGAATCTCTTCCACCAGATGAATGTGGAATCGTTGCCCAGATTGCAGAGCCTCTGGCTGCCGCTGATATCCCTGCATACTACATCAGTACATTTAAGTTTGATCACGCCTTGGTAAGTTTCAAAACAGCCTGGTTACAAAAGAGCAGACTGCAGTGTTATTTTCTGGACGAAAATTAGACCTGTCACTTTGCATCACTGTTGCTTCTTATAACTATTTATTCCGCTTTAACCCAGCCTGGATCTGGCAAGATTCTGAAGAGCTTGCTTGTTGAATGTGAACTGTGTGAAGCTGATGTTACTGACAAGGTTAATCTGCTGAACCATGGCCAGTTCATTAGAGTAAAATGTTGTTTTTCTTTCTGTTTGCATGCCCGCTCTCTGCTTCGCTGCCCCTTAGTATCGAGAGTGATTTATCAGCAGATTGATTATTGCTAATTGTTTTAGTCTGTTAAAGCATAAAGCTGAAGAAACTAAGCTTGCACAATTTTTTCGCTGTGCTTGCATTTTTGCCTCCCTTTTAAGTGCAGAGCTGTTGAACTGTGTCCCCTGCAGATAGTATGAGGAATTGTTACTCATCCGTATCCTGTTCTGATCCATGGTACACATTTCTGAACAATGTCCCTGCAAATTTTCCCCATTAGAGCGTTGTTTATTTGGCTTAGCAATGCACTGTTTATTTTCCAGTTGTGTTAGTAAGCTCAATATTTATTTGAAGAATTCTATGTCCTTACTCTTGGCCCTAGATTTCAATATTTTTGTCAGTATTTCTGTTGCAGTCTTTTTCTGCATTAATATCAGAATTCAGAAGAAAACTTGTCTCGCTGAATGAAGTATCTGTTCTGTCAGTCCGACAACAGGTTTTATACTTGGGTATTCATACAAGTAATCTGACCGTTTCTGAGGAAAGAAGGGCAATCTCACCGTTTTCAAAATCTACGCTTATCTTTATTTTTTTCCCAATTTTCTCCCCTTCTGAAAGCACGGACTTAGGCAGAGCTCAGTTACGTGGAGTTGGCAGTCATTAGCACCTCACCAGCTCTCTGTGCCTCATGCAGTTTAAACAAATGGAGGGGCCCCTTGACCAGGCCAGATCCTGCCCACAGTGAACCCACCAGCAGAGGGCAGAATTTTGAGTCAGCAACGGGAGTATTGGCTGCAGAGCCAATGGGAGCCCCGTGTCATCCCTTTTGGGGAGGGCCCACAGAATTAAGTGCCAATCGGGCACTCAGTTGGGCAATGTTGGGTTCTTCCCTGGGCAGCGAGAGCTACAGGCCTCTGGTTGCTCAGTAGCACCACCGGGCATGAGGTGGATGCTGCTGCTAAGGCCCCTACCTAAGACCCAAGATCACGGAAAAGACCCTGTCCACTGGCCGTGTATAGCCGGAGGGCGATCGCAGGCTGGGAGCCGCTGGGGAATTGTGGAGATGGGCAGCAGTTAGCAGCAATGTTGGGTGGGGTAACTCACAGCACGCCCACCCCCAGCCCCATTCCTGAAGCCGGGTTTCTTGATCAGTCCTTGATTGCATTTGAATGATTTCCCATTTAGTTGGTGGCAAGCAGGAAGGCTGTCTGTGGACTGTGGTAGGGGCAGGCGGCCATTCTCCTGCTGGATTGTTTGGCTCCATCCTTCACTAAGCACACGGCTGGCGAGGGCATGAATTTCCAGCCACAGAGACCTCACTGTGGTGGACTGTGCTATCAGTAGGAAACCAATGGGGCTTTCCCTCCCTAACCCTGGGCTATTCATTTGAGTGAGGAGCTTCCTATCGTCACCCTGTCTGAGACCACCAACGCAATGCACTGATGAAATGCAGAGTTGTGTCTCAAAGGTAGAGAAGGAGATGATTCGACTAATCTATAGAATAAGGGAAGTATGGTTTATTATGGAATTAGACAATTTTTGTTTGGTGTTGCTAATATTCTCTCTCTTTCCGAGTTTGAGAATTAAGCTAACCTGCAGATTTGGATTACTATCAGTCAGAACTATTGTTCTGTGGCTCTCACTCCAGTACAAGGTAAAACTAGCTTTTTCATAGATACATGAAAATCTGAAGAACTTGGAAGGACTTCTGTTTGAATCTTAATTTGTGTTAATTTCACTGTTAGCTGAGACAGCATTTGCGTGCAACACTGAATGGACAGCAGTACAGCAAAGGTAGGAATTGACCAGGCTTGATGGAAAGTGAGATGAAGCCATTGTGTTCACGCAAGGCCATGCAGCTCATCAAGTCAGTGCAACTCTCCATTCAGAATTCCAGTCTGCCCTGCTCTTACTCCTGCCGTACGGTCCTTTCCCCTCTATCACCGCCCTCCTGGGCAGCGCATACTGTATCCATACTGCTTTTCAAAACAAGTTCTTCCCCACATTCCCCCTACATCACCCGCCCAAGCCTTAAATCCATGTCTCGTAGTCTTTGTGCCAGTAATTAATGAGAGCAGCTTTCTTTTGTCTATACTTTTGTTTGCCTCCATTGGATAGATGGCATTTCAGTACTTAATGTGTGGCCTGAGGCATGAAGAGTGGCTACTTGTGTGAGATGGTAGTGGGCTGACAATGTCCTCATTAACGTGAACACTATTAGGAGAGGAGTCCCATGTTGAATGGCATTGACCCTGCCCAGGTGAAGTCAGAAAATATCTACTCAGCCTGCTTGCTGTTGTTCTATCAAGTTGAACCAATCAGACTCTGCTTTCAGGTGAAACTGGAATTTGCTTGATCTCAAACACTGAAGGAAAAGTTTTATTGCTTGAATGATGGTCACAAAAGAGGCAGGACAAACCTGTCATAGGACAGACAAATCCTCTTCAAGGAAATGTGAAAAGGCTTGCAGTGTTTAATTTTGTGTAGTCGTGAATGGTGTCACCCAATAGCATACAAAGAACCAAAAATACTCTTGTGTCTGTTATGCCTCTAACATCTCCAAGTCAAATAGTCACCAATAATGCACCACAATATGAATAATCTGCCCATAATAACATGGTGACTTTAAAGTTAAAAGATTAGTTAATTGGTGTAATATCATACCTCACTTGCTATTCTAATCCCTGTTTTAACCCACCTCAATGTTTCTGAGCTTTATAACCCAATTTGAGAGCTTCTTTATGTGTAGAGGAGCATAAAGTACCGCATGCCTAAAGCTATTGTTAACATTTCTAAGGTTTTGGAGTAGATCTGTAGCTCAGTTTGTAGGTGTTGAGGTTGGTTGGCTCGCCGAGCTGGTTTTTTGTTTCACAAACGTCCTCAGTGCAGCCTCCGATGAAGCGTCGGTGTGTTTTCCCACCTGGTTTTTAAACTCTGGGGTCCGTTTAGATGGATTGCCTCACTTCTGGTTTTCCTTCATAGTGGAATGTATATGGGGTCGAGTTCAATGTGTTTATTAATAGCATGCTTCATGGACTGCCATGCTTCCAGGAATTCTTGTGTTTGTCTCTGCCTAGTCTGTCCCAGGATCTTGGTGTTGTCCCAGTCAAAGTGGTGGTTCTCCTTGACCATGTGGATTGAGATGAGTGAATATTGGTCGTGTCTTTTTGTAGCCAGTTGGTGTTCATGTACTCTTGTTGTTAGTTTCCTTCCTGTTTGTCCGATGTAGTGTTTCTCGCAGTCTCTGCAGGGGATCTTGTAGATGACATTGGTCCTGTTCATGGCGGGGAGTGGGTCTTTAGTTCAGGTGAGCAGTTGTCGTAGGGTTGATGTGGGCTTGTGTGCCACTCTGATGCCCAGCGGTCGTAGCAGTCTTGTGGTGAGTTCTGACGTGTTCCTGATGTAGGGTAGTGTGATGAGTGTGTCAGGGCATGTTGAATCTTTATGATGCTGTTCATGTAGGCATCTTCTGACCCAGTTCTTTGGATATCCATTATCCATGAAAACCTGGAAGAGGTATTCTTCTTCCTCTTGGCGTAGTTCCGTGTTGCTGCAGTGTGTTGTTGCCCTTTTTAATAGTGTTCATACATAGCTTTGTTTGTGTGTGTTGGTATGGTTACTGTTGAAGTTCAGTACCTCGTCTGTGTGTGTGGCTTTTTGGTGTACTTTTGTTTGCAGTTCCCCATTTGTCTTGCACTCTACCATGACGTCCAGGACTGGGAGCTGTTTGTTCTTCTCCTCCTCTCTGGTGAATTTTATTTCTGTGAGGGTGTTGTTTATAAGCTTGTGTGTCTCCTCTAATTTGATCCGTTTAATGATGACAAAGGTGTCGTCTACGTAGCGTATCCATAGTTTAGGTTGGATTTGCGGAAGGGCAGTCCTTTCTAGTCTTTGCATCAGTGCGGAGATAGGTGATCCCATGGGTGTCCCGTTGATTTGCTGATATGTTGGCCATTGAAAGTAAAGTGGGTGGTGAGGCATAGGTCCAATAGTTTGAGCATGTTGTCCTTGGAGATGGTTTCACTGGGGTCGTGCTCTTGTTCCAGTAGTGTTGTGATTGTTTCCCTTGCTAGTGGTAGGTCTATTGATGTGAATAGGGCAGTGACATCAAACGATAACCCTACGACAACTGCTCACCCAAACTAAAGACTCACTCCCCGCCATGGACAGGACCAATGTCGTCTAAAAGATCCCCTGCAGAGACTGCGAGAAACACTACATCGGACAAACAGGAAGGAAACTAACAACAAGAGAACATGAACACCAACTGGCTACAAAAATACACGACCAGTACTCACTCATCTGAATCCACATGGACAAGGAGAACCACAACTTCGACTGGGACAACACCAAGATCCTGGGACAGGCTAGGCAGAGACAGGCATGAGAATTCCTGGAAGCATGGCATTCCACGAAGCATGCTATTAATAAACACATTGAACTTGACCCCATATACATTCCACTATGAAGGAAAACCGAAGTGAGGCAGTCCATCTCAACGGACCCCAGAGTTTAAAAACCAGGTGGGAAAACACACCGACGCTTCATCGGAGGCTGCACTGAGGATGTTACCCAGCATGGTAACGAAACATCTGCGAAACAAGAAACCAGCTCGGTGAGCCAACCAACCTATTGTTAACATTGTATTCTGCTCCCATCATTTCTGACATCACCTACTCACTATAGAGATACGGTTCCACACCTGTCAATCATCCAGTGGTATATTGCCCAAATGGCTGTTGACTGGAAGCCTTGACAATGAATACCTCCAGGCAACCAGACATCCTTACTGAACCCACTTAGGTACTCAGCTGCTCTCCACAAGAGCGTTTCCCTTAGGATAACCTGTGTAACCATTCTAAGAAGGAATACTGGATAACTTTTCTTTCCCTTACCCAAGGTACTTTGAATCACTTTGGTGTCATTTCAATTAATTCACTACAGACCAGAGATCAAACTCATGACCTTCCTGGCCGATATGGATTAGAGACCTTTCACCTTGAGTCAACGAAATGGCCCCATTAACTAATATAATGATGTATTTTACACGTAAAAGCTGTGACTGGATTAAAACAGACCAGCCCAGTAAGTGCCCTAATGCCTTTCTATTTTCTTATCTATTCTCTTCTTATATTCCAAGGTACCTGAAGAAAATATCAACAGTGTGATCAACGCTCTCCAAGTGAGTCAGAACAAGAAGCAGTAGGTGGGAAACTGAGATGCTGGCGGCTTCATCTTCACATAGTAGTCAAAGTTGAAACTCAGATTTCAAGAAGAAACCTTTGGGTGTTTGTAAAGGAGCAGAAAGCCTGTGAAAACTAGTGAAAGCTGGTGGCTTTTTGAAGTCTGTTCCCAAAGTGAATGTTACCATTGTGTTCTTTGTGTGAACCGTGTTACATTGTACTGGTAAAGTCAAACCATCTCTTTCTACTCATGTTTTCCCCCACTGTGAAGGAGCGGTGGTGATTGGCTGTTGTCTATGAATTAGTTGGGTTAGTTATCTCATGTAGCACAAAGCTGATTTCTCAAATTCGGGGGCAGAAGGGTCTCTTGTTAAGTGTAGAGATGTCAAATTTTGGGAGTGATCACATGGAGGTAATCTAATTTTGGGTCGGCTTATGATATCACAAATTGTGAAACTAAAGCTGGCATCCTCTTCAGATAACAGTCCTTTAAGTTATTCTCTGATAGCTGTTACTTCGTTTAATATGCTGTTTCATTTTATTTGGAAAGTTCCTACACATCTAGGCAAGTTGATGCATGATGGCATCCTCACTGTTGCAACATTTTTATTGCTACTACCTTGAATAGTAATCTGCAGTTCACTCTAGAAAGTCCACATCTTATTCCATGGGAACATGAACAGTGTAGCATGCCAGCAATTGCTGCTGCCCTTCCTTATTCTCCCCTGTCTCAAAGTTGAATACTAAATGCATTTGGCAAGAAAGATTAATACAGGGATTATTGAGGCAAGTGACCAAATAATATTCACCCTTGTGAAGAGATCTAAGTTTCCACAGTTCCATTGACGATTAACTTGCTTCCTATATTTCATGCTTGCACCAAGGTTGATCACTTCCCTTATAAATATTATTCAATGCTTCACAGAGAAGTGAAAAGGGATTTATTTTGGACACATTAAACAAGCTATTCCCAACACTCTGTTTTAGTTATACTATTGGCAAGCTTATGCCTTGGCATCCCTACAAAGAGAAATAAGACAGTACAGGATCCAAGGAGAGGATTTTATCCTTTTTAAGACACCTGGAGAACAATTCCAACCAAATTTTTATCACAATGTCTTTCAGCTGCCAGTCTAATTTGATTTTCACATTTAACTGCTTTCCACCAGGGTTGCTACACTCCTGACTTAACATATTGTAAGGTATTCCAATGACAGTTTAGCATTAAGATAGCTCTTCAAGACTTCTCAGCAGGAGTTATTGTTCAAGGAATGTATCATAAAGGAACATATCAGAACTGAGTCATATATGAGCAATTGCAGAATTTTGAAATGCAAACAGAGAAGGAAAATGTCTATAACACAGCAGTTCAGTTTTAATTGCAGACCATATCTTCAGAGGTGGCAAGAAAACACTAATCAGACCTACTTAAACAATGATTTGAGGATTTTGTTAATTTGTAAGCCATCACACCTGTTGTTTTAGCAGCCCTTCATGGCTCACCTCAAGTTTTTCTGTCACTTGTGAAAACCTCAACCAGAAGAGGAGAGAATTGGCAAATTTTGTTCTTTTTTAAATTGCTTTCTTCTCTCTTTTCCTAATTCTGTGATTGATGTGTTTTACTAATTTCTCTGTCAAATACGTATCATCACATTTAGCACTTGTATCTCCACCATATTACTCATGTCCTGTTGTACTGCAAGGTGCCAACTGCATGTGAAGAAGGAAGAATGTAGCATTGTTTATTTTTCATATACTAATTTGCACACAATTGCCTGAGTGAACCTGAAGGCTGACACTTTGGAGATTTAATCATCTTATACAGGCAAACTCCTGTATCTTCTATCATTTCCTACTTTGTTATTTATACACACGTTATGAAGTAAATAGGACTTGACTAAATTGTACTGCTGCTTTCACTGGTGTATCCACTCCTGGTCTTTTTTAAAGCTGAAAACAGAGGAAAGATTTTATTGTTTTAGATTCAACAACCTTCTGTGGTGAATCAGCCACCAGAGGTAATGATAAGATTGTGAAACTGCCTCTCCGGGTGCTGAAGTGCCTGCCCAGTGATGCTGTGATTGCTTTATTAGAGAATATTAACGAAGCTAAGACATTGCTAATAGATAAATCCCAAGGTATGTGTTGAAATTAAGCAAAAGTTTAAACTTAACCTTCTTACAATAGTTATTAAACTGAATTCTTAATTAATTTCAAGCCTGGTTTACAGATGGAAAATATTTTCCTGATTAGCAGATACAGCGTTTTGATATTTATAGCATTTGATGAAACTTTTAAGTTCTCTTGAAATTCAGTTGAAATAGTATTTGCAAAAAGTTTACAAGTTTGTAATTTTTGAACTGAAATTTCTTGCTTGCTATTAATGGTTTTACAAATCTCATTATATTTATAACCACTGCTGTTGTGTTTATTTTCCAAACTTCTAGTCAGTTTTTTTTTAGTTCTTTTTGCATCTAAGGACACTAATGTGTTTTTTTTTAATGAGAGGTGGCCATGGTAATTGAGAATCTGTGCAGTCCTTTAAATGATAAAGCTCAATTAACCTCTTAACTAGAGTCAACTAAAACTAATTGAACTCAGCCTGAGAACATGCTGATTTCAAACCACCTCACTCCGTTGGTACTGAATGCTAAAATCACCCCAAAGCTCTGATGTCCCTACTGTTATTCCTGATCTAGCACCTGAAACTAATCTACAAGTCTAAGCAACCCCTCTTTCTGAGTTGGGAGGCCTGGATTCAAGTTCTACCTGCTCCAGAGTTGTTCTCTCTATGCTCCTTAAAATGGATGTTATTTCCTTCATTTGGATTAGAACCCCATGCATTTGCACTCCTGACTTCCCATTAGTACTGGATGAACATATGAGGCTCTACTGATGATGTTACTCTCCTTTTGTTTATAAGCTACAACAGTAGAGGCTTTTAGCTCCTTTATTAATGCTGCAGCACTACCAGCAGACAGTATAAGAGCTCGATGATATTAGACTATTTTTTGCCTTGTTATCTGAGTCCTAAATAGCACAGAAAAAGTTGCACATCACAGCCCTGTCTGACTGACAAGGCAGACCCTAGATTCACTTAGACTGACTTCAGGCTTCAACAATATCATTCAAATTCCTGATATACCATCTTGTGAACTGTTTTGCAAAGTGCTGCATGATATTTTCCACTAGCTTTTATTTCCTTGTCTTTACAGTTTCTTCTCTAATGTAACTTTTTTCATCGATGCATAGTTCTTTCTTATCCTATTTATTTAGTGTCCAACTGGGAGTTTAAAATGACCAATGATCTCATATTCCAGTCTGGTTGAAGTCCTGGCTGAATTATCAGATTGGAACTTCTTAAGTGTGAAGTTTACAACTGCTTTCTTTTTGTAATATTTCTTTCCAACCATACACTTGAAAACACAAGCCTTACTTTACTCAGAGGAAATAAAACAATGAAACCGCAGAACTCTATAGTACTGCTAGTCCTCAATTTGCTCTTCTAACAAGTCCAACCTTCATTACCCACACTCCAGTTATTTGTCATCCTGATTATGCTGCCGGAATTCTATCTGGACAAAAGAATTGTCTGAGACATCAGAATTTTTTTTTTTGGATATTTGTATTGTACCTGTCCTCATTTCTGTAAAATTACACTTCTGTACTTTTAGGAACGTGGATTGGAAGCTCTCACTCGTCCATCATTTTCATTTTCCCATGGGGAACCCCATTCATTGCGCCAAATAATTAAGGCTTCATTGTATCCCTAATGGAATATGCATTCCTACTGAAATAAAAACAAGAAATGCTGGAACTGCTCAGCAGGGGAGTGAATGTTTCAGGTCGGACCTTTATGTCTGTATTTTCTCTCCTCAGATGCTACGCGTCCTGTTAAGTATTTCCAGAATTTCCTGATTATATTTCAGATTCCAAGTATCTGTAATATTTTGCTTCTATATTAATGTATTCACCCCAGCCTCTTGCAGGATTGCAAGCCATAGCATAGTGCTTTGTAGAGCAACTAGAAAGAGACTGATAAAGCTCATCGAAATGAACCACTGAAACATGTGACGTTTTAGTTGGGAGGCAAGTGCTCAACTGTGGCAGACTTGGAGTAAAACTGAAGCTTAGATCCAAAGGAAATTATGGTGTTTGTGTTGAAACAGAGAAATATCTTTTAGTGACAAAAATATTTTGAGCACTTAGTCAAGTTTTAAGAATTTAGCTATTGACCATCCTAAAAATAAATCATCAAAATGCTATTAGTGAAAGACATTATTTAAGCTCTAGTTCTGTGAAGTAAACCTAACCAGACTAAAAGGTTTGGTGGCAGTTTTAGTTGGCACGTTTTATTTTGTATTAATTCATGGGATGTGAACTTTGATGACCTGGGCTAGCATTTATAGCTCATTCCAAATTGCTCTTGAGAAAGTTGTGGTGAGCTGCTGCCTTCAACTGCTGCAGTTGGCCCTGGGCTATAGGTACACACTGTGCTGTTAGGAAGGGAGCTCAAGGATTTTAACCCAGCAGTTAAGGAATGGAGATATACTTGCAAATAAGCATGGTGTGTGGCTTGGGGGGGAATTTGCAGGCAGTGGTGTTCCCATGTACCTTCTCTTACCTTCTAAATGGTAAAGGTGTCTACTTTGGAAGGTGCTGCTGTAAGAGCCTGGATGAGTTACTACAGCGCATCTTGTAAATGGTACACAGTTCTACCACTGTGCCTTGATGGTGAAGGGAGTGAATGCTGAAGGTAGTGGATAGGGTGCCAATCAACAGACTGTTTTGTTAAAGTTGTTGTTTCCATGAGTATTATAGCACCAGCAAGAATAGTTTTAACTAAGGCAGCTGGATAAGCTAGAGATGTATTACTTTGCCTTCTTTATGCGTGCTAATCTAACACACAATGCCCAGTGTCATTTTCAGCTTTCCTGAAATCACCTGACCAACTCAATTTTTAGTCCAATTTCTAGTACATTGTGACAGATAAAACAACATTTGTAAACCATTCCCAACACAGATAAAATAGCTGTGTTGTATAGCTATGGATACGTTACCTGTATGTGAATAGTATCCATACAGTATGACTGCAGTTCTGCTGTGATCGATGCTGTTCAGAAAGTGATATTGTTGTAGGAACTTGATGTTACCATATTGCTGGCCATGTTCAACACTTATGCTTTATTTAAGAGGATTTATTGCATTATATTAATCTTACTGATTGTATCAGTATCTCAAGTGAGCATCACTATCTGGATTGATGCCAGAATTGCAGGTACAGGTGTATAACCAGTGATTAACGTGCTCGTAAATGATACTGTGGAGGGATGAGAAACAAATTCAAATTTTAATTTCACTACAATTTCACATTTATTATTTTAATTGTCCGCTACATAATTTTGTCTAGCTGCAGTGTTGAGGGAATCTTCCAGAGACCCATTGTATTCTCTGGAATGTACAACACAAAAACAGATCATTCGGCCCATTTAGCACATGCTCGGGTTTATAGTATACACCTTCCACCTTCCAGCATTACATTCTCTTCACTTTGCTTTCATGTGTTTATCTAGTTTTGTTTTAAATAAATTGGTACTATTCAACTCAGCTACTACTTGTGGTTACCTAAACCATACTTTGCTATACAGGAAGGGAGGCATTCCAAGGTTTGAATCGGTATTTCTCTAGCACCCTTAGAAGTAAGTGCAAGTTAGGGTTGCTGATCATCACCTAATATTCCCACTGAGCAGTGCAGGTACCAACTCGCAAAGTATCGCACGCTATTGTTCTGGCATAAATTGCTCATGTACACAGCTACACAAAAAGGGAACTATGCACCAGATCTGAATTTTAATGGGAACACTGTTCCACCTCATTCACTGGCAGTGATTAGCAATTGTGTACTGTTGAGCATTGGTAAATATTGCAGACTACTTGTACCAGTCTTGTGACCTATATCTAAAAACATATAGTCTGTAGAACTGCATTTCATTGATCAGCTCATGTCAGTTTCATCAGTTTGTTTTAACAGTTTTTCTCTAGTGTATTTTTATGATTTTAATTTGATCAGATAAGCAGATACCTGATCCAATAATCGTTCTCTAACTGGGAAGAGACACTAAGATGTGAAACAGTATTCATTTCTCTTCAACTATTAATTAAATCTCTATTGTTCACATTTTTATCATTCAATACAGAAAATAATCTGGGCAGAGGTCAGTTATTGAACGCACCCTGTAAGCTTGTAAAACTTCAATTTCTTCAGTTGTTATTGCCACACAGCTGACTCACTAGAAATCTCATTCTTTTAAGACCTGAAGAAGACACTATGTACTATACTGTCAGGTCTTTATTCCCCATTACCAAAATCACCCATTTCTTTAGAGTTCAGCAAATCTTGCTGTTGAGTCTTTGACCCAGTATAACTTAGTCTAATGGCAGATACAGGAGGTGTAATATTTGTATGCAATCCTGACAAATATATACTTGGTGAAGGAAGTAACCAAATCCAACAGATTATGAGCATCAAATTAGACTACAGTGCTCTTTACTTCACTGTGCTTCTGTAGTTGATTCTACCTCAAAAATAACAAGTGCTATGTTGAATGGCTCTTTAATTCACACACATTTTATGTTCTTATCATTAATCAATTAAACATGGCTGGGTAAGGTTCCTCAGATGACTGCACAAAGAGATACTGCCATTCCATGTTAACATGATGAAATCAGAAGATCATACCAATGTGCATTTACACTGTTGGAAGTCACACAACACCAGGTTATAGTCCACCAGGTTTATTTGGAATCACACAAGCTTTCAGAGTGCAGCCCCTTCTTCAGCTGTGCCCCGGAAGCTTGTGTGATTCCAAGTAAACCATGTGACTTCTGATTTTGTCCACTCCAGTCCAACACCAGCACCTCCATATCATTTACGCTGTTGCCATTGTGACCTCTTCATCCATGCGAAGAGCATAGTTCCGCTTCCTAACCTGATTCCTTGCTCTTGTATTACTTTGAACTTTCACAAAGAATCAAAACTTGCACTTGGGCCATCAAGACTTCCCAAAGTGTTTTACAGCTATTGAACTTATGATAGATTTGAGGTAGAGTTTTTAGAGGAATAATATCAGATTCGGAGTAAGTCATTCCGCTTCCTAGGCTTACATGATGATACCATTTGATTCAAATGGTGCAGATCAGTTTCTGGCAGGAAAAGATCTAGCAGCCCTTTATCATCTGTTGACTTTCAGACAAGTGGCAGGATGAAATTCAAGGAGAGTTCCATAGGCTGGAGGTGAGTGGAGTCCAAGGTATTGGATCCATAAGACTAAATCTGGTGCCCTTCCAAGTAAGGTTTTATGGACATTTTTGTCCTTTCCACCAGCTGTCAGTGTGATCCAAGACGGCAAGAAAGCCATTTTAATGTCCCACGCAGATCCCAATTAAATTGCCATCAGGTTACGATTGACATCACAGGAGTTCAAATTTACAAGACTTCTTAGCTACTTCAGATGGGCATGTTTGCACTGCGGATTAATACCAGCAATAGCAGTAACATGTTCCAAGTTCATTTTTAACTGCCATTCACCCAATTTCTATCAAGGTGGGTAACCATTAAAATGGTCCCCCTAGAATTTAATTCTGAATAGTCATGCATAAAGTGGACACAATGTAGGACTGTAGACCTTGACCATAAATTAGTACAGGTATTTCTGCTATAATATGTGTTTTGTTAATGTGAATTGGCTGTAAAACGATTGATGATTAGTGGATGCTGTTTGGATAATGCAAGCTTTCTCCAGTACAGGTATAGTGATTTTTCTATGGCAGTTTTCTATAGCGCGAGATCGCACAAGAATGTAACTATCGTGTTGTAGGAGAACAACTTGTAAGTGTAGATAAAGGATTTAAACCCAATTCATTCACTAGGTATGTAGACCTATTGGGCTTTGATCAATCTGTTGTTGAGAATTCTTTGTAGTCGGCCATTGATCTGTGAAAGGGATGTTGAGAATTAAAATTGATGTTTATCCTTTAATCCTTACATAGGATTTGAAATTAGTGCTTCAAAAACTCACACTGCCCTCCATAATCCCAAGGCTTGTATGGATTTAATACTACTTTTCTGTAAGAACTCCTTTTATTGGCCAAAAAAAATCAGTGTACTTTATTGCATTAACTATTTATCTGATTAAACATGCACCTGACCTGCAAATAGGATGAGCATTATCTCTAATGCCAATTCCTGCCCAGTGTAGTTGTGGTGTTATTTTGATGAAGAGGTGACAATGATTTAATTTTGTTCAGTACAATGAAAGCAAGAGTTGGGTCGTCAATACTGTCTGGCTCGCTTTTTAAATTCTCTCAATTTTGTTTCAGTTTTTCAGGCTACAGTATTTTTTCTGTTTGCCAACTGCCTAATTGTTGTTTTGATTGAATGTATGCATTGCTGAAATAGTGATGATTCTTCAAAAGTAATGATGATCTATATGCAATATCTCCCATACTTCCCCCATTCTAAATATTCCCTGGATTTTCCATAGTTGAGGTAGAGTAGTTCATAACAATAATGTTATTAATGTTCTTCTCATTTGTATTTGGTTTTTCTCGGTGAAACACATACAAAGAGATGCATTTTTGTGTAAGAAGACATTTTGAATAGGACTTTCTCAACCTACTCACTGCATTCCCAAATCAGGAAATAGATGGCAGCAGGCATTATTGGAAAGTATTGTGTAGTATGAATTTGGCCAAAGATCTATTTAAAAATAGGTTTCCTGTGATTTTTATTCTGATAAGCTACTAACTGTGTAAAGCGTGAATTTGATTCATGATATTGAACGTGAGGATTGAAAAACTACCTATTAATGTAATCAAATAATTTAATAATGACCAGTTACTCAAAAGTAACTTATTGACCTGGGAATCGATATTATTACTTATTTAAAACATGTAATTATATTAGCAGTTTAGAAATTGTAAAATTTGTGATGATCATGATACAGCAGTATCTGGAGGGAAAGGGGACAGAAAAATATTCTAATAAACATTCTGTAATTCAATTAAAAGTAAGTTAACAATGTTGCAAGCTCCTTGTTACCTTCAAGGGATTCTTGTTAGATTGAGTTAGGTCATCCATCGCACAAGTACTCAGTTAACAATGGTATGGAAATCCGCACTTAGTTACTTGTTGCAACTCCTAGATCTATGATAACATTTTCTGTGGGTTTTTTTTTTGTTTTGTGTTCAGTAGTGACTAATTTACTTTGTGTGTTTGAGCAAGCGGGTGATAGGCTGGTGAGATTCTAACATGGGATTTAAAACATGATGGGTGTTGAACATCTCATCAGATTGCATTGTTCAGGCAGGTTGAGGTTAGACAACCTCATCAGTATGCCCCATGAGTAGGAATAATACGGTACCATTTTAAAATTCTGATGGTAACCAATGTGAGCTCATTTAGTTTTGATTGTATACCTGTCTTTTTGTTACAGTTTGAATATTTTTAAGGCACTTATTCTTGCATGGAATTTTAATATTATTGAAAGAGTGTTATAGTGATGAGGTAGAACTTAGAAATAATCTACAATATCCCACAGGGAAAAGAAGTTGATCATTATTATTGCATATATTTAGGCTTTGGTGGCTACCCTTCACATACATCTCCTTATAATTTATCCCAATGCAGAGATAGTTATTGAATGAGGTCAGGTAAAAAAAGTGTGAAGGTGACGATGGTGTCACTTTCAACCTAAGTGGGCAGAAGTGGATTGGGCGCAAATGTAAGTATAGTGGCTGGTCTTTAACATTGTAAATTCTGCCCAATGAGTGAAATGATCCAGAAATGTGCTGTAGGCTTGATTGTGAATGGAGTTGACACCTATTTAAAGAATTCTTTTAAAAGTGTGTTTTTATATTAAACCAGTAATGTGTTGTTGAGCAATTCCTTTTATCATTTGTAAGTGCCATTCTGGCTCAGAAATGCCATTACTTGCAGGTAGTTTTGTTTTGACAGGGACTTTTACCAAATATGCATGCAAATAATGGCAAAACACTGTGGATGCTGGACATCTGAAACAAAAGCAGATTTCCAGAAGAAGCACAACAGGTCTGGCAGTATCTTTTGAGAGAAAAACAGAATTAAGTTTTTGAGTCCAGTGACCCTTCTTCAGAATGGTTCTGGCAAAGGGTCATTGGACTTGAAATGCTAACTCTGTTTTGTCTCAACAGATGTTGCCAGGCCTCCTGTATTTCTCCAGCACTCTGTGTTTTTGATGCTTGCAAATACTTTGGGGTCCAAATACCTTGCCATTTTGTTATAACATTGGGTCCAAAGTCAAATTCTTAACCTTCATAATTTATGATGTTGGCTCAAAATGACTGCTTCTCAGAGAGAAATAGAAATTTACATTTGCTCCAGGTCTCTTTTTAAATTGGCTCCAAATACATTGATTACATAAATAATTCCAGTCATACTACTAAAACAGGAGCCAACTGTAAATCTCACTGGGTCCAGAAGAACTGCCTCTGCCCTGAAAATGTTTAGGAATTGAAATATTAGCATTTACCTCTTAATTTTCCTTGCCTGAACACAGTTGCATTATTTGATATTATGGTAAGTCACCGATACTACATCCAAGATAATTTTGTTTTGCAATCTAATCTTGAGGCTTTTTAATTTTCCTATAGTTCTTTTTAAGAATGAATTTGGAGATGATTTAAAGCATTACATATATTACAAATGAATCATGGTCAATTAGAACCAGGATTACTACAGCCCAACATGAAAAATGTTTGAGGTTAAGGCCATTTATTGTTTTACAAAGTAAAAATTAGTGTTGTTGGAGCATTTAACAGTGTATTTACTCTAAGTTAAAACTCCGGATGGGTAAACCATCTAATTACTACATTTCCTTCACCAAGAAACGGAGGCAATGTACAAATCATTGTTAGCTTGAAATTGCACTGCCAGGACATGATTGTCCCAAAGACTAAGGCATGTTACTCACCTGCCTCTTGTATCAGAATCTCACGGCTTGGCTAGCCACGTGTTTATCTGTTCATTTAAATGGAAAGAAAATTGTGGATGATAAAACCATGACCTCCAATAGGGTCTAGGCCCGAAACGTCAGCTTTCCTACTCCTCTGATGCTGCTTGGCCTGCTGTGTTCATCCAGCTCTACATCTTGTTATCTCAGATTCTGCAGCATCTGTAGTTCCTGCTATCTCTGAAACAACCTCACCTCCAATAGCTATGGCTCATGGATGGGCAGGGAGCAATGCCCATTGCATTAATTAGATTATCACCCCTGAATGAATTTGAATGAACCTGTTCTCTCTGTTTAGTATGCGTGCTAAACAAGCTAACACCACCACTAAATACGGAGAGGAATTTCAGATTAATACACTGACTATTTATACAATAGTATTTCACTCTGGAGCTATGAAGTCCAAATAACTGCAGTTTCACACATGGGTCTTTGCCTGTGATATCTCTGACTGCTCATGCACACAGATACTACAGGGAAGGGCCAACAGAAAAGTTACACTGCGTCTTTCTAAGGAAACAATTTATTTGGCACTTTCAAAATGAATTGAATGTATTTTTGGAAGCTATAAACAGATGGGGCTCATGGCAAATTAAGTAAATGTTTCACCTTAAAACAAGAACTTGAAGTGTCATTGGATTGGTGACAGAACAACATGAAAATAATGAGGGTGGTAATCTTCAGCTCTTCTTTTAAAACTAAATTCAATGGGAATTTTACGACATTATAAGTGCCCCAACATGCAGACTAACTTATGAAATCATTGGTTTATCTTTGGAATTCTGAGTTTTGATTCTGCTGTCTTTCTAGAGCCTTTGTTGACTTATTTAAAACAGTGACAGTGGTCAGCTGGCTTTAGTATATATTTTGAATCTGAACTAATTCAATCAGATCAAACCACTTCAGATTGTGATTTTGTCCTCATCTAATCTGGTCAGCTTGGACAATGTGCAACAGGTAAAATCTGAAATTTATGCATTAAGTAAAACGAGTATTGAACCTGGAAGTTTGAAAATACTTTTTGAACCTGAATGTTTGACATGTTCATACTTTACCTATGTTATTACTGCCTTACACCATGACTATCGACATACTAGATTCAGTTTCAAAGATAACTTAAGTCCCCAGAAATATTGTAGGTGTCAACAGCCAAAAACATTTGTTTCACTGCTGTAATTGCTAGTTTGTCATTTTCCAAAATAATTTCAACACTCAGAAGTCTTCAAGACCTCAGAACGCCGAATGATTCAAGACAATTAAGTTTTGGTGTGATCTTAAAACGGACACAAATAACCTCATTCCTTTGTAGTGATTGTTACTGATGAAGATGGAGATTTTCCTTAAATCATGTCACTTATTTAGAGAAATGTATGTGCACTTGCATCCAGCTAGTGGAACGAGAAAATCATACTGCCGGGTTCTGTGCAGTATACGTAGATTTTATTTTACAACAGTTTCACAAAAACTTGGTATGAAGAACTGGGATTTTAAAAAACAAAACTAATCGAGTGAAATCAGATAATGAGTCAAAATTATTGGATATAAAGGAACATTTAGATCTTAGGTTGCTTTCCCAAAGTGCCTGATCAGTTTATTAGTGTAGTTATTTATACAGCTGGTTGGCAGAGGTCACAGTCAGAATTTAACAAGCCACCAATCATAGATTTTCCTCTTTCCTGCTGATAAATTTGTCAGTATACTTTGACAGGATTTCATTTGACAGCAGCTAAAAGCAATTTTCCATTGTTAAAGAAAAAGGTGAAGTATGGAAATTGGGAAGGAGTTTTGTCCTTGACAGGATTGCTTCTGATTTGCCATACCTTCACTTGTAATCACTTAGATTTTACAATAACCAAGCCTCTCAACATGTCTAAGCAAATCCTTAGTGAGAAGAAATTTTTATATGGTTTTATATGTTTGGATGGGAATAGAGAGAAGATACAACAAAGAACTTTTTCCTTGTTGCATCTTTGCCATTCTTACTCTTTAATGGACTTTCCAACATCTTCGTATCCTGTCAAATACTCATAAACTGTCCAACATTAATTATAATCTCAAGCTACTGTTCTTCCATCTTTCCATTTTATATTCTTTCTTTCAAACACTTATCCAAATCCCTTTGAAATAATGAGGGCAAACTTTTTCTTTGTTCTTTCTCCTACTGCAAAATGAGTGGTAGTGAGTCAACGGCCCTTGTAGACTGAATTTCTTTTCCATTGACTTCAAAAGAAAAATGATGGAGTGCTATACAAAACTGACTATCTATTGTTGTCACCCATTTCACATGACTGACCAATTTGAGTCCCAGTGTGTTTGTACAATTGCAGTTGCTTGTGGTATAAAGTTCAATGTCACAATAATCTAGGAGTTTGCAGTTGGATTTACTTTACCTGCCAAAATAAAAGTTTTGACGCACATCTTTAGAAATTGCACATCTTTCAGTCCAAATCACATTATATTCACGTTGTATATCAGATTGCTAAATTCAGACACAATAAATGGATAAAGTAAAACCAATCTCGATAGGGCAATGTTCACATTGTCTTAGTGGAAAGCTTCATCTGATGGAAATACATTTATCCTCTGGAATGCACTGTGGATGGTTTTTATTCATTCAATTAATGATCTAGAAATAGCACCTGTGTGCATGCACATTTTCAGTATGTGCTCCCAGCAGCAGGATGACCTGCCAAAAGCATATCTTCAGAAAAGTACCTCTCAAACGTCTGATCAATTTTTTATTCTTCAAGAGCCAGTAGTGTAAATCCTAGGTTCAAGTCTTTTGCCTTGTCATTAGCAATTGCAAGCAAACTGCATCAGAAAACAGAAGTTCTCCTTCTAAGTCACTATAGAATCCTAATCAATGTAAATTCTATCTGTCAATGCATTTCCTCATTTCCTATCCCATGACTTTTATCAGGTGGCAAATGATTAGTGAAGGTAGCTGAAGAGCAACTTAATATTTTTCCTAGCATTGATGCAGCAAATCAAACACCTCAAAGCAGAAGGGACTCTGTAATTCTGCAGTTCCTGATGGACTTTGAAATGCTGTCTTTTGATTTGGATCCCACCCATATCTTGGGCACAGTTGAGAATCTCTACACGTGAACAAATTCACAGTGAGGGGAAAACAGTTCAGTTTCTAAGGGCTGTTTCAGTGACTTGGGTTCTGCTGCCGACTGGGGCAATGCCAGCATATTGAAATTTGCCAATTTTATTCTAAGTGACTTCCACTGCTAAAGGTGGCAATACAATCCACAATGAAGTTAGTGCTTTTAATTTTATTCCTGAAAGCATTCAGAATTATAGTTGTGAATGATTTGAAAGGATCTAAGCACACCAGCATAAACTGGAATTAGGCAGTGTTTTGATTGTACCTGATTTAGACTTTTTTTAAAAAAAACTTGCAAGTTAACACCGTTAATTTCTCTTCAATTTAGTGAGGTTGTTCTGTGCTTTTTTCAGAAACTTAAATATATGATACATTAGAAGCAACAAGTGTACAGAGCAACTCTTTGCAGTTACATGTTAACTTGCAGCAATATTTATAGGTTAAAAGTAGTTTCTTGTAATAAAATTTAATAAGATTTTGAATGTTTTGACAGTAAAATGCTTTAATCTTACTGTGGTGCTGTAATGTGAGCAGTGGTGAATCCACTCGATCAGTATTCAAAAACATCTTGATGACAGATGTTCATGTTTTTGTGTGTTTACAGAGATTGTTCTGTGTCATGATTAGGTTGTCTGTTGTTTGCACAATATTACACAAATAGTGACTGCTTTTGACCACAAATGGACCTTAGCCTTAATGCAAAAGACCAGTGGACAGGAGGGCTGCACATTCTATAAAATGGGCTGCCATTGCAACACAGTCAGGCTTTGTTTTACTTACTATCTGCGTCATTTGGGGATTTTGTGGCTAGCAACAGCTGCTGTTGGCTATTACATCCAAATTAGTTAGTGGTTCGTTAGTGGTTGCTGAGAAGAAATAGGACTCTATTTCTTGGGTTGTCTCCTGAAAACTCATGAATTGTCGGCAACCACGAGTATTGATAAAGTCCTGTGATAATTTGAATATTTGAAACTGGCCATTGTGCACAACTTTTTCCAAATAATTGGCGCAAAATGCATCATAACAATAACTTCTGGTATACACCTACATTGAGATTACAGTTGTTTGCACACTGACATTGAGGGGCAAGATTTTATTTTATTCCATTTTGCCCCAAACCAGTTGCATGTGCATGTACTTTCTTGACAATATTCTTCATTAGCCCTGTCAGCCCTTTTTGTAGTGCTTAGAGAATCAGGCAGAAAGCTTTAGATCTGTGGAAGACCATTAACCTCTTTAACTTGCTAGACAGCATGCGTTGAATTATGACCAGAAGGGTTCTGATCATCCATCCTGTCGATTCAAAGAAAATCATTGCAAATCACTCTTGACTAGGTGGAGCGACCTTTGCCTTTTTTTTTGAAGGTAAATTTTAAAATCCGGGGAGATGGCAATTACCAGATTCCTGCACTGTCATCAGCATTTCAATTGATAATTGTTTGTAGAGTATTCAATGGTTCATTTGGTGAGTGGTAACCATTCTTGCATCAATATGTTGCATATTTATAATATTCTTACAATAAGTAAGTCCACTACCTCTTAATATACCCAACTCCCATGTGAGTTAATGATTTATAAATATTTTACAACGGTATTTCTGATGCACTGCAGCATACTTCTTAAACTACTCCAATTTAAGTGGCATTGATCCACCCTCCTTGCTATCAGAAAAGATACTTCCAGGATTTGGATCTCGCAACAGTGAAAGAATAATGATATTGTTCCAAATCAGGATAGTTTGTGGCTTTAGGGGAACTTGCATAGTGTTCCCATACATCTATTGCCTTTGTCCTTCTTTCCAGTAGATATTGCAGATCTGGAGTGAGCTGTTGAAGGTACATTGGTGAATTGTTGCAATGTATCCTGTATAAAGCATGCACTGCTATCACTGTGCATTATTGGTGGAAAGAGTAAATTTTGAAATTGGTGGAGAACGGGCCAATCAAGCGGAATGTTGGTCCTGGAGGAAATTGAGCTTCTTGACCATTATTGGAACTGCTCTCATCCAGGCAAGTGGAAAATATTTCATCACACTGCTAAATGGTGGATTCATTTTGGGAGATCAGGAAATGAGTTACTCACCTCAAGTTCAGAGTCTCAGACCTGCTCTTGTAGCCATAGTATTTATTGGCTGGTCCAGTTCAGCTTCTAGCTGATGATAAATGCCAGGATGTTGATAGTGGGGGATTCACCAATGGGAATGCCACTGAATGTCATAGAGAAATGGTCTTATGGGGCATGAATGTTATTTGGCATTTGAAAATCATTCAAGTCTTGCTGCACACAGACACAGAACATTTCAGTATCTGAGTAATCTTAATGGTGCTGAACATTGTGCAGTTGTCAGTGAACATCCTCATTTCTGACCCTCTATGGTGGTTGAGGAAGCTGAAAATGGTTGGCCTTATGATAGTACCCTGAGGAATTCCTGCAGTGATATCATGGGACTGGCCTCCAACAACCTCAACCAACTTCCTTTGTGCTAGGTATGACTCCAGTATAGAATTTCCTCCTATTTCCCATTGATTTTTGGGTTTTCCAGGGCTCTTATATCCATTTGCGGTAAAATGCCACCTTGATGTTGAGGGCTGTCACTGTCATTGTCACCCAATGTTCCAGGATCATGGGTTTGAACCCTACCATGGTAGATGGTAAAATTTGAATTCAATAAAAATCTGAAACAAAATAAGCTCATCTCATGATGAACATGTAACAATTGTTGATTTCATAGAACTCCTCTGGTTCACTGATATCTTTTAAGGAAGGAGATCTGCCATCTCTTCCTGGACTGGCCCACATGTGACTCCAGATTCACAGCAATGTAGTTGACTCTTAACTGACCTTTGAGCATTTGGGGATGGGCAATAAATGTTGGCCTACCCAGTGATACCCACATCCGGTCCCCTTTTCAGTTCAGTTCCTTTGTCTTATGTTTTAACAAAAATTGTAATGAGGTCAGGAGCTGGTCCTGGGATTGACCTACTCAAAGTTAGTGCACTTGACATTGCAAGTTATGTTGTTGAAGACTGGTTGGTTGTATTGAATCTCAGTTGATTTCAAATCTGTTAAAAAAAAAAGGTGTTTTAAGGCAAGCCTTTAGCTACATTAATTCCAATTACCCTACAGTCCTGAATTTCCAGTTTTACCATGGCACAAACTGTGTGTTAATCAAGGAATATAAATCCCATTCCAGATTTACAACTGCCAAGAGAAGTTGGAAATTGCACCAATATCATCAATGTACCCAGTTCTTATTTCTCGCTTTCACTGTCTCTCTCTCTGGATTTCATTAATTCACAAATCACCTATCTCATCGGAACATAGGCAAGTGGATGCATCATGAAGCTGGTGCAATCTGAATGGAAATTCAGTCATTTGCATTGTTTAAATACCATTTGAACGTTAGTACACCTGTTTAGTCTTTTTATTGCACACTCAATCATCCCCAAAAGAGAACATCTCAACATTGATGTTGTAGTGGTTAGTTTTTAAACTGAGCCATTTTTAAGACCCTAACGCTTTAAATGTAAGTTGTATCAACTTAAGTTGACGACAATTTTTAATATAAATCTGGTTGTGTGTAGTTGAATGCTTTAGACTTGCATCTCCAGTCAGATCATTAGAACAATTGTCTAATTATATTTCACAAAATACTCACCAGAAGCAGATCATTTGACCTAAGTAATCTACACTGCTGTTTATGCTCTACCCAGCGATATATCTTAAACATAAATCAGAGGCATTATCTGTCAGGCTAAGGTTTTGCAATTTAATCTCCTTTTAGTACATTAGAGGAGCTGGTAACAATTAAAAATAATGGCTAACAATAGTGAGGAACACCATTTAAAGGAAGTCCAAATGGATTTTTATTCTGTGATCAAACTACTAAAAAGCACGAGTTATTAATAGTCAATGTTGTCTCTGATGTTGGTGAAGCAGAGCAAGCAACAGTGCAAAGTAATATTTTCCATCAAAAGTTTCTCATATTTGCCAAAAGAATCTGTAACGTTAAAATCAGGATTTTCTTTTAAAAAGCAGTCACTATTTGTTAAGGTATGATATACTCTTGGGCTAGAAATGCAGGGGGAGCCATTAGAATACTGGCAACTCTTGATGAGAAACACTTTTATGTTGCCCTTTGTTTTTGAATGTTTTAATTTACGACTATAACAATTATAGCTTGATGATAATTACCTATAAGGAGCTCTTGGATTTGGATTAATATATAATTATAATTGGTGCTTTCCTCCTCTATTGCATCACTGGATTCCTACTGATATTGTCGCTTTGATACCAGCTTATTAAAGAAAACTATTGTGGTGGCAGAAATGAGCTATTTTTTCAAAACAATGTTTAAGAAATACCTCTTGTAAGTAGCAATGTGATGTTTTGATTGTGAGAAACACTTGGTTCGAGGCTTTCCATTGGTTTTCTGTGCCTTTGTACAGCATGCTGTTGGCATGTAACATTAAAATTGCACAGATGTTTATATTAGTTGAACTATTAAAGCGGCTTCTGTTAATTTGACATGTCACATGGGGAACACCACTTGAACGGAGCTGATCTTGAGAAATAAAGGCCGGAGCGTCGACAGCATCCCAAGATGCGGTCTTTTGTGAGCACAGAACCAACTCTTCAAAACCTAACAATAAGCAAACAGTAGTAAAAGTTGCAAATTTCATTCAATGTGATTTTTCTAACCCAAGATAGAATCCTCTAGCTCATCCAATGATTGCGCCAAAGGAAATAGGAACCTAAGTGACGAATTAATACACTTCTGACAGGATGTAGCACTTATCAACATCTTCTCAAACAGAATTCTGAGTGTGTTCTGTTGTAATACCTTAAAGTTGAAGTAGGAGCAAATATGTTACAGTGTTTCGCGGACTGGAGATTTTTGGGATGAGTTTATTTCATAACTACCACAAATTTTCAACTGTGTGATGTATTCATGTATCCCAAAATTAAACATGTTTAATGAACAAAAGTTAAGGTGTTGAAAAACTCTCGTCTTGAAAGGGCCTTTCATTGTAACTATTTATTAAAAGACAGTTGGAAGTGGGCAATAAATGACAGAACTGACAGAGACACCCACACTTCATGAATGAATTAAAAAGTTCAAAAGTGGTGGTTCTGGATTCATCTACCTGCACCATACAAGTATCCCAGCAATCCATTAAAATCTATGTGCTACAATGGATTGATTGTTCCTTGTCCTAGACAAGTACTGTCTTCTCACTGAATGCTAAGAACTGCCGTCTTTTTCTCTAATGGGGGAGAGAGGTGTGGAATGCACAGGTCAAATAACATTTAACTTTGTTTTTAACAATTTTGCCACCAGCACCTACTGATTTTTCAGCAAGCCAGGATTCAGCTCAGTAAAGTAGCTGTAAACATGAGAGAACAGCACAAGCCCATTCATTAATAAAGCTTGAAACCACAACTAGGAGGTTGAGAAATAAAAACAATCTCAGTTTGTAACATTAAGCCAACCCAAAATGTGAATTTTACAAAAATTTGGAACAAATTCAAAACTACTTGCCAAATTTGTTGTGAACAGCAGCTGGTTGGTTTATTTTTTAATGAGGGCTAATTTTGAAATGGCCACCAATCTAGTCCAAGAGTATTGTTTAAAATGAGAATTTTTCCTTAATTATTATGAACTTTGAAAAATGATAAGCAAAAGCCTTCAAGGATAGATGGAACTGAAAAGCTCAATTGAAACTAGTGTTTTCTTTGTGTGTTAGAGGAAGTGGGCACGCTTTTGTTTGGTTATCTTAAGCTGAAACTGAAAATTTATGTACTGTATGTAAAATTAATTCATGTTTCAAACAAAAGACAGTATATTTTGTACTTTGTAATGTGTTAATTAAACTTGCAAAATTTAAAAAAAAAGCCCAATGAGTGTGCTTTTGTACTTATAAAGGACTTAGTGAAATAAAGCTGTACTTATCTTGCTGTCTTTATTCTTTGAAGTAATTGACTAAAATAAATCACCAGCTAAGCCCCATCATGGAACAGGCTCAAAGAGCTGTGTGATCTATTTCTGCATCTATTTCTTGTGTTCATGTGTACTCTTAATTATGTTCAGATACAATGATCAAATAAGCATGAAGTAAATACACAGGAGACCATTCAACCTATATATTTATGATACTTCTACGACAACTGGTGTTATCACAACAATTAGGGCACAATCACAACAAGGGTGGCATGGTGGCTCACTGGTTAGCAATGTTGCTTCACAGCACCAGGGACCTTGCTTCAATTCCATCCTTGGTGACTGTGTGAATTTCCTCCAGGTACTCTGGTTTCCTCCCACAGTCCAAAAATGTGCAAGTTCGGTGGATTGGCCATGCTAAATTGCCCATAGTGTCCAGGGATGTACAGGCTTAGGTGGGTTAGCCATGGGAAATGCAGGGTTACAGAGATAGGGTAGCTGGGTGAGATGCTCTTTGGGGAGTAGTCGTGGACTTGATGGGCCAAATGGTCTGCTCCCACACTGTAGGAATTCTATGAATTAAATTTCCCTGTCATTTCTTCTTTACTGTTTAATATATTTCTTTTTACAAATAGTTACTCGATTCCCTTTTTATAATCTGTTTCAAACTCCATTTAGAGGCAAAGTATTCCATGTTAAAATGACTTGTTCTGAAAACAGTTTTCCATGTCTCTCTTGGGATTTTTTTTTTCCTGATGTCAATCCTGAATCCACGCAACCCCAATGGAAATAGTCTTTAACAATTTTCTACTGGCAGACTGGTTCAGACACATTGAGCAGAATCTTCCAAGCACGCCTGAAGCTTTTAGAAGGCTGGACAGGAGAACACCATTAGGCAGAAGGCAAAAATTGTGTTTCCTGACAGCAGGTCAAAGTTTGGTATTAAATTCTCAGAACATTTCAGGCGAGTCTACTGTAGATAGACCACCCACTGAGTTGAATATCTCTGCCCTGGTGGAGAGTGGGGAGGAAGAACGTAATAGTGTTTTCTGTGTTGGTTGCTGCAAGGAGCTGGTAGAGATGGGCCTTGGGGTAAGGCTCTTTTTTTTTGCTTGGGAGTGGGATCTGAAAGCTGCAGAGTGACACGAGCTTCTACCCTTACTCAAGATTTCATTATGTACAACTCAGAGAAGCAGATCGAAGACTTTCTCTCTTTAGCTGTCGATATCCAATCTCTCCTTCAGCACAAACGCATTCCCCTCATTGTCCTGCCAGCTGAGAGGCCTGCTCCCCAAAGGGGATGAAAAGCCTTATGTTAGACATCACATACCCACCCCACCCTCCGGGATGAGCATATTCACCTTTATTGTGCACGTTCTTCTCCTGCAGAAGGACAGGAGCATTAAGAGGCATTAGCGTGGGTAAGGGGTGTCAGTCCTCAGAACTGTGATTGCCTGCATCAGCTGCTAAGAAGAATGTGGAATTGGGGAAGATGGGAGTTAAAGACTTATGAATGAAACGTTGTTCCATGTTTTCAAAAAAGTTGTAGTTATTGAAAAGTCCGATTTATAAAGTGCATGTCTGGGATACCCATGAGGTGCTCATTCTGAAGCCGTCTTGCTATTTTGCCCTTGTTCCATGCAAAGCCTTTGATGGAAAGTTATCACGTGTGTACGTTCTCACAGTTGTGATGCAAGATCAGTGAGCTGCTGAATGTTGCAGCTGCTGTAATGTTTTAAGTGTGAGCCCTGGAAGATGTGTGAGAGGTAGTACCACTGTTGTGCCAGTAGTGCTGCATTGGTAGCTGCGTTGAAGTGATAGAGGTTGACGGGCGTCCCAATCATGTGTACGACACATAGCTGTCTGCAAGGGCAACGTGACAGTGCAAACACTTACTCGTAGGAGCATGTGGCACTGAGTGTTTCATAAATAGGTCAGTAAGAGAGACTAATGCAGTAATAGGTAGAATGATAGAATAGATGCTCTGGTATTGTGCAGAATTCATGATGAGTGAGCTCAGAAGCTATGAATAGTTAGCAAGTCACAAAGGTACAGAGTATCTCCAGGCGCACTCACTCAAGAGTTCCTGAGCTGAGAAACATTTGCACTACACAAGAGGTAGAAACGGGAACTGGGTATTGTCTGTGCCTCAATTATGACCAGGTAACTATGGGGACTGTGGTGTTAGTGAAGGTTTGGTGGAACAATCCAGTTAATCCTGGAAAGCTGCCTCCCTGCTCTGCCACTGGGAGGCCACCTCCAGGAATCTGGATATCTTAGTGGGCTCTCAGACCAACCAGAAAATTCCAGTAAGTCTCTGACTATTGGCCTTTTAATGATATTGAGCAATGCAACACCTGCAGGTGTGTCGCCTTCACCAACTCCTGACTGCCTCCTGAAATGGTCCAAAGGTATGAACAAGCTGGCAAACTGCACACCAGTCAGTGGCAGGAAATTCCAGGTTCTCCTGCTTCCATTCCTGCCCTTTCCAGAGGCCTTGCAAAATCTAATGCCAAATCTCTATCAAATATCTTCCCAACAGAACATTCGCATGGATTGCAGACCAGTGGGGAAGGGTAAATCTTAGGCTGTGGGACTGAGAGTTTTAAATAAAAATAGACGTGGCTTTTTCCATGTATAAATTACTGATTGGCTAATCCTGCTGGGAGAAGCTCTGCTCCAACCACAAAATTAGTCAAATTTACCCTAATTTCATTGTCCACAGAGAAGCTTAACATTAGAATTACTTTCAGAGCAAGAAGGTAGCTAGAATAATTGTAACATGCTCTCCATTTATATCCGTTGTCTAATTTTTGGAGACATTTGCCTGGTAGGAGAATTGCTTGCATTTTATTCCTTTGCAGAATACAGTGATTTAGATTCTTAACCAGCTGTTTGTGATTTCCTCAAAGGAATCAGGAGCCAAATGGGCAAATGATATCCTGAGTCTCCAAAGAGCTACGCTGTGTAAAGGTGAAGGATTATAACTCATGCACTGGAGAGTGGGCCTGTTTCTGTACTGCTGGCTATACACTACTTACATATGAATGCCATGGATACCCTTGTGATTCAGGAAAGCAGCAACATTCCAAAGGAGCCCATAATGTGACAAGGAATCAATGAGCAATAACCAAGATCTGGAGAATTCCTGAAGTCAGTGAAAATCCTAGGCAATTGATGCACAGGCACCCAGGTTCCTTATAGCAAACACAGATTGCAGACTGATTGCTGTCTCCAGTAGCTCCAGCCTGCAAGAAACTGGAAGTAAAGATATTCGGGGCTGCAAGAGCTTTGACTACAACTGGCAAGCTATTTGTTGGTCGTAAATCAAATAAACTCCTTTAGTGTGGAAGCTGGCCATTAGGCCCATCATGTCCACTGCAAGGAGCATCACCCAAACCCAGCCCCCACTCCCCCACCTATCCCTGTAACCCTGCATTTCCCATGGCTAACCCACCTAGCCTATACATAGCTGGGCAACTTAACATGGCAAATCCACTCTAACCTGCACATCTTTGGACAGTGAGAGGAAACTGGAACAGCCAGAAGAAACCCATGCAGACACGGGGAGAATGTGCAAACTCTACACAGTCACCTGAGGGTGGAATCAAACCCAGGTACCTGACACTGTGAGGCAATAGTGCGAACCACTGAGCCACTGTGTGATTCAGATCTTCTTGTGGGATGTGACACAAGGTCTCTGTGAGTCAAAGCTGCCGTGTGCACTGTCCCTGTGAACAGCAGGTATAATGCCCTGTGCCTATAAATTCTGTTGGATGGATAAATAGTTCCTCAAATCATACTCTACCTGCATTCTATTTGCTAATGCTCTGTTCATACTTGTATTTCTGAGAGGGATTCCCACTGCAATGATCATTAACATGTTAGAATTTACAGCAGAAAAGTAGAACACTTTAAAATCATTTACAGTGAAAACTCCCAGCAGGTTCAGCAAGAAGGCACTTCTGGAAATGTTGGTCCAGGACAAGAAATGGCATCTGATCTGAATGATGACATTGCAGTCATACCTGATGGTACTTATGCCTGGATTCTGGCTTTGAGGATTCATTTCCAGCCAAAAGTCAGATCAGGTGGTTGAGCAATAGCAAGTGGGTGGGACAAGCAGCTACTGGATTCTATTGTCATCTATTACTATTGAATGCACTGCAGAACCAGCCATTACCCAATTAATAGTTTAGGGTAAAGTGCTACCACCAGTCCTACTCTTTTAAATAAACATGAAACAGATTAGACAGCATTCAAACAAAAGTTCAACTGATTAATGGAAACATACATCAGAAAAATCCTCCTTCCTATACTGGACCATAATACCTGCTTGGTTAAAGTGGTAGAGAATAAACACTAGTGATGAGAAGAGGCACTTGTCTTAACCAGAGGACATTTATTACATTGATAAGAATTAACATAAGTTACATTTGCAAGTTACACGCCGGGAAGAATCTTATAAGGCCCTGAACAACAGTAACGCCAGTGAGAAATGTGGCAGGATTGCACATGAAGTCCAGCAAGGCTTATCTCAATGTCAGAACAACACACCTCATTTTTAACTCTGTTCCCAGCATTAAGGTGAAATTCGTGCTAGCCAGTTGCAAGTTTCCTATTTAACTGTAAATTTTACCTCATTAACATTCAGCTTCCTTTCTTACCATCCACAACAAGCAAACTGGACGCTGAGAACTGTCAACATGGGAGTCAAGCACCTAGTCACCTCTGACTATGAGGAGCCACTCTGTTGGTCACAATGCAATAGCAACTCAGGGCAGGCAGCACACATGCACAGACATTGGCATCTGACATGTGCCAGTCTCAATGAACCATTGCTGGGTCCCTTGCTGACATATTTGTATCATCAATAGCCACGGATGAGGTCCCGGAGGACTGGAGGTTGGCTAATGTGGTGCCACTATTTAAGGAAGGTGGTAAGGAAAAGCCAGGGAACTACAGATTGGGGAGCCTGACGTCAGTGGTGAGGCAAGTTGTTGGAGGGAATTCTGAGGGACAGGATTAATGTGTATTTGGAAAGGCAAGGACTGATTAGGGATAGTCAACATGGCTTTGTGCGTGGGAAATCGTGTCTCACTAACCCGATTGAGTTTTTTGAAGAAGTTACAAAGAGGATTGAAAGAGGGCAGAGCGGTGGACGTGATCCTTATGGACTTCAGTAAGGCATTCGACAAGGTTCCTCATGGTAGACTGGTTAGCAAGGTTAGATCACACGGAATACAGGGAGAACTAGCCATTTGGATACAGAACTGGCTCAAAGATAGACAACAGAGGGTGATGGTGGAGGGTTGCTTTTCAGACTGGAGGCCTGTGACCAGCGGTATGCCACAAGGATCGGTGCTGAGTCCACTGCTTTTTGTCATTTATATAAATGATTTGGGTGTGAACGTAGGTATGGTTAGTACGATTGCAGATGATGCCGAAATTGGAGGAGTCATGGACAGCAAAGTAGGTTACCTCAGAGTACAACAGGATTTTGATCAGATGGGCCAATCGGCTGAGGAGTGGCAGATGGAGTTTAATTTAGATAAATGTGAGGTGCTGCATTTTGGAAAGGCAAATCAGGGCAGGACTTATACACTTAATGGTAAGGTCCTGGGGAATGTTGCTGTGTAAAGAAACCTTGGAGTGCACGTTCATAATTCCTTGAAAGTGGAGTTGCAGGTAGACAGGATAGTGAAGAAGGCATTTGGTACGCTTGCCTTTATTGGTCAGTGCACTGAGTATAGGAGTTGGGAGGTCATGTTGCATTTTTACAGGACATTGGTTAGGTGTGCAATTCTGGTCTCCCTGCTATAGGGAGGATGTTGTGAAACGTGAAAGGGTTCAAAAAAGATTTCCAAGGTTGTTGCCAGGATTGGAGGATTTGAGCTATAGGGAGAGGCTGAATAGGCTGGGGCTATTTTCCCTGGAGCGTCGGAGGCTGAAGCATGACCTTATAGAGGTTTATAAAATCATGAGGGGCATGGATAGGGTGAATAGCCAAAGTCTTTTCTCCGGGCTGGGGGAGTCCAAAACTGGAGAGCATAGGTTTAAGGTGAGAGGAGAAAGATTTAAAAGCAACCTCAGGGGCAACATTTTCATGCAGAGGGTGGTACGTATATGGAATGGGCTGCCAGAGGAAGTGTTGGATGCTGGTCCAGTAACAACATTCAAAAGGCATCTGGATATGTATATGAATAGGAAGGGTTTAGAGTGATATGGGCCAAATGCAGGCAAATGGGACAAGATTTATTTAGGATATCTTGTTTGGCCTGGATGAGTTGAACTGAAGGGTCTGTTTCCATGCTGTACATCTCTATGACTGTATCTCCGATCTACTAACAACTATCATTGTAATGTTGCAGCAAGGACACTGTGCGCTTGGGAACATATATCCAGCTCATGGACTGGACCAAGGTGCATTTCCAGGAGCGTGAGTAGGCAGCACAAAGGACATGTAGGGTTAGTGGTGTTGGGAGTTGGGGTGGGTGACAATGTAGGGGTAGATGTTGCAGGCAATAGCGAGAGTGTTAGAGCATGAGTTGTGGTAGAAGATGAGTATAGTAACAGAGATAGAAAGAATGTGAGCCACTATAGAGAAGGTGCTACTTACCTGGGTGGAGTGCGGAAGGTCATTGACACTCCCCTTCCCCACACACCCCCCAACCTTTCCTACATAGTTACATTTTCCTTTGGATGCCGAGCCTTCACTGACCTGGATGGCAACTTCAGACCAGGCTGGCATGGTCTGGTGTCCTATCCTCCTTCACAGACACCCCACATCTGCAGCACTCCATCCAGCAGGACCCCTGGGTCCCAGCCTACAAAGTGGGGTGCCAATTTTCCACGTCCGGTGCAAATTTCAGGAAGTGAACAGGGCAGTTCTGGATTAACAGCACTTGTCCAGACGCACAATGACCATTTCAAAGCTGGTATCATCACCAGGGATGCTGGCCCATTCCTGACAGTGGCAAATTGTTCTGAGTACAGTGAGTGGCAGAATGGGGCTAGAATCAGAGGAGATTGGTGTGATAGGGCCAGGGAATGTAGATAAAGAGGGCACCCAGAGAGAAATGCTTCATGAAATCTGATAAAACTCAGACTCAGGCAAAGAAGTGTAAAATTCAATTCCTAATGAGACAATCAGGACACAATAATGTCACATCTGTCTCAAGCTAGACTCCTCTTTTTTGCCCACCCATCTCTGTATGCCATTCTCAGATTGGGAGGAGCTGAATGTGATCTCCAACATTAACCCCTTCAGAGCCACTACCTTTTATAACAATTGCCACTGTCGTTTGGTAGTTCATGAAAGTCTGCCTCTTTGATTTACCTGGAACTTGATGAGGAGAGGGGCTGTTGAAACAACCAGTTGTCCATCTCCATTGGTCATAAAATCAGGAAGTTAGAAGATGAAAGTTGCCTCCTAAATGTTAGCACCAGATATTGATATATGACACGTGAAGTATGGATCAAGCCTGGAAAATTACGTAGAGTACATAAATTGTGTTTGAATGCTGCACTGCCAGTGTTGCTAAATGCCCTGCATGAGGCAGTTTGCAGATCACTTATTGATCTCATGGTATTTGGATAGGTCAAAGAGTCATTATTTCTTTCCAGTGTTGATACTCTACATTCATAAATCACCAGCAGTAAGCGAGAACTCTTTTCACATGATCTGATGTCAGGGAGAGAATTTTGTTCTTTTCAAGTCAATTATAATCCATTGAATTATTGTACTTGGAAATCTGTCCATCAAGTTGTTTTTATTAGACACGCCGAGAGGATGCTTTCCAAGCTTCATAGCAGAGTAAAGAATTTTAGAACAAATTTTGGCGGCTTCCTTTGCTTTGACTGTCTGTACAACAGGAGTAAAATAGATTCCTTTTTGATCTAATTTCCCAATGGATTTGCCTCCTTCAGCCATTCCTTCCATAAAGTGGCCTTGTTGCAACTCATCTGAGTGGCTCTCCATTGTGTGACTTTGATGATGATGAAGCCATCTAATTATAAGATATATGGCTCACAATGGACTGAATGGCCTCCTACTATCCTGTTATTGCTCTCTGATTTTATGGGCAGAATTTTATGACCAGAAAGAAAGGCCCAAAATTTGGGCACCTTGCCATGTGCAGTCTGCCCACCTTCAATCCATTAAATGACCAATTAGTGTTTAGGCTGGTGGCAGGCAAGGAATATTTCTCTGGCAATGTTCCCTTCCCACCGTCGTTGCTTGCCCACCCTGATCCCCCTCCACCCCCTCAGTAGGTGTCTGCTAGCCTGAACCCAATAATTGCCTCTCAACCCCCCCCCCCTGCCCAGTAACTCGAGTTTTTTGGCTTTTTTGGGGACTTAAGCTCATTGGGGGCTGAGTGCAATTCCACACTGCTGGAGATGTGCTTCCTATAAAGACAAGTGGCAGACTCTTGCCTTCACCCAACGGCTGTGGGGCAACCTGCTGGTATGGGAGTGAATTCAACTCCAAATGTTTCACTGGGGAAAAGTGGGGATGGGCACACCGATGTGCAGTCCTATGACTCAACTCAAGCTCCTGGCTTCACCTGACAGCCACGCATAAACTTTTCAGCAGAGGGAATTAGGGAAATGATTAGGAAATGAACATGAGATGATTTAATTTGTGATTTCTTCCTAAGCAGGGGACAACTCTGGATGTCAATTTGGCTGAGACTGACATGCTCAGTATAAATCAAGGACCAAATTGGAAGCCTTCTACTACATAGCTTAGCACCTCAGTCTTTTTTCACCATCAAAACCTTTCTCCTATATTATGTTTGGTTCATGCTCCAGACAACTTAACATGCCAAACACTCCTCAGCAGACCTAAGCAAGCTTCAAAGAAATGTCCTTCCTAATCACAACAGCACTCATTCAATACTCCAAGGATTAATAGTCTTATCACGAGGTAGTGGTCTGTGATACCACATTAGTTGCAATAAAATACTCAGGATTTCAATGAGATCTCGCAAAAATCCTTCCAATTGATTTTTAACAGGAAACTTTCCTGTAAATTATCAGTTCACCTGTGCTCTGTAAAATCCTAGAGTTGCGGGCAATTTCTGTTAATTCAAAACTTCATTGATGGTTTGCGATTAAAAGGCTCAGGACTAGGACCCATAACCAAACCGACAAGATCACCAGACATCATCTGTAAAATAGCAGAACAAAGGCGAAACAAAAGTAGCAAAGTTGAAGAACTTTCTTCAAACAGCCGTGATAAATACAAGTAATAATGGTTTTTGATTGCATTGTATTTAATCCAGTTTAGTTGACGCCTATAATCTCATTTAAAAGGTTTAATGAATATAAGAAGATTTGTGGAACAGAAAATTATTGGGTAGGTTAACCTTTCTTTATTATGATGTATGCAAGAATAACTTCAAACCTTATCAATTAGCCTACTTGTCAGCAGAATTTTTTTGTAAATGAACAAAGTGTCCTGTAGAAGCCTCGATAAGTCCTTGTGTTATACAATCTACACAATTTCCCAGCTACACAATGCAACAAAATATCCTGTAGAATTTCAACCAAATGTACTCATGGTTTTCATCACAATCTCCTTAAACTTCGGTTTACTTGTTACCTTGAGGTACGATGCACACAGGTCCTAACAAAATGGGATTGCACATCAGAAAGATTCCGTAATTGAGAGAATGGAAACAGTGGAGCAAGGTAGCAATGTGCAAAGTGAGACATTTGCCAGGACTTCCCACATATGTTAGCCATTGTACCCTCTGAAGCAGCCTTTGTGGATCTTCCCTGCAGGTTGCTGGCCAGTTGATTTCAGAGCAGGATCTGGAGCAGGTTCATCAGTGGGAGATCTGTAAGAGTTTCTGAAGCCATTCTAAAATAACTGTCCTCAGATCAGCAGTATGGAGCTCAGGGAGAAAAGCGAACAAAAGGCTAATAGAGTACATTTTCAGTGAAGGTAGGTATAACTTTGCATGAAACCAATTCCTGCCTGAGGAACATTGCATAATTAGTCTGAGACACAACAAAACAATTTTCATTTGCACAGCACTTTTACAATAAATCAATTTCTGTCCAGGAAAAGGTATGAGAATTGACTCGGTACACCTTGGGCTGAATTTTCATCTCTAGTTCAACATAGAGGAGTTGAGACTAATTCCAAGCCCTGCACCCCACACGAGAGGTGGAGGGTGAGGTTTGATGGAGCAGTTACTGGCTGGAATTTTGATCATGCTGCCTCCTAATTGCCTTGGAGACAAGTTTGCTGCCTAATTCAGGGCAGTAGGTGGGATCTTGAAGCTAGAGTGTCAATCAACGGGCTTTGGGGGTGGTGATGGCCCAGTGTTGCTGGGATGTTAATCCCAAGACCCAGGTAAGGCTCTGGTTTGAATCCCGCTTACATCAGATGGTGGAATTTGAAATCAATAAAAAAATCTGGAATTAAGATGCATTGTCAATTGCCAGAAAAATCCATCTGGTTCACTGATGCCCTTTAAGGAAGGAAACTGCCATCCCTACCTGGTCTGGCCTGCATGTGACTCCAGAGCCACAGCAATGTGGCGGAGTCTTTACTGCTCTTTGGGATGGGTGATAAACGCTGGCCTAGCCAGTGATGCCCTCATTCTGTGAATGAATGAATAAAAAAAAACTTCAGAGGTGCACCCAGCTGCAGTAACAGGTAAGTGATGGAAGAGCATTTCATCATGAACTTGCCCTCTCTGCCATTAAACAAAAGGGTAACTGGACAGTACACAAAACAGTGAGGCCACCACTGTGGGACAAGGGGATATGTGGCTGGTGTAACACCCAGGCATGCTGGAGGACCTGTAGGCAGACACCTGCCTTTGGGTAGTTGAATTGCGGTCATCATGTTGGGAGATGGTTAGGAAAACCAAAGCCAGTGTCCACTACTTACCCTTGAAAAGGTTCTTATTGAGTCTGATCAGCTACCCAGCCCAATGGGAAAGGGGTGGGGTGGAGAGGGTGGGAATGGGGAAGGGGCATTGTATGCAGCCCTGCTGAAATCCTGAACCTACCTCAGGCAAAATGGCAAACACCAAGAAGAGGATCAGGAAACCCCAACACATGGGCCAATGATGGTATATTTAACCCCTGTACATCTCCGATCCCAAACGTGACAGGCCTGAAAGTTCAGCCACACAATCCAACAGCAGTGTAGATATTTTAATCAACCTGTTCAGACATGTTATGGCACACCTCTGACGCAGGTGACACATCAACCTGGACCTTCTGGGCACTACCATTGCACAACAACAGTGCAAAACAGCAGTGTATGATTGGGAGTTGTGCCTGTTTGCTATAACTGCACCACCGTCCTGTAAAGGCTGATATTCTGGAATCAGTTAAAGGTTGACCAGGGTTTTATTGTCATTGAACCACAAGTGATTTAGCTATGTAAGAAATAACTCACCTCCATTCCCGTGCTTCACTGAAGCAATTCTTTTGTACAAACAAGCAGAAGAAGATAGTGTTGGATAAGAAAATAAAACTGACAATGTATCTTTGGTCCATTGTGGTAGTTTTTAAAGTCCATGAAATTGAAACACTGGAATACAGGTCTCTTCCAGGGGATTGTAATCATCAACAAACTCCTCATGTGATGCATGGAGCCCATTGCAAATTGCTGCTTGTGGAATAAAGAGATTTGAAAACCAGCTTAGAAATTGTCATTGATCTGAAATGTTCACTAAGATGATCCCCAGTATGGAGGCACTGTCTTATGAGCAAAGACTGATCAGGTTGGACACTACTTATTGGATTTTAAAAGAATGAGAGGTGATCACATGGAAACATGTAAAGTTCTTAAACAGCTTGACAGGGTAAATACTGAGAGGATGTTTCCTGATGAGGGAATGTCTCAGACCAGAGGGGATAGCTTCAGAATAAAGGGGCATCAATTTAATTTTGAGATGAGGAGTTTCTCCTCTCAGAGGGTTGAGAGTCTTTGGAACTCCTGGCCTGAGAGAGCTGTGGAGGCAAATCCTTGTATATATTTAAGGCCGAGATAGATAGATTCTTGATCAGTATGGGATTCAAAGATGATGGGGAAAATAGGGGAAAGTGGATGTAAGGACTGTCAAATCAACGTTGATCCTGTTGAAGGCTCAAGGGGCTGAATAGCCTCCTCCTGTTCCCATTTCCTAAGGTTTTATGGTCTCCCAGAGATGCAGGCTAGTCTAATTTGTGAGCTGGGTGCATGTCCCTGAGTGCACAGTGTCCTTGCTGTAGTATTACAATGACAGTTGCTGGTGCAGCATTAAAGTGCAGAATTATCCAGTAGTGTATTAGATATGTGCCATGAGGGTAGTTAGAGGCTGGCATATGTCAGATGTCAATGTTCATGGATGTAGGACATGTCTGGTGCCCATAGAGTGTGCCCTTAAATATTTGTGCCTGGTTTTAAACATGGAGGTCGATTGGAGAAAGCAGCAAGCTAACTTCACTGGGTACTTGCTGTGGTTTCTTTGTTGAGTTTTCCTGACATTGAGCCTATTTGACAAGGTTGCTGAGATGGATTGCTGTATATTGATGAGGTTAGTTGGACTGTTGACAGGGCTGCTGCCTAGCAATAATGTCACCACCCTGCTTGTGAAAAGTGTAAAGGATGATGTGAGATGATCATAACTTTGAGATAGGCCTCACTGGAATTAGTGCCCAATTCTGCCACATATTTCACCTTAGCCCTTGTTGCTCAGCTCTCTATTAGTTTATGCTATTTGTAAATTTCTCCTCTTCAAGTATTTGATCAATTCCCTTTTGAAAGTTAGAATTGAATCGGAAGATTCCTTGGTAAGGATGCAATGTGAATCATGTCTGATATTCCAAGACTGGTATTAGTCAAATACTTTGACGATATTCCCACGTAACCTTTTCAAAGATCATGTCCAAAGAGTGTTAAATGTTTATTGAAACTGCAAAGTTCAGTCCAGTCAGCACATACAGACTAATGTGGTATGGTCTGTGGGCAAGTTCTTATTTTTAGTTCTCTACTTTTTGATTAGATTACTAGACAGTCTGACATATATATGCTAAATCTTCAGTGACTTTTATCTGAGGGCATTTAAATATTCACAGCACTAGGTGGCTAATGGGAAAACTATGCATCATGAAGAGGCTGGAACTAGTCCTTGCCACACAGTATTAGCAGCTGTGATATACATTCCCTTGGAAAGCTATGCAGAGCAGCAGCCTCCAGTAGTTTTCCACACCAGTTGTCACTGATGTCTGGAATCTGGCTATTAATATACATGAAATGAATAGCAGTTCAGGAATACTGGCACATTTGGTTAAGTATCTTTGAAAGCCACTGGTAGTATCCAATCTGCTGAGAGCACATGATTGCAATGCATACAATCGCAACAATAATCCACACATGCGTTGCGTTTTTCTTGTCATTCAATGGGTTCCTCTGAAGGCAGCCAGCACACACCAACTTTGTGGAGTCGTATCTTCAGTAGCGAGCTGCCCAGATGGTAGTATAGGTTGGAAATTGGGATTGACACTTCCAAACGTTTTCAATTCGTTATGGGAAAAAAAAACGCACATATGCTCACAGTAGGCACAGTTCCCAGCTGGATTTCACTATCCTACAATACAGAACCATTGCAAACCCATCAGATTCCGGCATTGCCCTCTGGTAAATAGATTTGCAAAACCACTTCTTCAAGTTCAAAATAGAGGGCAGCATAGTGACAAGTTTGGTGGCATAATGTTGTCTTTAGATCGCAGATTGTGCCCACCATTTAAAAAGGGTATAAAATTAAAATCATTTTTGTTAAAGGTGAGAGAATGTCTGCTGCAGTCAAATATTTTTCGGCAAAACAACAGGACAGGATTTTTCAGAATAGGCTGATCTTTGCTTCATGCAAAACAGACTACCACAGAGCTTTGTAGGGAACCAGGGCTGTTATTCCAAGGTGTACAAAGGAAAGGTTTGATACATATCCAGACTTTGTTTAACATCACCCTTCAAGATCTTTGATCATTGTTCTCTTTACATTTGAGGACCAAGATGAGCTTATGGGTTGCACATTAAAACCAAACTAGGTGCATTTGCACAATTTTAACGTGCAAGGTTTTTTTCCAAGACTAACCACTGTTGTCTTGACCTAAGACTCTTGTTCCTGATGAAGAAAGATTTAATATTGTCAATGCTTTTATAAGAGTTACAATTATAGAATTGGTGAAATAATAATTTCAATTATATATCTAGAGATTCCTTTATTATACATAAAATATCATACATGGGTCAGCACTGCTTTCTTCATGATACACAGGGACTGGTCATTATCACCAAATGCACATGACGCGACTGGGGCTGAAAGCTGTTAGCCCATTGAGAGTCAATACATATTTGACACTGACAGCACTGGTGACAAAATGCTTGGCTGAAGAGATGGAAATTAAGGTGGATCTTAAAGGACAGAGAGAGAAGTGGAGAAACGAAGGAGTTTAAGGAGGGAATTCAAAACATTGGATCTAGATAGCAGATTGTACAAGGGCTAAGAATAAGCAGAATGGAGATTTTAAAAGAGAGTTTGCAGCCTGAAGGACATTACAGAGATAGGGAGGATAATGATAGAGTTGAGAATTTTAAAATTGAATTGAAGGAGAAGGAGAACATGAATAGAGTATTGGCAGCAGAGTTAGAGTTGTGCTTATGGAGAATGGAAAGTGTCAACCAGGTTAAAAAAGCATTGGAGAAAGTAAGGTGCATTTGAATTAATGTTAACAGTGCTCCTGATTATCTAAACTTCTCAGTTCTCTGGGTGTACTCCCCTCAAAGTAACTTGTCTAAATCTTGGAGAATCCCTTTGTGCAGCTACATCACCGGTCACCCCATTGCAAATTGTCAACACTCTGCATCTCTTCTAATCAGATTTCAGGATTCTTCCTCAAAGTCTAAAGACAAATATTACATCCAGAGCATGATTTGAATTGCTGCTTTAAAGATTGTGTATCAAATGGGACTGCTCATGGGGAATAAGAGAAATCATGAATGGGAAATGAATGTAGGCATTAGTAAAATACTTTAAAAAATTCTTTCATAGGATGTGGGCATCATCAGCTAAGATAGAATTCATTGTTAATCCTGAATTTCACTCGAGTAAATGGTGGTGAGCTAACTTCTTAAACTACTTCTGTTGGTACATCCACAGTACTGTTAGAAGGGAGTTATAGGGTTTTGACTCAGCAAAAATGACAGTGGTGCAGTTTCAACTCAAGATGATGTGTGGCATGAAGGGGAGCTTGCAGGTGCTGTTGAAGAAGTCTTGGAGAGTTATTGCAACACTTTTTTTATAGATGGTACACACTGTTGCCATGATGGTGGTAGTGGTGGTGGTACAGAATGTTTAAGGTGATACATGGGAACCAGTCAAGCAGGATACTTTATTTCCAATGGTCTTGATCTTCTTGAATGTGTTTGGAGCTGCAGTCATACAAGCATAACTCTTGACTTGTGCCTAGAGCAGCCATAAGGCGAAATACTTGCCACAGAATTCCCAGCTTCTGACCTATTCCTGTAGCCACAGTATTTATGTGGTTTTTCCAGTTCAATTTCTGAATGGTAGACCCCTGGATGTTGACAGTGAGGGATTCAGCAATGGTAATATCACTGAACATGAAGGAAGGTGACTAGATTCTCTCTTGTTGGAGATCTTTATGGCCTGGCACTTGTGTGTGATGCGAATGTTATTTCTCACTTATCTGCCCAAGCCTGAATATCATCCAGGTCTTTCAGCATACAGACACAGAACTGCTTTAATACAAATTTCAAAGTTATCTATGTCACGAAGATATGCTTATGTCAAATATTAGTTTCAAATTTCATCAGCTAGATTCCAAAATTGAACATTTTGAAAGAGACACTTTGATTGAAACAAAGAAACTGCCTGACATTAAGATGGCTGAAACTAATTACATTACCAGCTGTTTCATCTGCAGTATGGTATTCCTGGAGATGTGTAAACAGCTTTCTTCCTATCTTTTCAGGAGATACCAATGGAACCTCCCACAGCATGCAAACAGATGGAAACAGAATTTTAACATTAAATTACCCAAGCCATGAAACCACGGCTCAGATAAACTGTGCAAAACATAAACAATTCACATTATCTTTTGCAATATACAATTAATTGTGAGCTAGTCTTGGCAGTTGGAGAAAAAAAGCACATGACCAGCAAACCCCTTTTTGTGGTAAAAGAATATATTGGGCAGAATCTCACAGGGGCCTGAATGATTTGGGTTTTGGTGAGAATTGTGGCAGAATCTTGTCAGAAATCCAGCGAGGCCTACTTAACACCAGGAGCAACTTGCTGCATCTTTTAAGTAAATTCTGGGTTTGTAGCAAGAATCCCGCTACATAGCAGTGAATTGCCAACTAAGGGGGATTATTGCTTGTTAACAACCTTATTAACTGCACATCTCATCTCATTAATATGTAGCTTCCTATCCAAACACTCAGCACAAGTAAACGAGACACCAAGAGTTCCCGATATGAAGTTTGCAGCAACTGGCAACTTCAGCTCATTGCTGGCTCCAAAGGGCCCCCATATTGGACACCAGGCATTTTCTGTCATATCTCTGATCCACTTACAGTACACTGCAATGCTGCACCTCAGGGTACACCAGTAATTATTATTGTAATGCTGCAGCAGACGCACTATGTGCTTAGGTACAAGCATCCAGTTCATGGGCTAGTCCAGTCCGCGTCTCCGGGCTCTTTGCTTGTTCTCATAACGTTCACTGGCTGAGCCTGGCTGGATGAATCCTTACTTTGCCTTTTTTATGCCTTGGCCCTCAGGCAGAGATACCAGGCTCATATTACTGCTTGTTTGGCCATGCCATTTAATGCAGACACAGAGTCAAGAAGCTTGTCATTGCCCTCCATCAAGTCGGAAGAAATAGCCTTCATTTAGGGGGTTCAGGCACAGTAAGTCAAGGACAGACTCCAATACCAGTCCAGGGGCTTGGACACAATCAGTCAGCCTCTCAGGGAGTAAGGATCCTCTCCTAATAAGTTGTGAGAAGCCGAATGTCAGGCAGATCACCACCCGTCTGGTCTCTTTCTGCCCTATTATAGGCTGTTTTTCTCCTGTAATGAAAGAGAGAGAGAGAGACAGATATCCGGGGATGTGATAGTGTGCGGCACAGCTGTTACTTTTGGTGCACGTGGGGCAGTATCTCGAGTGAGAGTGCAGGCACACAGAGGTCATGCAGGATTAGTGCTGTCGGCTGTTGGGGGAGTGACAATGAGTGAGAGAAGATGTTGCAGGTAATGATTGGATTGACAAAATATGAGCTTTGGTAGTAGGTGTGTACAGTAGCATAGAGAGAGAATGAGGTATCAGAGAGAAGATGTTGGCACTTATGTTGGCAGAGGGGTGAAGGTCATTTCCAGGGCCCTGGCTGAAAAGCAGGGTGCCCATTTTCCTTTCTTTGCCTTGTCTAGGGAAATTATCAGGATACATGCAGGGCAGCTCTGGACTAACAGCCTGGGTGCACAATGGCCTTTAATAACTGGTACCATCATCAGAGATGGTGGTCAATGCCAGGATATCCTCACACTGGCAGATTGTTCTAGGTTTGGTAAATGGTAGATGGAGCTAGAATTGGATGTGAAGGGTGCCATTGGGATGGGGTAGGTAGTCAATGCCACGAGTTTGGGAAGATCTGGTGCCAAAACCTGCTGGACACCATGGCCAGAAACCCTCCATGAAAGTGGACAAAACTCACACTAAGACGATAAACCGAAGATTCAGCTCATCCTTTTGGAAAGCAGAGAATTGCTGATGAGCTGAGGACAATCAGCTGGAGCTGTTCAGTACTGCAGATGTTGAAAATCCGAAATAAAAACAGAGAATGCTGGAGAAACTCAGCAGGTCTGGAAGCATCTGTGGAGACAGAAACAGACTGAACATTTCCAGTCTAGTGTAACTCTTCTTTGGAACTGCTGAGGCTTGTTTCTCTTCTTTTCTCTAAATTTCCAAAACCTTCAAGCTCTAGTTGCTGACTGAGACCACCTTGAGATATATCTCCCTTGTGAACAGAAATATTTTAAAACAGCAACTCTGCTCACCACTACTGTCTCCAGAGGAATAGCAAATTAACCGGCTGCAACTTTAAATTGAAATACCAGAATCACTTTAGAAGCATCTGAACAACAGAGTAATTGAGCCATTGACTGTATGCTCTTAAATGATGAACTCTAACTTGATAATGTTCTTCCTTATTGTATAATTCATGTGAGTGTGCCTGGGTTTTGCAGATGTTTGGATCTATTTTTACACATTTAAAAATATTTTAATTCATTTACCTGGATGGGCTTTAGTATAATTAAACGAACCTGTTAAGCTCAAATAAAACTTCCTGCCTAGTTGTTTGTAATCAACTCACAGGTAAGTACAGGATCTGAAGTTGGAAATATATTGTTCCTAAATTCAAAAACCCTTCTACAATCAAACAAGGAGTGGGAAAAGAGGACAACCATTCAACTCCTCTTTACCTGATCATAATATTTTTCACAATGGCATTTCTCCTTTGGCTTTCCCATCTGATACATTGTATCAGTAACCAAATCAGTTACTCTAACCTAACACTAAATCTTATATCCCTAGTGTGCCCACAAAGTGATGTTAATTCTAACTTCATATGTGGATACATATCATTGTTGAGATTATTTGCTACAGAAAATCCTATTATTGATGGCTTTAGCTGGGCTTTTAGCCAGCAAGTAAAGTCCAAAGTTTCTTTACTGCAGTGGTTGTGTCCTACCTCTGAGCCAGGAGCCTGAGTTTAAACCCCACCTTCTCCAGATGTATGTAATAACATTGCTGATTAGAAAATATTAAAATAAAAGCCCAGCAAAACTTTATCTGTGCAAGAGTAGCCAATATGTTACTGTGTGGAATATTGTGTTTTATGATAACAAGGGATATATTTGGAGTAAAAATCAACTTTGAATAATTCAAGTATAGACTTTATTGAAACACATTAAGATTAGAAATCAGATTTATCATGGATTTACCTAGGATCTAACACAAACGGTCTTTCTTCCAGTGATGTAAATGTTGGTGTTGCAGTGACAGTCTGTGGATTTGTGCATGATTTTCTACTTTGCTGATCTTGCCATTGGCTAACACTGTTAAGGACGACTTGGCAGGAAGATTATGTTTCACTTTGAAATATCACGTTATTATGTGAAGATACTGCCCAGAAGGTATTACAAATACTTGATCTAAGGTCATGAAGTTTGAATTGTTAGTGCTGTCTCTCCAAAGAAACTGTCTGACTTGCAGGGTATTTCAGCAATTTCTGTCTTTATTCAGTGCTTTTATCTTTGGGTAGGGGATGGGTGAGTTTCAATATAAATCAACTTGTGTGCTAATACCACTAACATTTGAATATTCATTTTTGGGTTGTTACTGTTATGGGTTTTGTTTCCAATGAGGTATTTCTCCTGATTTTATCCCCCACAATAAAAGAAACTAGGCATACATAGCGTGGTACAGTAAATACCATATCTTTTCATTGCCTTTATTTTTCGACTGTAGATTAAAAGAAGAAAGATACTGCTTTAAACCAAGAAGACGATGTGAAAAGATTTCTACGGTTTTAAAAATGATGTTCTCTTGTGTGGATTATAACTTGTGTATAATGTTGCATTTTTCTGTAACAGTAAGAGCAGAAACAGACACCATAGAGCTGTTGGATTCTGAACTAAGGGAAAACTGCTTGACAACAACATTCTGATTGGTTTCTGGGCAGGTGACCGTGACTTATCTAGAGGCACTGCAGCAGAAAACCACCTAGCCTGCAAAGAGAAATCATTGAACAATGTCTCTCTGTGTGAAAATACTGGGAAGTCTCCAGTAATAATTAACTGTCTTCCACTCACTTTTCTCCAAAAATACCCTGATGAATGAGGAATAAAACAAATCCAAAAACAGTGAAATGACAAATTCTCAACCAGTGATTGAAAGTGAGCATTGGTGTTCAAGCAACCCCGTGACAACTAAGCAAAGAACTAATAAGCATTGGAAAACAACCAAGCAATAAATGACTAATTGAATCCTGTGGTCCAGAATAGGGCTATTGAACTGTGTTTCCCTGATTATTTTCCACTCACCTTTAATATTCATTTTTTGTATGTCTTTGTGTATCCATCTGTTTGAGAAGGGATGTGTGGAATTTAAGAAGAGATAGAATTTAAATTGTAGTTATAAGTTAGCAATTTGTAATTCCCAAATCCCATTGGCTACTGACAATTTGTTCATAACAAACTGTTATTTTCTTTTTAAGCAGAGAAATCTGGTGAGTGTTTTCTTTTAACCCAAGTTCATCGATTAGGTAAATTATGTGAACAAGGAATAAGAGTAGGCCATTTGGCCCTTTCGGCCTGCTCCACCAATAAATAAGACCATGGCTGATGTGATGCTAACCTGAACTCTAAATTCCTGCACATCCCCCATAATCTTTCATTTCTTTCATAATCAAGAATCTGTCTACCTCTGCTTTAAGAAAAGTTGAAGATTCTGCACCCATTGCCATTTGAGGAATGAGAATTGTAAAGGTACTGATCCCTCTGAAAGAAGTTTTTTTCCTCATCTCTGTTTTAAATGGGCAGCCCCTTATTTTTAAACTATGACTCCTAGTCGTAGACTCTTCCACGAGAGGAAACAATTTTTCCACACCCAATCAAGTCACCTAAGTTCGAGAGGATACAGGCCTAGTCTGTCTAGCTTTTCCTCATAACACAATCAGTTCAATCCATGTTTAACCTTGAAACCTCCTCTAAAGTGTTTTAAACATTGTTCTGTAAGTACAGTGTCCATTAATGTATTCAGGATTCCAATTGCGGTCTTATCAATGGCCTGTATAACCAAAGTATAACCTTCTTAACCTTGCATTCAATTCCTCTTGCATTAAAACATAACGTTCTATTAGCTTTTCTGATTATCAGCTGGACTTTGGATTGTTTGACTAAATCTTTTCACATTTGTGATGACACTGGGAATAGTGGGGCTTGATTTCCAATGCTCTACCTCAGTGAGTTATGACAGCAATGAAGAATACAACAAATGTTTCTTATGTATCTATTATACACAAGCGTTACGTTTCAGAAGCACTTTTAAGTGTCTGGTCTCATATTGAGCTATTCGGTTACAAATGGTAGCATGCTTCCATTAGCATGTCAACCTTTAAGTGACCCCAGCTAAGATGGCATCTACAGTCATTATACCCCAAGGTCACATGTTATTAGATTGTGATAATGTCATGAGCATGCCTCTTAAAGGCATACTGACAAATTAGCCGTGAGGCATGTTATGGACCAGATCAAACCCCCACCAAATATATTAATAAGATAGTCTGGGCCATAACGTTTCCTTATTTGAAAGGTAAGTGTAAGGTGTTGCATTCCAGATGCAATTTGATTGGTAAAACTACTCAACTTTAGGCAAAATACATTTTACTTTTACACCACAGTTAAAATACAGGCAAAATAAAAAGAAAAGAAATTGGCTCAATTGTAACTGTATTCAAATGCTTAATAAAATAATAGATATATTAACTACTACTAATGAACTGTTCCAATATAGTAACATCCCATAAACACACCCTTGGCAAAGAAAAATTTAGTGACAGAGATTATCTCACATGCAATTCTAGAAGCAGGAATAGAACTCCAGCTTTTAGCTGTAAAAGAGAAGAAAAACAGCTTTCCAAATCTAGCTTCAAGACCCCAGCAACAGGAGAAAGCTAAAAGTTAAAATATTGGTTCTGTGGGAGCTTGACCCCACCCATTCAGACTGCTTCTATTGTTCTAACTTTTTTTAAAAAACCCAAGGTATCACAAGCTGTTTACTTTATTGGCTTTGAGCAGACTACTTAGTACTTCTGTCTTAACCTTTCTTCATAAAAAAAACAAAATGCACCTCTTAAAGCCATAGTATTGTCACAGACATAACATGACAGTTACCAAGTATAGCTACAATAATAAAGGAGGAAGAGAGAGGCCAACAGCATAAACAGCACTGAACAACAACAGAAACAGTGCGTGTCTATATAATGGATAATGGTAGAAAGTAATAATTTTAACAATTTAGCTTCTTCAGCCCATCTGTACTTCTTATTTTTTATCTTACTAAGGGTCAGCAGTAGCGCTGAAATACTGAGTCAATGCATAGTCATTTATGAACTCTACGACTGTCACTCATTGAACCTCAATGTTCACAAATTGATGCATCAAGCTGTGATATTTTGTGATATTTTGTTATAACGGAAAGAAAACAACATGGAATCAAATTATTGTTTACTAATAAGCAGAGAAATAGTAAAATTCAATCAGTGTTCTCAGCTATCACTCTATCCTCTCATAATGTAGTTTACTCAACAGCCTCTGAAATGGCCTGGCAAGTTAGGAATGGGCAACAAATGATGGTTTTGCCATCTACACCACATGCTATGAAAGATTTTTTAAAAATAGCTGGTAGAATTCCCATAGACTGGTTGTTAGAGGTGGTACAGATCCTGGGTTTGGAAGATGATGTCAAAGGTTCAGGCTGCAGTGCATTTTTAGATACTCAATGGCAAATGGCTATTTTACCAGGTTTAGCTTATGTATTACCCATATGGTGTTTCACTTGCTGCTCATTCAGATTCATGCACCATGTATGATTCTTTACCCTTTAAAATGAATGGATAAAATTTTATGGAGAGGTCTCCACTGCTTCTGGGTAAGTGCAGCCAAACAGGAACATTTTCCTTCCTTTGTGAAATCAGGATTCTAGTTTTTAGTCTTTAGCAGTAGACAGGAGAATACTGTACCCAGAAGCAAATTGCCTTCTAAGTTTTATATAAGGAGTATTGATGGAACAAATTGAAGGGAAAGAAATTTGACTTCTGGTCAAAATGGGCACAAAGTCTGCTGAATGATGTCTTTATGTAATGGTCTTTGGCAGCCTTTGACTCAGACAACATTCTGTTTTGAGGCTTACTTCACTGTAAACACTAAACATATGGCCCTGCCATCACCTCCTACCCATTTATCTGATTTCACTATGGGTATCTGAAAATGGAACTGTTGTCCTAAATTGCATATGTAAAGAGCCCAGTGCCTAATACAGATGGGTGTCAGGAATAACAAAATGTCCCCTGAGCCTCAAATCCCTCTGTTCACTCATAGTCTGGGTCATGGACATGTTGCTGAACTATCTGAAAACCTGAAGGAAGTAATCCTCAGTCAATTTAAGAGAGGCAGCATTCAGTAGGAGGTTCTGGGCACAGTAAGTTACGGGAGGCCCCTGTTAACAGTCTAAGAATTTGGGCACATTCAGTTGGCCACTTGGGCCGGTCAAAATCAGGATAATGTACTCAAAGGGCATAGGGAACCAAATGTCAAGCAGCCCACCACCCGTCTGTCTCTTTTTGCCCTGATTTGGACCATCCCCTGCTGGATTGAGACAATGGGAGGGATTCACTGAGATGAAAGTGGTTGGCTCAACTGTTAGCGCCGGTATAGGTTGGGGAAAGGTGGGGAGGTGCCTTGAACGATTGAGTAGGGTATGCAGGGTTAGTGGAGTGGGGAGATTGGGCGAGTGAGAGTGATGAGTGGTGTATGAGGTGGCCGAGTTAAGATAGTTGCACTTACATTGTGGAATGGAGAAGGTCACTGACCTTTCTCTGGCAATGCTGCGCAATTCTCCAGACTGGGAAAATGGCAATGATCTGTGACACGGCCTCTTCCACTGGTTTTGAGAAAAGAGGACTGCCCACTTCTGCAGGTCCTCCACATCCCCATTGGCAAAGAGAGGTGCTAGTTTCTCTGTGTCTGTCATGTTTGGGGCAATTAACAGGAACTATAGGGCACCTCCAGACTGACAAAATCTGTTGAATTCTTTGAGGTTGGTAATGAGCAAGTTAGACAAAGGAGAGCTAATGGATGTGGCCTTCCAAAAGGTCTTTGACAAGGAGGCATCCTCTTCTGGAGTACTTTGTCCAGTTCTGGTTGCCCAGTTATAGAAATGATGTCACTAAGGTGGAGAGGGTTCAGAAGAGATTTACCAGGATGTTGCCGGGTATGGAAGGTTTGAATTATAAAGAAGTCTGGATAGGCTGGGTTTTTTTTTACTGGAGCGTAGGAGATTGAGAGGCAACCATGTAGAAGTTTATAAAATAATGAGGGGTAGAGATAGAATTATTGATAGTTATCTTTTCCCTAGAATGGGGGATATCAAGACTAGGGGACACATTTTTATTGTGAGAGGAGAGTGATTTTAAAAAGACATGAGGGGGAAAATTTATTACACAGTGGCTGGTTTATGTGTGGAATGAACTTCCTGAGGAAGTGGTGAATGTGGCCACAATTAGAATGTTTAAAAATCATTTGGATAAGTACTTGAATAGTAAAGGTTTGGAGGGATATGGGCCAGGAGCAGGCAAGTGGGACTAGTTTAGTTTGGGATTATGTTTCGCATGGACTGGTTGGACCAAAAGACCTGTTTCCATGCTGTATAACTCTATGACTCTATGGTTATAAGAGTCCATAGTGTTGCGGGTAGGTTGATAGAGGTTTGGCTGACTGGCAGAGGGTAGAAAGTGGGGATAAAGGGGTCTTTTTCAGTATGGCAGCCAGTGACTAGTAGAGTTCTGCAGGGGTTTGTGTTGAGACCACAACTATTCACATTATATATTAATCATCTCGTCAAAGGAACTGAGAGCATTGTTGCTAAGTTTGTGTAGTGACTGTAACAAGGTCAGCCAGCTGGACCTCTTGGATTATGAGTTCCCTCTTTGGAGCAGTTAATCTGGTCCAATCAGGGAGCCCTGGTTGACATAAAAGGTTTGACTGTAGGGATACTGACACTCTGGTGCCTGACTCTGTATGGAACAGTACTATACTCAAGGACTGTACATGTGTAAATAGAGTGTAATTTGGTGACGGGAAACCAGCCGCTGTAAGGTTAATTCAATTTGCAGATGACACTAAGTTAGGGTAGTGTTGAGGAAGCGGGGATGCTGCAAAAGGACTTGGACAGGCCAGGAGAGTGGGCAAAGTAGTGGCAGATGTGGGAAAGTGTGAGAAAATGCACTTTGACAGCATGAATAGAAGTGTAGACTATTTTCTAAATGGGAAAGGCTTCGGAAATCTGAAGCACAAAGGGATTTAGGAGTCCTAGTTCAGGATTCTCTTAAGTTTAGCAAGCAGGTTTAAGTTGGCAGTTAGGAAGACAAATTGCAGTGTTGGCATTAATTTGTTAGGGCTAGAGTATAATGTACTTCCAAGGCTGTAGAAGGCTCTGGTCAGACCGCATTTGTAATATTGTGAATGGTGTTGGGCCCTGTCTCTGAGAAAGGATGTGCTGCTATTGGAGGGGGTCCAGTTGAGTGTCACAAAAATCATCCCAGGGATGAAGGGCTTGTCATATGAGGGGCGGTTGATGATTCTCAGTTTCTACTCGACGGACTGTAGAAGGATGAGGGGAATTTGATTGTAGCTTAGAGAATACTGAGAGGGCTGGATAGAGTGGACATGGAGAAGATATTTCCACTGGTAGGAGAAACCAGGGGCATAGCTTCAAATCGACTCTTTAGAACTGAGATGAGGAGAAATTTCTTCAGCCAGAAGGTGGTTCATCTGTGGAACTCATTGCCTCAGAAGGCCGAAGAGGCCAAGTCAGTGGGTGTATTTAAGACAGAGACAGATAGGTTCTCAATTAGTAAGGGGATCAAGGGTAATGAGGAGAAAGCAGGAGAATGGATTTGAGAAATATATCAGCCTTCATTGAATGGCAGAGCAGACTAAATGGGCTGAATAGCCTAATTCTGTTTTTGTATCTTATGGTCTTATGGTGAGTGGCTTTAAAGATGGCGCCTGAATCAGGAATCCTGGGACGACCCAGGAGCAGGAGGGTGCAACAAATGGTGTGCCTTAGGGGCATGGGGCATGGTGATGAAGCAGGTTTGGGAAGATATTGAGAGAAACCACACTAGGCCTTTTGGAGAGAAACATCTATGAAATCCACCCAAACTGACACTGAGCTGATTTCAGGTAAAAAGTAGCAGGATGCCCTCTGCCAGAGTTGAAATGGCAATGGGGTAGATGGCGAATAAGACTGTACATTACTGATTAAGTGGTCAGTAGCTGGGTCTGCCATCCTATTAAGGATGACAATAACAACAACCCTACTCACCTCCCTGCTCACAGGACCATTGCAAGTTGTTGAAAGTGAGGGATGAGCATTGATGCCCGGTGCCTTGAAGACAAGGAAGTGTGGCCTGGGGACGCTGGGGTCACAGGTTGTTGAGGGCAGGCACTGCCATTACCACAGGGTCAACCCTTGCCTTCCATGGGCCATGAAGAGAAGGACCCTGCCAATCTCACCATATGGCCTTTTCTCCATTGGTTATATGGCACAACAGCATTTGGCATTTGTCTCAATCCTCAGTTCAAGGAACTTAACATTTGCATTTTCAAGCACATGAACATCGGAAGTAATTCTCAATTCATTATTACTTATTAAACCACATCATAAGCTGCAGCTGGAAAATGCCATTTCATTGCTTAAAGGCTTGCATTAACTAACCAGGATAATCACTGTCATGATAGAATTATATCAGAGTTGACCTTAAACTCTGTAAAAGTTTACAGAGTTCAGCCAAGCACCAATTTAAAATAACTGGACTTTAAAAGAGCAGCCATTGAGGGTTCTGCTAATGAAATGAGAGTTAATCTCCAGAAGTCAAGGAAAAGAAGAATTGTGTACGCAGCGATTTAGAGACAGTGAGATATTATTATACAGAACCATTCCATCAGAAGCTTTACTCATTTCCATTGGCTCATATTTCAGTGGCTGAAGACAAATAGATATCACAATGTCTAATAGATTTTTCAAGGCGGAATTCTAGTACACAACTACAGCGGTTTTGTTTATTGTGTAAAGCTCTCATTTGTGCGGTTTCTCATTCCGTTCTGTCCCTTAGGGTATACTGCATGAATCCGATAGTAGCCATAATTGTTTTTAGCAACTTGACTCAATTTTGTTGGTGGCAAATTAATTAAAATCTGCAAATTGTGTTTTGTCAATAAATTAACCTTATAGGAACATTATGTCGCATTCTATTTGTGATTGATATTGTTATGTATAGATTATGAGGTTCTGGATTGAGACAAGTTATGAAGAGTTGACTATGTGATGAAAACCGAAAGAATTGCGGATGCAGTAAATCAGGAACAAAACAGAAGTTGCTGGAAAAGCTCAGCAGGTCTGGCAGCATCTGTGAAGAAAAAATCAGAGTTAACATTTTGGGTCCGGTGACCCTTCCTCAGAACTGATCTGAGGAAGGGTCATCGGACCCGACTATGGGATGATATTATTTTCACTGTCCACATGCCCATGCATTTACTGTTTTTTTTTTCTCTCTGGTCTGATTTTAAAGTTTGTGATTGCCTCCTGCTTGGTTACTGTTGATCATCCAGTTTGAATGTATTTCAAGCTTTGGCTCACCCATAGGTCACCCTTCGGTATTAACATCCAGTACCACCAGCCTACTGGGTGGTTTTCATACTTTCAATATTATTACATGGAAAATTTTGCCTAATCCCGTCTGAGCATAGAGTTTTAATGAGGAGAACTTTCCCCATTGGATTCGCAGCCTTAACGAAAAATCATGTATTAGTAATCCTAGACTCAGCCTTTACCATTCCAAAAAAGAAGACACTTAAGATTCATTCAGCAAGGGAACTGACTCTTCAGTCCAACTTGTCCGTGCTGATCAGACATCCCAATCTGACCTAGTTCCATTTGCCAGCATTTGGTCCATATCCCTCCAAACCCTTCCTATTCATACATCTATCCAGACGCTTTTTAAATGTTGTAATTTGAGCAGGCCTCTATCACTTCCTTTGGCAGCTCGTTCCATACACACACCACCCTCTGCATGAAAATGTTACCCCTCAGGTCCTTTTAAATCTTTCCTCTTTCATCTTAAACCTAGCCTCCTCCATCCTCGGAAAAAAGTCTTGCCTATTCACCCTATCCCTGCCCCTCATGATTTTATAAATCCCTAAATGGTCACTCCTCAGTATCCAACACTCGAGGGAAAAATGCCCTAGCCTATTTAACCTCTCCCTATAGATCAAACCCTCCAGTCCTGGCAACATCCTTATAAATCTTTGTTGCACCTTCTCAAGTTTAACAACATCCTTCCTATAGAAAGGCCACCAGAATTGTGGGCAATATTGCAAAAGTGGCCTCACCAATGTCCTGTACATCTGCAACACAGCATGCCAATTCCTACGCTCAGTTAACTGACCAATGAAGGCAAGCGTTCTAAGTGCCTTCTTCACCACTCTCTCTATTTGAGACTCCACTTTTAAGGAACTATGCACCTGCACCCCTAGGTCTCTATGTGAAGGGCAAATATCGGGAATGCCCTGCCTTATTTCCCAAGAGAAGGCCAAATATTGCTCCCAGAAGACACTTGAGGAAATTGACTCCTGTCAAGGAGAAATGAAGAGAGAAGAAGGAAAAAAAAACAAATTTAAAGGAAAACATTTTTTGAATTGTTTTATTTTTTCCAATCATCCCGTGCATTTGTGACTTTTTAAATCAATAGCCTGGATTTTAAATTCTTGATGCACAAGGAGCACAGTGTGGGGGTTGTAGGATCCATTAGTGAGCAGGATACTTGGAAGTACGTGTGGCATGTCTGGCAGTGACCTTTTAACCCAACCACTCTATTAATGTATTTTCAGGCTTCTTGACCAATTAGGTTGAGTAAGCATGATAACCACCCACACAAGCCAATTTCAACTCCAGTATTTAAAGGGACACCAAACATGAGATTTGATGCCTCGCAGAGTTGGGAGAAAACCCCAAGTGAATTGACAGAATGTTGTACATATTCTGAAAGGCTGCTGCTCATTTTACCACCACCTCCATTTGTGTGATGATGGAACAGTAAGGACCCTTAGAAAAATGCTGTTACTGATATCCTGAACTAAAGCTGACAGTGAAACAAAGAGGGTCAAGCTGGAGGTTGTCCATGAGGCCAGCAGTAGCATGGTACCACAATCATTGATTCATGCCCAAAGTGACTGATTGACCCAGGCAGGGCAGGGTAGGTGAGTACAGTCACAGGTTTACCTACCTCCTGATCTGTGTATCCTATCCCCACACTCTGACTTTTCCTTTATGTGTTGACTCCAATGTATCACTCCTCATACCAACTGATCTTGTAAGTGCATCCATCCTGTCTGCAGAGCCTATACTATCACATCTGTCCGTCCAACACTGACATTCAGCCTTATTTTATTGCAATGTCACATCTTTCTCCTATCCCCTGCAATGAACATTCTCAACACATTCCATTATTCTCACTCATGGGTTCCTTCTTTCCCACCTTGTAGTATAAGAGAGCACAGAATACTGAGCAAAGACAGCACGCCAGAGGTGGCCTCCAGTCCTCTCATGACTGACAGATGAGGTGTTGGAGATTAGGAGAGTGTCAGCATGTCTGACCATTGGAGGTGGGTACTCCCAGCTACCTGGTGACTAAAGGAAACATCAAACAGCTACATTCTGGTAAGACCCGTGAGACAGATAGTAGAGCTTTTTTTTTCTTTGGTACCTCACATGGCACAAGTTAGTTATGCTGCTGGGAAGGAGCTGAACAGGCTCAGTGAAGAGTCCAGAGCAATTGGATGGCTCTGCGCTTTCAAAATGGGAGGAAGTTCTCTGAATTCATAGGCACCCAGAAGGGTCAAAAGAAGTTTTGGGGAGCTGAAAAATTGAAAAAGTTACTGATTCTATGTTGGGGGAAGCAGTAAGGGCTTGGCAGAAGGCTGTGAGAATTAATATTCAGTGCAGCTGAGAGGGGTTTGGAAGTTGTATTTGTTGGATGCCACTGAGAGAGATTGGATATCAGGAAATACTCACAGTGGTTTTAACTTTGTGGAGTTTGCCATTAATGAAGATTTTAAGGTAATGAATGAGTACTGAAGAGCAGTTTTGGTGCAAAATGTTGGAAACGGGAAGAATAGTGGAGAGTTGTTGTCAGAGGATACATTGAGGCTGTCCATATAGAGCAGAACTTCAGAAGGAGTATCAAGGCCAGATCAGCATAAGTGAAGAATTATAACCCGTTTTGAAGTTTAATGATATCTGATGACCTACTGTGTCATTAATTTCTGATGGGGGAGTTGCTTAGAAATTCAAGAGAGCTGTTTTGATTGCATTTGCTATTTGATGTATCCTGTGGGGTGTGTGATCGTAGTGTTATACATATTTACAGCATCTTAATTTTAGATGTTAGAAATGAGTTGTTCATGTATAGTAGATTATATTACTGTTCTATATTGTTGTATAGTAAGGTTTATTGTTGTATAGTAAACCATGGAATCTTGCGGCTTTATTCCCTTTGTAAGACTCCTGGATCTCACAATTTGTCCACTTCAAAATAAATATTACTGGTCCCAAGAAAGATCATAATGTAAAATATGACAGTCTGGTCTGGGACTGTTATAAAGAGTTGGAGGAGTCTAATTCAAACATGAGCTCATGATATTGAGACTTTTGAGACTGATATCTTTGTTCACACAGATGGATCACATAAATAAAGCATTAAACAAAGCACATGCAGGCCCTAACCAATGGCTTACTCATTATGAATACCACTTTAAATATGATTCCTTATGCATTAACTTTGGCTGATCATCACCTCACTAATGAGTGCTCTCCAGCTCATTGCTCTCAGGGAACTGTCTTATCTCCCTCCATCACTATGTCCTGATGGTTGAATTTTTGATGGGGCCATTGCACACTTTAAACGGAAAGGACATTGGCCAGGAATGTCTCAGCAAGGATCTGAGTAATCTGCCTCTACTTCTGCAGAAGTCACAGAAGCAGCACAATGCAAAGACTAAAGTTTTGCAGTTGCACAAGAATTTGTGATCTGTAGAGTTCAACAATATTTTATTGTTAAAAAACGTAAATATTTTTTCTTTCCACAGAAACAAACCCGTTGTTGATGCTTTAGTTTTTGTCACGTTCCTTCTGTTCTCTGCACCATATTCCTCTTCCTGCTGTTGCTGTGCAAGCCTGAGATCCTGGTTCGAGTACATTCGGAACAGTACATCCTGAACAGCATATGCAGCATTGAGATGTCTTGCACAGTGACATATTTAGCTGTCATATAATTTTCAATGTATTGTTTCTGTGCCTCATCAGTCACATTACTTATGGTTGCCAGCAGCCACATTTTAATTGAGTATGCCCTCTCTCTCAGCAGTCAGCCAATAAGTCTCCTTCAAGTTACAGAGATCAGAGACAATAGACTGTGTAGGATGGAAATGTCATGACTACAACCTAAGAACCTTTTTTACAAATAATATTTTGAGGTTCGTAGTTGATGAATACCTTTAGTTGAACAATGATGCTTTAATTCCACAGGCAGCCAGAGCTCACAAATCATAGTGACTGAGACAATCACTGGCTAATAATTGCCTCCCAGCTCTGGAAGATAAGCTGCCCCTCATCAATCTTATGGGTTTATGTCCCACCAACTGTAAGACACTGTAAATGTCCCCCACCCAGTCTTGGAAGGTCCACAGGTAAAGATATGATCAAAATATTTTGAACAGCAGGTCCACAACAGGTTTTGGTCCAATGACCTGAAAATATCTGCCATCCCCTTTCATAGAACCCCAAGCTTCCTGAGACACTGGTGTTCTGGCATGCTAAGAAAGCTTATGCTGCCTCTGTACAATTTCTGTTGTGGGTACAGTCTCTTACTAGATGTACTTCTCAGCTGTTCGCTCTCCCCTGTGGTGCTACAGCTCTGTGAGAAGCAGGCTGTTGCTTTTCATAGGATATGGGCATTACTGATAAGGCCAGCAAATTGTCCATCCCTAATGAGAAGGCAGTGATGAGCCTTCCCACCTGATTGTGGTGCAGGTGGCCAAAGTAGAGCTGTAGCATGGTTAGACAGCAAGTTGCAGGAGCATTCCTTACTGACAGGGAAAGAATGGCAACATAGTTCCAAGTTGGAACCATATCTGACTTGGCAGGAAGCTGGCTGATGGTGATATTACCATGTATTTGTTGTCCTAATACTTCCAGATTGTCAAGACCATAGATTTGGAGGATGCTGTCAAAGGATGTTTGATGATGCAGTTCATATTGCAGATGGTGCACACTATTGTCACTGTATACTGATGGTGGAGAGTGTCAATATTTAATGTGATGGATAGGAGCTGATCAAGTGGACTACTTTGTCTTGGTTGTTCCTGGATTCCAAAGTCTTATTGGAGCATTTATTGTCCATTCAAACAAGAGGAAAGTGTTCCCTCACATTTCTGACTTGTGCCTTGTAGATGGTGCGCACACTTTCGAGAATCAGGAGGTTACTTTCCACAGAATTCACAGCATCTTGTTGTTATAGTAATTGTGTGACTGTTGCAATTTGGTTTCTGGTGAAACGGCAGCAGGAACACCAATGTTGGCTACACGTCTCCTCTAAGCAAGAGAGACAATTTAATTCAGGGGAGTGACTCCGAGCTGGCTGGCCACAGCCAGTGTACTGTGCATAAGTAAATAAAGGATGACTTGGTGATGGGATACCGGCCTGTGTGCAGTTATTCCAGTGGGTAATGGTGACCCGCCAGGATGTGGATATTAGGGGATTCAGTGATGGCAATGCCATTCAACTTCAAGCAGTGACAGATAGAATCTCTTTTGTAGGTGATGGGCATTGTCTAGCATTTATATGCCATGAATGTTACTTGCCACCTATCAACCCAAGCTTGGATGATGTCCAGGTCTTATGAAGTATAATCTGGACTGTCCCAGTATCTGAGGAATTGCAAATTGTACTGAACATTGAGCAACCATCAGCGAATATCTCCACTTCTGACCTTTTGGTGGAGGGAAGGTTATTGATCAAACAGCTGAAGTTGGTTGGGCCGAGGGCACTACCTTGACAACAAAGGGCTCTTATGCTGCAGTGGTAGTGTCCCTACCTCTGGACCAGGAGGCCTGGGTTTAAGTCCCACCTGCTCCAGAGGTGTGAAATTACACCTCTGAACAAGCACATGCAGTGATGTCCTGGGACTGAGATGATTAACCCCAGCCAATACAATCATTTTGTTTTCTGATGAGTATGACTCCAAGCTGTGTAGAGTTTGCCCCCAAGATTCCTATTGACTTAAAATTTAGCTAGGGCTCCTTGGTGCCACATTTGGTCCAATGCTGACTTGATGGCAAGGGCAGTCACTGTCATCTTGTCTCTGGAATTCAGCTCTTTTGTCAACGTTTGGACCAAAGTTGTAATAGGATCTAGGGCTGAGTGTCCATTTTTCTTTTGCTGGTGCTTCTTCCGATGCTGGTGTTGCTAATTATCTAAGGCCCAAAACAAAATAACAGAAGTGATACATATGCTGATCCAAATGATCAGAGTACCCGAGTAGTATCAGACATACAAGTTGTAGTCAAAGTAATCTCAAAAGTGTGTAAAGTGACATTTCACCATAAGTAACACGAACAAAGCCTGTCACACACGCGGGCAAGAGAAAAGCTATTTATTGGTGCATTTCCCTGACATGCCTTTAGCCCCTCAACTGATGATGTATTTTCACCCAACTTTCATCAGTAAGTTTCAAAATGTCTGGAAAATTTGGACTGACAGTTACTTTGCCAAAGTCATGTCAATATTGCTGTAATTGAGCAATTAAAGTAGTAAAATTAACAATCTGCCACTCTCAAATGGGTGATTGCACACAACCCAAATGTTGCAGTTCAATATGGAAGTCACTGGGTTGGAGCCGACTTTCCAATACGCTGTCTACTTCTCTTCTTCCAAATCCCTCATCCTCTCTCAAATCCAAGAACTTAATCTGCCACGTTAAAATTCAGTCCCATGTATCTTCTGCAAAAGTGAAGTCCCACATTGACCGAGGTACACAGTGTGCAGGTTCCCCCATGTGGTCAGACAGAACCTTTACTGAGTGAACCTTCAACACTGGAGAAAAAAATTTAATACTTCTGGATCACATGTAGTGTATTAAACTTAATAAGGGTGGCATTTTGTTGCTTGTAGACATAACATGATGCCAAACCTAATTGTGTCAGTCCTCATTCATAACACACAGCATCGGAATTAGAAGGATTTGGTCCCTGTCCGGTAATCTAAGGAAATAATTCAGGGTGACACTCTGATTCAGTCCTGAGAAAGTACAAAGTGGCTTAATTCATGAGCGAGGTACACTCTGCCAAACTATAACCTGTAATTAATGGGAAACTAAAATTCTCTTGCTGCTATGTGCATGTTCACAGAATTTAGCACATTTTTACCAAAATAATGAAAGTTCACAAACACAATATACAGAAATAATGCAAACTAAATGTAGGAAATATTTTTGTAGGAACTCTGCCATGATGTTTTGAAGGTTTTTATGAAATGTGAGCACTATGCAATGAATGGCACTGATTTCTTTTCATTTCAGAGTTAACATATTTATTTTACCCAATCCTTGGAACTTCCTTAACTAAATTCAAACGTTTATTTTATAAGAAAATCACAAAGTTTACCTTTTATTTTAAATAAAGCAACATTTAGTTTTCCAATCATAAAGGAAATCATTGATATACCATTAAAAAAAGAAACAAAACAAAATTGCTTTTCTTGGATAGTGTTCAGAAAGATTATAGTCTAAATAACATTTATTATTAACATATCTGTGTAGATTTCAACTGTACCTGTTTTCATAACTTTCATTTTATTTTGACAAATAAACCTGGTGAAGAAGTGGCTGCAATGAATTAAAACAACACAGTGAAGATCCGATAAGATTTCAAACTCTGCCGTCGATAGGTTCATGATAATGAAGATGTCTGCGTTATGTCTCATGGCAACATGTGCACTGGTACATGAATAGGAAAGGTTAAGAGGAATATAGGGCAAAAGCAGGCAAATAGGACTAGTTTTGTTTGGGAAACTTAGATGGTATGGATGAGTTGGACAAAAAGGTCTGCTTTCGTGCTGTTTGACCCTATGACCCTATACTAGTATATCAATACACCTTTAAGAGACATCCTCATGATATCATCACTCTATCATAGCATGCAATCTAAGGGTATAAAATTCTCAGACTCCATCTTAAGCTAGGTCACTTGTAACATGACATGAAGCTGATTATAACCAAAGAGTTTAATAATAGCCTAGACACAGCTATGCCAGTGAATGTAATAAGCTTCTATAGATATGTGAAGAGAAAAAGACTGGTGAAAATAAATGTAGGTCCCTTACTGTTAGAATCAGGTGAATTCATAATGAGGAACAAAGAGAAAGCAAACCAGTTGAACAAGTACTTTGGATCTGGCTTCACTAAGGTAGATACGAATAACCTTCTAGAAATCCTAGGACACAGAGGGTCAAACACAAAGGAAGAACTGAAGGAAATCCTTATTAATCAGGAAGTGGTATTGGGGAAATTGATGAGATTAAAACCCAAAAAGTCCCCAGGGCCTGATGGCCTGCATCCCAGCGTACTTAAGGAAGTGGCCCTAGAAATAATGGATGCATTGATGATCATTTTCCAGCATTCTCTAGACCCTAGAAGAGCCCCAGTGGACTGGAGGGTAGCTAATCTAACCCCATTTTTTTAAAAAGAGAGAAAACAGGAAGTTATAGGCTGGTTAGCCTGACATCGGTGGTGTGGAAAATGCTGGAGTCAATCATTAAGAATGTCATAACTGAGCCTTTGGAAAGTGGTGGCAGAATTAGTCCAAGTCAGCATGGATTCACTGAAGAGAAATCATGTTTGGCAAACCTTCTGGAATTTTTTTGAGAGTGTGTCCAGTAGAATAGACAATGGTGAATCAGCAGATGTTGTATATCTGGACTTTCAAAAGGCTTTCGACGAGGTTCCATACAAGAGATTACTAAGGAAAATTAAAGCTCATGGTATCGGAGGTAATGAATTGGCATGTATAGAGAACTTGTAGACAGGAAACACAGAGCTGGAATAAATGGGTCCTTTTCAGAGTGACAGGCGGTGACAAGTGGGGTACTACAGGGTTCAGTGCTGAGCCCCAGCTGTTCACAATATACATTAATGATTTGGACGAAGGAATCAAATACAATATTTCCAAATTTGCAGATGACACTAGGCTGGGTGGCAGTGTACTGAAAGGAGGATGCTAAGAGACCGCAGGGTGATTTAGACAGACTGGCTGAGTGGGCAAGTACTAGGTAAATGCAATATAATGTGCACAAATGTGAGGTTATCCACTTTGGTGGCAAAAACAGGAAGGCAGATTATTTTCTGAATGGTGGCAGCTTAGGAAAAGACGAGGTGCAATGAAAACCTGGGTGTCATGATGGAACAGTTGCTGAAGAGTGGCATTCAGGTGCAGCAAGCAATCAGGAAAGCTAACGACTTACTGGCCTTCATAATGAGAGGATTTGAGAATAGGGGTAGGGATGTCTTGCTGCGGTCATACAGGACCTTGGTGAGGCTACACCTTGAGTATTGTGAGCAGTTTTGGTCTCCTAGCCTGAGGAAGGACATTCTTGCTATTGAGGGAGTCCAACAAAGGTTCACCAGATTGATTCCCAGGATGGCAGGACTGACATATGAAGAATGACTGGATTGACTGGGCTTGTACTCACTGGATTTTAGAAGAGTGAGGGGGGATCTTATAGAAACATATAAAATCCTGATGGGACCGGACAGGCTAGTTGCTAGAATGATCCTGATGTTGGGGAAGTCCGGAACTAGGGGTCACAGCTTAAGAATAAGTGGTAAGCCATTCAGGAGTGAGATAAGGAAGAATTTCTTCACTCAGAGTTGTGAACTGGTGGAATTCTCTACCACAGAAAACTGTTGGGGCCAGTTCGTTAGATGTATTCAAGACGGAGTTGGACGTTGCCCTTGCAGCTAAAGGGATCAGGAGTATGGAGAGAAATAGGAAGTGGGATACCGAAATTGTTCCGATCATGGCTTCTTGATTTCATTACTCCACAGCTGCCAAAGCTGTCTCTGAGGAGACAACGCCAAGGACGGAGCACGTTGAAGTAGCCCCCGCTACTGCTGACTGGACCCGGGATGTCATCTCTGCCAAAGCTGCCTCATTGCCACCCCACAGCCAGGAGACTGTCCCAACTTGCAAGGGCTGGTGGAACATCCAAATTAGCTCCCAAGGATCGAGGATTCATTTACTCCACTGCCATTGCAGACAACGCTGAAATATCAAAGGAAAAGAATGGACCCCACTCCATCGACGCTGGAACCATTGCTCAACCTGCAACTGCCATAGCCACGAGGAATGGACTGGATCCACCACTCAACAGCTCCCCACAGCCTCTCTCCACCACTGCAGCGGTAGAAAGAGGACTAAATAAATTTTATTCAAACATTAAATGAAGAAAAATAAAATTTTTAAAAAAGGATGCAGTCAGTCATGTGGGAGGGAATGGATGGGCCAGGAGCCCAGTCACCTCCTACCGTGTCACCTTTGCCATCCTAGATAAAAATAAGATAACTACAGCAGAGGTAGAAATCACAGATTACAGCAAGCTAGCCAGTACACTAAGGGTGCAATTGGAATCCGTCGAATGTTCTCCTTCTCATTAACAAAAAGGAAAATGAAAGTTTGCACTGTTATTTGCAGTTACCCAATATACATTGTTACAAAGAAAATTATCACTCATTAACACAACTGCTTATTAACTGTAGTCAGTTCCTCTACGATCAGTCTCGACATAGGCATTAGACACAGAATACTACCACAAGTAGGCTAAGTGCCATTTTTGTCAAGTTTCATGAAGGATTTCTCTGAAGGTCCCAACACGTTTTCTCATGTAATAATCTCAGACTCGCCTCATTTACTAAATACTGCACCCCTATGGTGCCCTGCTTGTCCAATACTAGCCCGATTCTTCCACTTGCTATTACTAAGTACTTGCCACTGCTGTGGTATCCCAGAATCCCTGGGGCCGATGCCATTTTTGAACCCTGGCCAGGCATCCATTCAAGCACTGGTAGTCCAAAGTTGCCCGTCACTTATAGTGGATCTGCATCCACAAACCAATACCTCTCAGGGCACAAAGGCAGCATGGCTGATACTTCATTACACATTCAATTGTACATTCTGACAACTATTGCTGTTTAAACACCAGACCGTGTAGCTTGCCTGCCCTTAGCCACATCCGATTTTACACTCTTGCTAAGTTAGTGCTACTGTTTCCCCAGTGCCCAGTGTAGCCCAACATCTTATCTTTGTTCAATGTGGGGCCAGCACATACAGAAAAGCATTCATTTGGTTCAAAATATTCACTTCCATTCAGCAACACCAAAAGCTAACAGAATTCAAACAAACAGAAGCTGCATTTGTCGCTCTGAATGGAAACAAACTGCTTGCCTATCAAGCACCAACAATTTTATAAATCAATAAATGATCACTGTAGCCAGCTCCAAACTGCTGGAACTGAGTGTCAATGAAGTTCTGCCTGGCTTGAGGTACCTGATGCTGCAGCAATCTATCATGGTGAAGATGGCATTCTCCTGCTCAATGTCCTCATCCTTCTCCTTGGCAGGCTGCACCCTCTCTTCCAGATCACCAGCCTCCGTCACATCCTCTCGTTGGATGCTCCGGTTGCATAGAGCATGGATTACACTACACACACTGTCCAGAATGTACTGCATGGCCTCCCTCTTGACTGGTTGAACTTTATCTTCAGCAGGTCTATTGTCTGCTATAACTTTGCCCTGGTGGAGGAACAGGCTTCATTATATCTGTGCTTGACTTCAGTCAGGGAGCTGTGTAACATAATCAACAGTCACATTAGCAGAGGGTAGCCCTTGTTCCCCCAGGTAACCACATTTGTAAGGCATCTGGCACCTCAAACACAACATTTCCCAAGGACATAGGCATTATGGTAGTTCCCAGGGCTCCAGGTGCAAAATTCCAAGATGTGGCATTGATGATCACAAATGACTTGCATATTGATGGACTCAACTGTGTAATGACATGGTTACCTCAATGTAAAATGCTTAATGTTATGTGCCATGCATCTGGGGGGATGCCAGCAATGTTGCCAAAGTCTATTGCCTGGCTGTGTCTCTGACCTTGTCATGTGGAACTGAGATGGAACTGTGAAATTTGGCACATCTGGCAGTGTGAAAATCTTAATCCATTTCTGGGTGAATGATTGAGCAACCCCACTCAAGTTCCTTGGCTCCTTGGAAGGAACCAGTTGCATAAAAATTCAATGCTGCTGTAACCTTGACAGCTACCAGAATAGAGTGTACACCCATTCTTTCAGGTCACAGATTCCACTCCAGCAGTTGGTATAGTTCTGAGACAGAGTCTTGGGATATCCCAGTCTGGGCTGACACAGCATGTTACTCAAATTGAAGGAATGGCATTGAGAACAATAAACTCTGGTCCTCCTGTGCATTCTGTGAGGACTCCAGCTGTGACCTCTTCATTTGGAGGCTATTGGACAGTCATTGAAGTTTGCTGCTGGCCGTGGGACTTGTTAGTGCATCCATTCCTCTTCCATTTCTCTGCACCTTCAGTGAATTGCAGTGGGACATGGAGCACTCTGAGAAGGGGTGGTCATAGAATGCCTCTGTATGTTACTTTGACATGGCGCTTTTTTCTGAAGAAAGCAGCTCCCATCATGCCACAAAAAGACAGTAGGAGATTATAAATGCTGCTTGAGTACTGAACCTTCTCCTCCCAGCCCATACCACCCATGCAAGGCATCATTGCACAGAAAAGAGTCTTGCATTATGCTGACAGTTCAGGCTGAGAAGGTAGCAGCCTATGAGGTCTTCATTAACTTTGCTGTTTGTGGCTCAAACATGCCGTTTTTAATATCACCTCTGATTACTTATACTTAAGAGAGATATATGTCTTCAATCTACAATGACCAATGACATGGTGAAGATTGCTTGTGACTAGCATTTGCACCCTACAGTGAGGTGCTGCATGCTTCTCACATGCACAATGCTATAACGACAGATAGTTTTAACCCATACTCTGCAAACGCATGAGTGATGCAATTAGCCTTTGAAGAGCCAGTCGATCACACATTGGGGATTAAAACTACAACTCTCGCTCCCATCCACCATAGCCCGGTGCAGCAATTTAGTTCCATCCATCAATGTGAAGCACACTGTCCCCCGAACCCTACCCCATCAAGGGCATGTTGGTGATGACCATCAATAAACCGCACTCTCACAGCATTCCATGTCCTCCCCTGGATTACCATTGTACCTCCCTCCTCTTCTATTTGTTGAATTGACCTCCTATACCATCTTTGTCCACTCCACTTCCCAGGTTGCTGTCCCCAATCCCCAATGTTGAGTCCCCTCACATGGTTGCCACAGCAGTGTCTCTGATGATTCCTTTAACTTTCATTCCACTGAACCCTAGAACTGACCATGGGTTCTCCCCCTGACTGACTTGGATGGACAGCCCTGACTGATGACTGGTCAGACCCCTGACCATTGACAGGTATCCATGCAGCTCCCCGACGGACAACCCCTGAATCTCCTGACTGTTCGTACTGGACCTGCAGAACTGGCCATGGCCCATTGTCTGAACTATACCAAGACAGACCCCTGACCCAGACCACCCCAAGCAAACTGCTCAAGGCTCTGGACTAACTTTAGACACTGCCCTTGATGGATTGTACTGAGACCCCTTGACTGATAGCAGCCCCCTTTGACTTTACTGAGGCCTATTCTCCTTCAACTTTGAGACACAGCCATTTGGTTGAAGAACATGCCATGTGTTTGCCACATGGGCTGTAGGCTGTAGGTGTGAAATAGACTAGCACTAGGCTGTACAGCAACAAATCCACCCACTTGTGTGATAACTGCTAACAAGCATGACAACTTGCCTGGTTTTGTGCCTGCACTAAGCAGCATGGCATATCAGAACTATTGTGAGCTTTTAAGGTCTGGATGAGAGAGCTGACATAACTCCACAGAAGCCGGTAACCCGTTACCTAGTTACTCTTTATTTTCACATAAAAAGTCCCTGACTATAGAACTGTCTCATACAGCGTCAGGCACCACAGTGTCAGTATCCCGACACTCAACTTTTAGCCAGGGCTCCTGATTGGACCAGATTAACATCCCAATCAGGAAACTCATATTCTTCAGCTGATCTCCTTACAATCATTCCAGGGGCAAAGAGCAAAAACGCAAGGCAAGACAGGGATGCTGTGAGCATCACATGAGGTGCCAAGTGAGTGTGAGCTAAAGAGAGTGAGCAGCCCTGAACCTTTGCTAATCCATGACCTGGGCACCTGACCCTGTTTGGAAAGCGTCCTTGCAGCTGCACTCCAATGGGAGGTGCTGGCACACTCCAAAGTGCAACATTGAAGTGCAGCAGTGTACTGTATGTGGATCGGAGATGTAGCATGATGTTGCCAAAATTGGTATTAGAATTAGATTTATGTTTATTGTCACATGTTCATGTACAGAGATACATGAGTACGGTGAAAAGTATTCAAAGTCACCATTTCCAGCACCATCTTAGGTACAAAGATACCTAGGTATATAATTTGAGGTATACATTATAAAAATGAAAAAATAAAGTTAAAATTTTGGTCCATATAAAGCCAGGGAAAAAGACACCTAGGTACAAAATCTTAAGTATAAATTAGAAAAATAAAGAAATAAAGGTAAAAGTACAGCACTAAAGTCTTTCTAAAGCAGGGAGTCCACAATGGGTTTCACCCCGAGGCCAACAGCCTGTGCTGAGTTTCACCTCAAACCTGGGGGTCCATATTGGGTTTCACCTCAAGCTCAGGAGTCTGCGTTGGGTTTCATCAAGGCCAGGGTTCTGTGCTGGGCTTCAGTGGGGCCAGGGGTCTGCGCTGGGCTGGATTTCAATGTCCATTGATTTTAGGGTGCATGTGGTCATTGCCTGACGAGCGTGGCCTAAGGTGTTGGTGCTGGGTATCCAAGATGGCAGACCAGAAGAGCATACAGCAAACTGGAGTTGCCAGATACCCACTCAGACTTCCATGCTGGAAATTCTCAGCATTTAGATTCTATCCACCAGGTGATAGAATTCAAGACTACACCTTAATGAGGTGAAATTAGGCAATACTATGAATGATAACGAGCAACAATCCATGCTAATAGGCTTCATGCCAGTCACTCTTGAGAAATCTGTGTTGATGTCCAACGCTTGGTTGGAAAATGGGACATTTGATCAAGGAAGTTATTGCTGAAATCTCACTCAATCTTCCCAAGTTTCTTGCCAAACTCACATTGTTTAGGGCTGGGAAGATTCCGCCTATAGTCTTCAAATTGTGGGGTCTCATCATGGCTCACATGTATGTTCCCTGTGGCTGTTGATCTGGTTTCTGTGTGTTTCTGGGGTAATGATCCTTCTTCATGGACTGCAATTTTCGAGGTGAGTGCTGCTGCCATTGTCATTGCTGTTGCCGATCCTTTTACAGTGTTGGGGAATGGTGGCCCTCTGTGCCCAATGCTCATTCTGTACTCTATGCTTTTGGAGATATGACATCTCCCTGCAGCCCTTCTAGTTGTACATAGATGTCTGCAGTTGCAGCAAAAAAAATCTGGTCATTCATGTTCACTGAAAACAATGGAGATGGCAACTGTACAATACAGATCACATGTTGTTATATGGGCTGACTTTTGTGTAGCGCGTTGAATATCTGTACTCTAACTGCCTGCTCAGATTGGCAATGATTTGGCTCTTTTATCAAAGTGAAATTTAGCTGCCATTACACCTTGATATTGTTACTCATGCTGGTTACTACTTCTTGTTTCAGTATGTTTTTGCTCTTGGAAAAGTAGTTTGGGGGTATGGCATGAAACTTGTCATTGGACTGGACTATTTTCCATACCTTCAGTAGGTATGTCTCACATCTCAAAGAATTTCTTGTACAAGCCTATACTGTATTTGTTCTATTCTTTGTGATCCCTTTGGAGAGTTTTGCTGATGCTTCAACCTTTTTGTTTAACTAGGGGTAGTCTGAGATAATGTGTGGTGCTGAATTTCCCAAGCCTTTACAAAGCAGCTGGATCCTTCAGTCATAAGTTGAAGTTCCTAGAGGCTCATGAATATGTCTAGAATGTTGTATTGTCTGAAGTATGCTTTCAGAAATTCCAAAATCTCACAGGTAGAGATTGACATCAGCTAATCTAATGCCCAATCATTATCAATGGTGATAAAATAATCAGTGAAGAATGAAGAGGTCTACTCAAAGCTTCATCCATCATCTATTTATTATAGTCTATACATCATAGAATCCCTACAGTGTGGAAACAGGCCCTTCGGCCCAACAAGTCCACACCAAACCCCACAGCATCCCACCCAGACCCATTCCGCATAACCCACCTAATCTACACCTCCCTGAACGTTATGGGCAATTTAACATGGCCAATCCACCTAGCCTGCACATCTTTGGACAGTGGAAGAAACTGGAGCACCCGAAGGAAACCCACACAGACACAGGGAGAATGTGCAAACTCCACACAGACAGTCACGTGAGGCTGGAATCGAACCTGGGTCCCTGGCGCTGTGAGGCAGCAGTGTTAACCACTGAGCCACCGGGCTGCCCCTCTTTTTTTTTTAAAAGTTTTGCTCCCTCGAAGCCTTTCACACTTCGTCTATCCCGGTCAATACTGCAGATGTTGAGATCCCCTACCATTGTCCCTTCAATATATTTTACATTTCTCTGAGATTTGTCTGCATCATAGAATCAACTGGGATGTCACGGGTCACAAGTTGATAAGGGTGAGCCAGTGGATGTGGTTTACTTGGACTGAAGTGATTGTAACGAGGTCTGCAAGGTGGACCTCATAGAATATGAGGTCCCTGATTGGACTAGATTCATAGCCCAAATCAGGGATCCCTGGCTGACAGATATAAACAGGAGTATCAGAGGTTCTGTTCACTCTGAGAGCTGGCTCTGAGGGAGCTGAACCATTGTCAGGGACTCTTCAACTATAAACAAAGGTGACACAGTGACAGGATACTGGCCTCTCTTAAGTTATTTCAGGACTCTCAGAAGGCTTTTGACAACGTCTCACATAAGAGAATAGCATGTTAAATTAAAATGAATCGGATTGGGATTGTGTACTGGCATTAATAGAGAACTGGCTGGCAATCAAAAAACAAAGACTAGGAAATAAACAGGTTATTTTCTGTGTGGCAGCCAGTAACTAGTGGGACACCACACAGATGAGTGCTTAGACCCCAGCTAGTCACAATATGTATTTTATTATTTAGATGTCAGAACTAAATGTAGTATTTGCAAGTTTGCAAAGGACACAAGGCTGAGTGGGAGGGTGAACTGCGAGGAGGTGGTAGAGATGGTTCAGTGTGACTTGGATAAGTTGAGTGAATGGGCAAATGCATGGCAGATAAAGTATTAGGTGGATAAATGTGAGGCTATCCACCTTGATAGCAAAAAAGGAAGGCAGATTATTATCTGAATGATGACAGATTGTAAAAGGGGAGGTGAAATGAGACCTGGGTGTCCTTGTACACCAGTCACTGAAACTACACATGCAGGTACAGCAGGCAGGGAAGAAGGCAAATGGTATAAAGGCCTTTATAGCAACAGGATTTGAGTACAGGAGCAGGAATGTCTTGCTGCAGTTGTAGAGGGCCTTGTCTTTTTGGTCTCCTTATCTGAGGGTGGATATTTTAGCTATGGAGGGAATGTAGCAAATGTTTACCAGACTGATTCCTGGGAAGTCAGGGCTAACATAGAAACAAACAAATTAGAAGCTGGAGTATGCAATGTGACCCTTTGAGCCTGCTCCATCATTCAATACGATCATGGCTGATCATCCCACTCAGTACGTTGTTCTCACTTTCTAACCCCAGTGAATATAGTCCTATTTTATCTGAGCTGTCTTCATACATCTGTCCTGTCATCCCAGGAATCAGGCTGGTAAACATTTGCTCCATATGCATAATGCACTCCTTAACATCAGTAATGGCAGAGGATGTGAACAATAAGAACAATTCTTACAAAATTCTTATGGTGCATGACTATGTGGATTGGTTACGGGGTTTTCTCTGACAGGTGATGTACCTCAGGAAAAGGGATAGGTTAGTGTTGCATGAGCGCTTGCAGAGTTTCACGAAAGTGAGACGGAAAACCGTTCCAGAGTTTAAAATGTAAAATTGAATCCAACATGACACAAACCCTTCCAATTTTCTAAGCCAATGTATCTGATTATCATCACTAAACCAATAGGAATCAATTTGACAACCCTGCTCTGAAAGTGATAAAATAATTCCATATGTCAATCCATTGCCTCTAGAGGGAGCAGGTGTGTAAGTAAAAATTTATGTAAGTAAAGGTCGTAGCTCATTATTAATACATTGTAGTTTCAAGAGAAAAATGCAACCTCAACTATTTGAAGATTGGACTCAATTACTTAGGAGTTGGCCACTCAGTCCATCAGGCCTGTGTGCCATTCTATTAGATCATGATTGATCATCTACCTCAATGCTACTTTACTGTGATATCTTCATAGTCCCCTGATGTCACTATTCTCCAGAAGTCTATCGATTTCTGTCCTCGACATGTTCAGTGATGAAGTTTCCATAAAATTCTGGGATAGAGAATTCCAAAGATTCACTTAAAAAAAACCTGAAAAGACTGCGGATGCCGGAAATCAGAAACAGAAACTGCTGGAAAAGCTCAGCTGGTCTGGCAGCACCTGCGGACAGAAATCAGAGTTAATTTTTCGGGTCAAGAGACGCATACTCAGAACTTTCCTATCCGTCCAATAAAATCCAGTCACTCTTTCTCATTACCATCGATTCCACAACTATTGTTGTGTTTTTCAACATCAAGAACAGTGGTGAGCAGGAGCCATTCGCTTTGGTTCCAAAGGTGGGAATTTAATGCCCTCTCCTTTGGAGAGTTACTGGCAAGGGGGTGTGTTTGATCAGGCAGGAGGGTGACAGGTGCCTCCACCCGAGTCGACAAGTCAGCCCATGGATAGCTAATTCAGGTCCAAATAATAAGCAAATGTAAGAAAATAATGGCCACCCATGGGCATTATTGAAGGTTGTACTTGACTTACTGCATTGGGACATCTTCCCTCCCAATGAAGATCGTATCCCTTGACTTGACTGAGGAATGTTGCCAATTAGTACACGTTTCCTGGCTTGGCATCTATGCTAAACAGTAAGACCAGAAATACTGTGATCCTGGTAGATCTGATTTGGGGTACAGTGAATGCAAAGTGCAAAAAGGCAAAGTAAGGCAGGGACGCTGAAAGCAACCAGATAGACTGCAGGTGAGTGATCGCCAACAGTGCTAGTGAGCAGCCTGGAGATGAAGACTGGTCCAGACCATGAGCTGGGTGCCTTTCCCTGCACATAAAGTGCTCTTGCAGCAACCAGCAGTTTTAAAGTGCAGAAGTGTCTTGCAAGTGGATTGGGCAGATGCCCTGAGAGGCTGACAGGTGTCAGATGTCAAGGTTGCTGGGTGGCATAAGTGGCACAGATGCCCAACAGCATGACCTGAGATATTTGTGACTGGTGCCCAAAATGATGGTGCAGAGGAGCAAGCAGCAAGCTGGGGTCCCAGGTATGTGCCCTGACCTTCAAATTGGATTTCTTGGTGTCCAATTTCCTTGCAGCGAGCTGTAGGATGGGAAGCTGCAAATTAGTGAGGCAAATCTACTGCAAATGTGGCTGTTAACAAATGATAATCCCCATTAACAGGTATCTCATCACTACCTGAGAATCTTACCTTGATATCTGAAATTTACTTGGAAAATGCAGCTAGTTGCCCTTGAAAGAAAAAAAAATCACCGGAAGTCTCACAACATTCTCCCAGATTCCTCATCATACTCCATATTGCTCAGGGCCCATAAGATACCGCCTATTACTTTTCCACCTAACTATAGCACTAGTGAAACACTCACTCATGCCTTCATTACCTCACAGTTTTGATTTTTCCACTATGTAAGCAAAGTACTACCGATACTAGGATTCTGAAATAAAACCCTAACATACTGAAAATTTTTGTCAGGTAGCTTCGGTGGAGAAAGACAGTCAACATTTCAATCAACGACCTTTTATCAGAACTTATGATGACAGGTTCTGGTGAAAGTTCATCAACCCGAAATGTGAATTTATTTTTGCGTTTTTTTCCTAATGCTCTTTTCTCTGGTTTTCCAAACTCCACTTTGCATGCACAAAATCCAATTTGCCATAATTCCACTGTTTAAACTCTACCTAAAATTTCCATAATCTATTGTCCCGTACCATTTCTGTCATCTTCTGCTTTCTGCCTGCTCACTTCATCATCTCCAAAAGCACCATCTATACATTTCTGCATGGCTTTGCTCTTCTTTCTTTACAAATACTGTTATCTCAGAAAAGCATGAGCCATGATTGTGATTTAAAATTTTAGAAATCATTGTTGGCTTCAGGGGGACTGTAAAATATTAGCTGCTATTCCTTAAACTTAAGCAGAACACTTTAGCAGGGCAAGGACAAAGAGTTAGAGCAAGCTGGAGAATGACAATGATGGATTACTAGAAGCTCAAGGTAACCCCTGCAGATCAAACAGAGATGGTCTGCCAAGCAATCACATAAATGCATTTGGTCTTCCCAGTGAAGAGAACATGAGTGACAAGTACAGTGTAGGAAACGGAAAGAAATGCAAGGAAATCATGTTTCGCCTTTCCTTTAATCGTTCCTGAGATGTGAGGTCACTGGCAAGGCCAGCTTTCCTTATTTGCCTTGACCTGCGTGGCTTGCTTGGCCATTTCAGAGGTAAGAGTCAAGCATGTTGTTGTGGGTCTTGAGTCACATGTAGTCCAGACCGAGTAAGGACAGCAGATTTCCGAGGGACATTAGTGAACCAGAAGATTCTTTATGACAATCAATAAGAGTTTCATGATCACTATTTATTAATTGAATTAAAATTCCACCAACTGTGGAGTTTCACCAATTCCATCCAAAGGGTATTTGGGGTTCTGAATGGTGGAAAGGGAAAAGGTAATAGGGCAGGTATTAAGAGGTAGTAAGAACTGCAGATGCTGGAGTCAGATATAACACGGTGTGGACCTGGATGAACACAGCAGGCCAGGCAGCATCAGAGGAGCAGGAAAGTTGACGTTTTGGGTTGGACCCTTCTTTAGAAAAAGAAAAGAAGGGCAGGTATTAAACCACCTGTACTTGATTGGGAAGGTCTCATGGGTTGGGGAGAAGGTACTGGGAGGAAACATGCAGTGGATCAAGCTGTCATGGAGAGAGCAGCCCTCCTAGAAAGCTGAAAAGGAAGTTAAAAGAAAGAAATATTTGCTGGTGGCAAGGAAGGGTTGTGTGCTGGAGGGCATAACTGTTTTATTACTACATGGGCAATGTCCTAGAGTACCATGGTGAGTGTTTTAACCTTTGATGCTTTGATTTAGTCATCGACAAGCCAGATTCCATCCCCTCATCCCACCTCACATTAAATGCAAAAATTGTGTGCACTTGTACGAAGCACTTTTTATTCAGGTAGGCCTGGTGAGTTGGGAAATTTCCCAACTTGAGTAGCCCAACTCTGCAGATAAAATCCAGGGCCCAGATTGAGTTACTGAAATAAAGAAACAAAACACCACTTTAAAAAAAATCATTCTTTCTCTTCCGAGTTTTATTTTTCCCTATGGAATGCAAGATCTGTAGCCAAAAAGCTGAGTAGAGAACCTGTTCTCAAACTGACTGCATTGTCTTACCAGCCTCCTCCATGTAACACATGACTGTCACCCAAGATGAGTCAACTCCTGATTTTGCTTTTTCTGTCTCTGTGGTAAAACACCTCAACATGATGTTTCCAGCTGAAAACAATAATAAAAGAAAGTATGAAGCAACAGTAGATCTCAAGCAGAAGAGGAACTAGGGCACAATAACTGTTCCCTGACCCTCTATAGCCTAACTCCTGCACATCAGTTTCCTATTCTTGAAACTCATTTGGATACATTCCAGAAATATTTGCTATGGTGCAACTATAATCTTTCATAAATAATCATCTATCAGTATGACATTCAGATCTGCCTTGACTGTTTATGTAGGTTATTTCTTTGGGAATGAATCAACAAAGTTTTAATTGTCTTTGAGGAATGTCTCTTGCATATCTATTACTCAGTGAAAATAATTCTTTGTCTTCTCAAATAACAAGAGTTGAGATTTGCTAATTTTGTATTGTATCTCCCAATTCTTCTCCCACTGCATAACCTAAATAAGCTGCTTCAGTCAATGTTATTCATTTCTTACAGTGTTTATAACGGCTGTCTCATGACCTGTCTAACAATAGTCTCTTATAAAAATAAGTGAAAGTCCATGAACTTCACTGTCTAAACCACTACTTTAGCTATTCCTGGCATTCTTCCCTGGACCTTCTCAATGTGAATGTAACTTTTGAACATGAGGAGCCCACATTTATGTACCATACTTTCATGTCGAGAATTCCCCTATTCCTCCGAGAGTCAAGTAGGAGAAGGCTGACAGCTTGAGGGCCAAGATTTCATTTGAATGGTACTTACCATAACCAAAGGCCTGGTTAAGGCTTGCAATTGCCAGAAAAAGATTGGTAGCAGTAGTTACCCTGCTCATGGTTACATTGAGACCAAGAGGATGAGGAATATGCATAGGATATCTTAGCTACCTCCCTCTCTGAACCTCTGTCTCTTTACATCGCTTTCCTCCTTTTAAAATGCTTTTAATGTCTGCTCCTATTACCAAGCTTTTGGTCCTCTGCTGGATTTATCTCCTTCTCTGCCTGTTTGCAGGACTTGGAAAGGGAGACAGAGATTTGGGGGTGGGGCAGTGGGTGGTGGAAAGGGAAGAATGATGACAGTCATTGATGTCAGTTCTAATCAAAGGTCATTGACTTGAAGTTGTAACTGTTTCTTCTCCCACATATCTTCTTTTGCAGCTTGCTGTCAAATTTTCCTTTACAATGTTTGGTGAAGTGTTTTGGGATGTTGTAATACTTTAAAGGAGCTAGCTAGGTACAAGTTATTGTGGTAAACTGAAAGTTTTTTTTTAATGTCCTTATTAAAGTTGATTATTTATTTGTTTAAACCTTGGCAATATGCTGTACTATGTTTCTTGACAAACCATTGTGACTAAATTACAGCACTAAGATGCTGATCGGATCTACAATGCTGGTCAATGCCAATGGTTGAGTCAATTTTGCTAATCTTCGCAGAAGTTTACATACAATATGGCCTGGATTTTCACAATGTCATAAAGACTCCGGCATCTTCCAAAATGGCAGGTGTAACACAAATCAGGAAGTCCCACCCCTGTTTCCAATAAATCCATGTTTATCCTGGTGAATAATGTGGAACGAGGGCAGGACATGATTCCCACAATGACACAACCCCAAAGTCAGGAAGGCCACGTTGAGTTCAAACATGTTACAGGAAGGATATTATTAAATTGGAGAGAGCTCAGAAGAGATTTACCAGGATGTTGCCAGGAATGGAGGGTTTGAGTTATAAGGAGAGGCTGGATAGGCTGGGACTTAAGAGGTTAAGAGGTTACCTTATAGAGGTTTATAAAATAATGACAGGTGCAGATAAGGTAAATGGCAGGTGTCTTTTCCCTAGGGTGGGAGATTTCAAGACTAGGGGAAATATTTTTAAGGTGAGAGGAGAAAGATTTAAAAAAGACATGGGGCAAGTTTTTTTTAAACAGAGTGGTTTGTGTGCGAATGAACTTCCAGACGAAGTGGTGTATGCAGATACAGTTGGAACATTTAAAAGACATTTAGATAAGTTCATGAATGAGAACTGTTTGGAGGGATACGGGCCAAGCACAGACAGGGAGGACTAGTTTAGTTTGGGATTATGGTCGGCATGGACTGGTTGGACCAGAGGGTCTGTTGGTGTGCTATATGACACTATGGACTATTTTCATTTGTGCAATGTCCTTATCCTGCAATGTGGAGATTATAAACCTTTACAGAGGTTGTAATTACCCTTGAAGGGTAATTAAAGGGCTAGAGAAGCATTAAGCATTTGAGTTTTTTAAATGGCTAGCCATTTAAAAATTGAAGAAAATGAATGGTTGCATATCAATGAGACTTGTGAAAACTCACCTACCAAGTTATGCAAATGGACAGCCATTGACATTTTTTATGATTGCCTGTCCCTGAACTTTAGACTTGTAAAAGAAGTTTATTCTGGCTGTTCTAATTGCTGTTCATTGACATAACACAAAGTGTTTATGATTATAGTATTACTAATGGTTGCTACTATCTATCATTTTCACACTTGGAGGGTGGAGGAGATTTATCAGTTAACAGTTTAATCAACAGCTTAAAGAGATTATCAAATGATTAGCTGCCTTTGATGTGGGGTTATGAATACAAATGTTTGCTTTTATAAGAAATAAGTAATTGAGAGTTTTGAATGTACTGAGTGGGTTTTCATGAACAAAAATGTTGTTTTTCAGAAAGCAAAGGCCCCTTAGGAATGAATGGGCATGAATTAGCATCACCTATAACAGGAAATTTGCTCTGAATGTGGATATGGGTTGACACACTTTGACATAGATGGCAAATGGTCAGGGGGTGAAGAGTTTTGATGGATGATGGCTAGAAGGCCTAATGTTTAAGAAAACAACTGTGACAAACACCCCACGAATCAAAACAGGCCTTTTAAGAAGTTTGCCTCAGTACTCAGCAGCTTTTGTTGTACACCTTGAATCTACATCCAGGGACAGTGGGCCTGACTTCATTCCACACCCACAACCTGGAACAAGGATCCCATCATTCCCTTCTCCCTCAAGTGTTTGTCAAAAGTACCCTTAAATACATCAATATTATTCACTGCACCCATTCCACCCGTGCTAGCAAGTTCCTTATTCTTACCACTCTTGGAATCAAGATTTTTCGTCTGAATTCCTCTTGAATTTCTTGGTGTACGTCTCATATCGATGACCTTCAGCTATATTTTTCCCTCACAGAATATACAGGTTCCCTGCATCCATTCTATCAATACCCTTCATAATGTTAAAACCTCTATTAGGTCAATCCTCCAACATTTTTTCTTTGAGAGAAGGGTAATAGATTCCCAAACGTTTCCTGCCAGCCCCAATAGGTATAGGTATCTTTTCTCTTGCAAGTTTTCTCCCTCCATTCTTACCTAAAGGCGCTGACTCCTTTTTAGGTTTCAGTGCAATATCTTTCAGTATTCACCCGTGTGCCCATTATTCACAATCAAATGGTACAAGACTATTTGCTCTGGGATAATGGCAGTAGAACCCAATGATGTTTTCACCGGATGCACTTGCACGCGCATCGCGCACACACCCACAGATGCTAATGCAGAATCTTCCCCATTTGGAGTTCAGGTTGATATTACGGACTCAGCAAAGACTGGAGCTTGTTGATTCAGTTAGTCATGGGATCACTGACCCATTGATATTAAGCTAATTCATATAAATGTTTTATTTTAGTGAAATCACTTTATGCGGTGAGAAAGCTTCTTCTAATGATACCAACATAGTGGCATAGATTCAAGATTAAGAATTCTCCAACCTGTATATCCCTTTTCAACTGCCGACTAGAATATCTACATGCTTTGAACAAGTTGAAGAAATATCAGGCTTCGACTGGATGTTTTGCGTGTGTTTTGTAAAGTTTACAAGCAAAGGCCAAACAGTGAAGGACTTACTCCTGTCTGGGCTGCCATTACACTTTTGAAATCAGTATCATCATTACTCTGCTCCTAAAGAAAAAGCAGACACCCCAGCTAGTTTACAGAAGAGAAGGAAAACATCAAACAGTGCACAAACAATATCCAAAAGGCCAAAAACAACTGGAAAAATAATCCAAAGATCTGCAAATGATTAATTTATAATGAAAAAAAGTCAAAAGGAAAATGGGCATTGACTTCAAACTGAATAACTGAAGGTCAGTGAAGCATTGAAACTTGTTTTCAAACTTTGGATGAATACATGCAGTTGCTGGGATTTTGTGATACAAATGAAACAATGTAAGTAGCAGTTGAACTATTTTTTTGTGAAATATATCAGCTTTTATGTTATAAATCATACTTTTTTAGGTTTGTTGAGACATTGATCCAGCAAATTGAGCAATTTGATCAGATTGCTCATTTTCCTGTAGATTATGTTCTATCAGTACTGATTCATTCATATTTCACCAATGAGGCCCTTATTGGTGATTTGGCAGAAAAGTGACTATTTGAGTCTATCATGTTTTCTGAGTTTGTGACATTTTAACCCCATGTATCAGGCAAGAGAGTCTGTGGATGGTTCAATTGGTAAAAGGGTGAAATGAAACACAAACCTATAAGGCTATAAGAAATAGGAACAGGAGTAGGCTGATTGGCCCCTCGAGCTTGGTCCACCATTCAAACTGATCATGGCTGATCCAACATTCCTCAAATCCACTTTTCTGTAACTTCCCTGTAACACTTGATCTCCTTGTGATCAAGAATCTATCTATCTCAACCTTAAATATACACAAGGACTCTGCTCCCACAGCTGTCTGTGGCAAGAAGTCCCAAAGACTCTCAACCCTCAGAAGAAATTCCACCTCATCTCAGTCTTAGATTAGTGCCTCTTTAATCTGAGGCTATGTCCTCTGGTCCTAGACTCTCCCACAAGGGGCAACATTCTCTCAGCATTGATCCTGTAAAGCCTGTTAAGAATCCTATATATTTCAATGAGATCACCTCTCAATGTTTTAACTCCAGCAAGAAGAGTCCCAACATATTTAACCAACATAGTCCCACCATACCTGTTGCAAATCAGGTAACCCTAGTTTAACTATGGCTGAAATAATTCGACACAGAGGTCAGTATCCCTTCACTAAATCACCCTTTATTTACGCGTGTAGAGTCCTTGACACTTATCCAGCTTCCCCAGAGCTAGCTCTCTGACACACCTGTTCTTATCCTTCAGCCAGGGCTCCCTGGTCCACCCTGCTGACCTCGTTACAATCACTAGAGTCCATGTAAACCACATACACTGCCTCACCCTTACTAACTTGTGGCCCGTGACAATCCAGCTTTTAGTAGACCTCTTCATTCCTCACTGATTATTTTATCACCATTGATAACGACTGATGGGAGTTAGATCAGCTGATGTCAATCTCTACCTGTGAGATTATAGAACTTCTGAAAGCTTACTTCAGTTAATACAACATTCCAGACATTTTCATGAGTCCCTATGGACTTCAATTTATGACTAAAGGATCCAGCTGCTTTGTAAAGGCTTGGGAAATTCAGCACCACACATTATCTCACACTATCCCTAGTCAAATAAAACGGCTGAAGCAGCAGCAAAACACTCCAAAGGGATCACAAAGAATAGAACAAATACAGTATAGGCTTGTACAAGATATTCTTTGAGTTGTGAGACATACCTACTGAAGGCATGGAAAATAGTCCAGTCCAATGACAAATTTCATGCCATACCCAAACTACTTTTCCAAGAGCAAAAACATACTGAAGCAAGAAGTAGTAACCAGCATGAGAAACAACATCAAGGTGTAATGGCAGCCAAATTTCACTTTGATAAAAGGGCAAATCATTGCCAAATCTGAGCAGGCAGTTAGAGTTCAGATATTCAACACTCTACACAAAAGTCAGCCCATATAAAAACTTGTGACCTGTTCTGTGCAGCTGCCATCTCCATTGCTTTCAGTGAACATGAATGACCAGATTTTTTTGCTGCAACTGCAGACATCTATGTACAACTAGAACAGCTGCAGGCAACTGATCAGGGAGATGTCATATCTCCAAAAGCATAGAGTGCAGAATGAGCATTGGGCACAGAGGGCCACCATTCCCCCACACTGTAAAAGGATCGGCAACAGCAATTACAATGGCAGCAGCACTCGCCATAAGAATGGCAGTCCATGAGGAAGGATCATTACCCCAAAAATAAGCAGAAGCCCAGCGCAGAATCCCAGCCTCAAAGAAGGCCAGCGTGGACTCTCATCCTCTCAGCATCTCATTAAGAGTTAAACCAAAGTCACACGCCTCTGTCCATCATCTTAACCTAGTCAAAAATCCTGATACAGATTCCCTTGGTTCTCCATAGCTGAGTAAAACTGATAGGGTCTCAGAATTAGAGGAGGCTTGGCCTCATAATATTAATTAAATAAATCAATCAATTCTTGCGAGGTTTTAGTATCTCGTGCCTCAGGGAAAGTTTGGGTCCGAATAAGCAAAAAAGCTGCAGGCCCACAAGCTGTCAGAATAATTACTCATTGTTTTTCATCTGCCCCAATGTCATTTGCCAGGAAGAACTAACCCATTCTTTCCACATACTGGGCTCAGTCTTCAACAACAGGATCAAATGAGTAATTATTCTGAC
>NC_063357.1:25205505-25220419 GCF_021869965.1 Rhincodon typus | reverse complement strand
AGTCCAACACTGGCACCTCCACATCATGACTACAGTCAATTTACTAGGTGGAGGTGTTTATTTTGATTGAGTAATTATATTGAGCAAGTGGATGAGTAAATGTGGATGAGTATCTTTTGAAACTCATGCTCAACCAGTGCTGAGTTACTCAATCTTTAACTCAACAGATGCCATTCACCCACGAACACTATTCTGGCTGACCTGTGGTGTCGAGCACTGCCTCAGTTTTAAAATTTTACTTTCTAGCTTTCAAATCCTTCTATGGCCTCATCTTTATCTCTGTAGATCATCAAGTCTTGCAACTCTTATTCTCTACATCCATCCAATTCTGGTTTCTTGTGTATTGCTAAGTTTAATTGCTCCGGTATTGGAAGCTGTGAATTTAGCTGCCTAAGCTTTGGACTCTCTTTACTAAAACCCCACTGCCTGTCTATTATTTTCTCCCTTATTTAAAGGCATTCCTTAAGAATTACCACTTTAAACAAGCTTTTATTCAGCTGCGCTAATATTTCCTTGAATCCAGATTTCATTTTTAATATTTAGAGTGATGTACCTAGGAATGCTTTACTTAGTTAAGGCACAATATAAATGCTGATTGTTCATGGTGGTTGTTGTTAGACGGACTGTTGACCATAATATCATGAGATTACATGCTTAACTGGAAAGCCAGTACAAAAACTAGACACCAGGTTGGACTGGGGAAGGTTTTAGGAAGATGATTGACAAGCAGCACTGTTGAGCAGCAGTGAAATGTTTTTAAAATGGGGTTATGAAGATATTGTACAGTAAGTATATTCCAGTTTATAAAAGGGAAACTAACTTTCCAGTTAGAAGTTGAAAACCATTTGTTACTTATGCATGAACTATACAATAACTTCAGGTGAATGCCATGTACATAGGGTCTAAAGTTACCATCTTAAGTTGTACCACTCTTGTTAGCATTGAGGAAATGACATTTTGCTTTTTGGTTCACCGTTGAAATCTATCGAATGGCACAAAGTTACTGTATTTGTGCAGTAGATCCAAACTAGCCTACACAGCAAGTCTTGTCTTTTCCATTATATGTTATTTTAAATGATAATCATCAACCTTCCCTGCAATTTAAAATTAACAGCAGGCAGTCCTAGGGTTGTGAGCTGGTTTCATTCATGAGTCCATTCACGAATTGGTTTGTACGCAATCAGAACCCAATGCAGGGCAATGTGAATTAACTGTTCGTAAGTACAGTAAATGTTTGTATGTCAAAATTATACCCATGCATTGGGTCACATTTGTAAGTATGAGACTTACTGCCGTAACTTCAATAATAAATTCAATAATTTTCAATAATGTAGAACTACTTTTGTCTTTTCTCCCTCTCAATCCAGAAAGTTGGCAGAGGTAGACCAGTGCATCTCACGTCATTTGGAGGGAAACTAATGGAGAAAGTTCTGAAGAGAATTAATCCAAAATTGGCTTAGAGTCAGGAATAGTGTGTGGTGGTAGAAGGTAGTTTGTTTGACTGGAGGCCAGTGTCGAGCCAGTACCACAGGAAACAGTACTGGGTACATTGTTGTTCAAGATCTATATAAAATGATTTAGATGAGACTGGAAAGTATGATAAGTAAGTTTGCATATGACACGAAGTTGACAGTGAGTAAGAAGGTCAGCTTATAGGCGAATACAAACGTATCAGCCAGATGGGCAGATCAGTGGCAGATGGAATTTAACCCTGATAAGTGAGAGGTGATGCACTATGGAAAGAAGTAACAAGACAAGGGAGTACTCTATGAATGGTAGGACAATAGAAAATTCAGAGGAACAGAAGCATCTTGAGATGCTTGTCCACAAATCCCTGAAGGTGGCAGGACATTAATAAGAGATAGTAGGAACTGCAGATGCTGGAGAATCCGAGACAACAAGGTGCAGGGCTGGATGAACACAGCAGGCCAAGCAGCATCTTAGGAGCAGAGAGGCTGACGTTTCGGGCCTAGACCCTTCATCAGAAAGGGGCACATGTCTCTTTTGGTGGAAGCATAGGTTATAAGAGCAGGAAGGTTATGTCAGAGCTGTTCAAGACTTTGGGTAGGCCACAGCTGGAGTACTGTATGCAGTTCTGGTCACTACACTGTAGGAAGGATGTGATTGCATTGGAAAGAGTGTAGAGGAGATTCACGAGGATGTTGGCTGGGATGGAGTGAGGCTGGATTGTCTTGGGTTGTTTTCTTTGGAGCAGAGCCGGTTGAGGGGAGACCTGATAGAGGTGTTATTTTGAAGCTCGAGACTCTCCTCTCTTTGCAGTGCTTCTGAGGTTTGTAGTGTCTGCAAACATAAAATGTTCGCCCTGCACTCCAGGATCTAAAACGTTAATTTAAATCTGGAAAAGCAAGGGTTCCAAGCCAACTCCTGGGGACCTCCACTGAAAACCTTGCTCCAGCCTGAAAAATATCCCATTGACCATTATTGTGTTTTCTATTATTAAGCCAGTTTTGTATCCATGTTGTCACTGTCTCTTATATTCTGAGCTATAACTTTTCTCCAACTCTGTGTAGCACTGTGTCGAATGCCTTTTGGAAGTCCATGTGCACCACATCGACAGTATTGCCCTTAACAACACTCTCTGTAACCTTTTCAAAGAATTCTAGCAAGTTAATTAGCATGGATTTCCTATGGGAAATTAATGTTTAAGTCCCTTTAATTCACAATTGTCCATCTGCTTATTTCTTGTTTCTAGAAATTTCACCACTACCAAACTTAAAACAAGTAATGTGTAATTGCAACTTCTTTTTGCACAAGACTGTGGTGAATGCAATTTTCCAGTCCTCTGGCACCATCCCTAAGTCCAAGGATGAATGAAAGATTATGGCTTGTGCTTTTGCAATTTCCACTCTCTCTTACTACTACATCCATGAATGCATCTCATTGGTTCCTTGTCAACTCTAAATACCAATACCATCTCATCAATTTTTAACCCCGCTGAAGATGGAGTTTTCCTCTTCCCCCATCATGTCTTGAGTAATATGAGCTTGCTTGGTAATAACCAATGCAAAATATTAATTTTCGACCACAGTCATGCCCTCTTCCTCAATGAGTAAATAGTAAATCTTTTATTATTCTTAATCAGCTGTGCTCCTCCTTTTACCTCCCTTTTACTACTTCTGTGCCTGTTGAAGACTTTGGGATTCCCCTTTATTTTAGATATAAGTCTCTCTTCTTAATCCAGGATTTTGATCCAGCAACAGGAAAGGAAGGATGATTTAATTCCGAGTTAGCGTGGTTTATGACTTGGAGTGGATGTTCTTGTGCATTTGCTGCCCTTCCCTACAGAGTTTGAGAGTTTGGAACGTGCCATCAAAGGAACCTTGAGTTACCGCAACAAATTCTATAATGGTGCACATTGCTACCACTTTGCATTGATAAAGGGAGTGACGGGGTGTCGGGCATCTTGAGTTTTTGACACTGAACCCATCCAGACAAGTGGAAAGTATTTTGTCACACTCATGATTTGTACATTGTAAATGGTGAGCATGTACTGGGTAGTCTAGTGCTCAGTTACCTGCCACAGAATTCTAAGTCTGCAATGTCCTGACCCGACATAAACACGACTGAGGTAGACTGATACATATATGGGTGATTAACTTGACCAAGATTTTGTAATCTGTATCTGCTTAAACTTACATAGTAAATCTGGCTCTACTTTTGTCTGGCGTAAATGTAAACAATAGTCCTTCGTGTACTGCCTCCCTGAAGCCACATCAGCTGGTTTTTACTAGATACTTCTTTGTTTGAATCGGAGTGTAAATTTCCTGCATGTTAAATACTGTTTCGTTAAGAACTTTGCCATAAAATGTTGTAGGCTGATCATGCCACTTGTGACTATAAATTTATGCAAATTACTTTTGGATTCATAAATGCTGATATTCAAGTAGTTTGGGAGGAAGAATTGATGGGTCAGAAATGTATTTTGAATTGTTAGTAATGCTCATGCTGGAGGTATAACTTTTTTCCTATTTGTGTTTTCTAAAAACCCTTAAATTATCAATCTTATTTTACCGTCTATCCAATTTGCCTAAAAGGATGAAAAGTCTTGATAACAGATTATTACAGCACCAATGATTATTGCAATAGTTTTATACTGAGTTAAATTATGTATTTTGCACATTGCAAAGTGCACTCGGTTACCTGTTGGCTTGTCATCCCCTCTCGCCTCTGCTCCCAAAGGCATTGACTGTATTGACCCATACTTAGCCTCACTGCTATCGTTAATACAATCAGTACTCTGCCAATGGAGTCCATCAGGCTGCAGCTTCTGGAATCAGCACTGTTAAATAAGGAAATCCAAGAGTTGCTGTCTGATTTTCTTCCATTCTCCACAAATTGTTCCACCTCTTGAGTGGAGTCTGCAGTGGTAAAACTAAGTAAGGATACCACGGGATATTCGATAAATATGGCAGAAGAAGTTGAGGCTGGTGCATTCAAATGTAAATAAATTTTTAAGTATTAACTTTCTTTTTATTTCTGCCAAACCATTTCTGTTGTACTGAAATTTTACTTTTAGAATAATGGTATCTCTTTCCTTTGCAAGTAAATTATTGTTAGAGACTTCAAAATTAAATTTATAACTAATTTCTCTTCTCACCTTTTTTTATTCTTTCAATTCCTTTTTTTTTCTGTATAAGATATTGAATGATTAGCCTAATTTATACTTCCTGGTTTAAACTCTGCTTATTTCAGTGAGGCTTCTGAAGACAAGCAGATGCTAGCCTTGATCTCTTCGCTGCAGGTTTGATATAATGCTCAATGATCTGTCAAAACTGTAAGTTCCTGTTAAGGGGAGGCAATGGTCTAGTGGTATTATCTCTGGACTGTTAACCCAGATAATGTTTTGGGGACCCAGGTTTGAATCCTACCACAGCAGATGGTGAAATTTGAATTCACTAAATATCTGGAATTAAGTGTCTAATGACAACCACAACTCCAATGTTAACTGGTTCAATACTATCCTTTTTAGGGAAGGAAACTGCTATCCTTCTGACTCCAGACCAACAGGAATATGGTTGATTTTTAACTTCCATTTGGGCAATTAGGGATGGGCAATGAATGCTGGCGTAGCCAGCGACACCCTCATCCCGTGCATGAATAAAGAAAGAAAAATGCCTACAAACACTCTGAGGGCAATGGACGTCAGTTCTTCATTGTTGACTACAAAATGCCGGCTTCCATTCATAGTACCCAACCTAATCAAATCTGGAAGGTTTATTAGAGTGTATAAATGATCAGGGAAGAATCCTAACTGAAATAAAGCAATTAAACGTTGATGTGAGTTACTGAAAGTAAGAGCCTGCATGAGAGAAATGCACAAGGATTTTTAAAAAAACTTTCTATAACACCTAAAATAAGACTATAATCCCTTAAGTTTGGTTTTGAAATAATGAAAGATGGTGAAGGACAAATCTAGGATTTACAGAGAAACCTCAAGGTCTGTATGAACTGAGATTTGATTTCTAGTAATCAGGTGACTAATAATACCATCATGACTTTCATCAGTTAATTTGATTCTAAAATAATTATTCCCACAGCTCAGTCAATTTAAATCAACATATAAATCAGATAAACAGGTGGGGGCAAACAAGATTAAAATAGGGATGAAATATGGACTTGGGTAGATTGTCTTACTATTACTGTGAAGACTAATTTGTAGTTGGTGTGCCTGCTGTGATTTTATTGTTCTGAATACTCAGTTATTTTCTTTCTGAAGTCTTAAAATTGAGCATATTTCATTGTGAGATGATGAAAAATATGAAGTGTTTCTGCAGCAGCCTAAATACCTGTAAACTGTTGATATTGTTCCATCACTACCTCAAATCATCAAAAGAACGTAATAGGAGCCATCTGGCCTGTTGAGCCATTCAATAAAATCACGGTTGATCTTTCTTTCATGGATTCGGCTCTACTGACCCGCCCAGTCACCATAACCCTTAATTCCTTTTGCTGTTCAAATAGCTAAATATCTTTGCCTTAAAAACATTCAACAAGATACCCTCAACTGCTTCACTGGGCAGGGAATTCTACAGTTTCACGACCCTTTTTTTGGGTGAAGAAGTTCCTGTTCAACTCAGTCCTAAATCTGCTTCCCCTTTTGACGCTTTGCCCCCTAGTTCTAGTTTCACCAACCAGTGGAAATAACCTCTCTGCTTCTATCTCATCTATTTCTTTCAAAATTTTGTTTCTGTAAAATCTACCCCCCTCCCCCATTCTTCTAAATTCCAATGAGTGTAGTCCCAGTCTACTTAATCTCTCCTCATAAGCCAACCCCCTCAACTCCAGAATCAACCGTGCGAGCCTCATCTGCACCCGCTGCAGTGCCATGTGAATATCCAGCTCATTACCCTAAGAAATAATAACCCTTCGTTCAGAACTTTTTAAGTACACAAAGATTTTGCTGCATTTGTTAGCAATGTTGAACAATGAGATATTTCATTTTAAACTGTTTCGTTTTAAGCTTTCAAAAAGCAAGGCCTGAAAAGAGGGATGGTGATCATACTAAACTATGCCTAGAGACAGGCCCACGTGATCTGTAACTAAATTTTTTTGAAGCTTAAATAACAGATTTGCATATCTTGACACACAAGAAGAACAATTGGCTTTATTGACGAAAGTGGAGACAATGACCGAAACAGTTGCTTTAGTGAAAAGTGGGAGAAAAGATTGTTAGTTACCAAGTGGAGTGCTGTTGAAAACTGATTCATTGTCCGAAGAGACAGGACTTGGGGAGAAAGTGGCCCTTTGCTGCTGTAAGTTGATTTGGGAATACTCGAACTTGATGGAAAAACGTTCGAAGGACTCTGGAAGACTCGCCCATATGTAGTGGGCAGAAGAGGACCTGCTGAAAAGCTAGGAGGCATTTGAAAATTAATCTGGGAACGAGCTGAAAATCAAATCTTTGTCAAATTCTCAGGTGTGTTACTTGGGAAGTATCTTTTGTATTTGATGCATTAGTTACCTATGTTGATTTTAATTTATTTGCTCCAGTTCTGTCTTTCAGTTCTTTCCCTCAGTTGCAGAGGAAAAAAATCTTTCTTTTTAAAAGCTAATGGTCTTTACACCCATGTTACAAACCCTATAAAAGAAATTAGGCTAGGATTGGGTATTTCTGTAAATAGTCTGCAATACTAACCTGTGACAAATAAGTTTCATCCAAGTCAAGGAAGCTGGACTTGCATAGTTTAAAGGGCTTCAGTATCTCCTAAGTTGGATACAATAATGTGCACTTGCTAATCGGGGAAAAAGAATGCAAATATCTCAGTTTTAGGGAAAATGCCCTGAGAATTTGACCTCAAAATAGAATTAGCATACATACTAAATGCTAGGCAAGGACTTACTCTTGTTCAGGCATGTTAGATTATATAAGTAGAAAACGAATGTAAGTTAGGGTTCAAGATGACAGGCTAATAGACTCTAGTGACAGGATGTCCTGCCTTATCTGGATTTGTGTATGATCCCTTAGTATAGAGTTTGAGAAACCAGGATCAAGTTTTGAGTAATTCTTGCATAAATGTGTTGTCATAAAGTATTTACTTGAGTTATTGTGACAACCTTTGCAGCAAGTGTTACTTTAGTCGATTATTGTTCTTGTTAATATTAAGGTGCTGCTAACTGTGACTGAGATTAATAAACATTTGTCAATTTACAACTTTGTCTGATTTATTCTTTCATATATGACTTAATGCCTTCCTGTCCATTAGGCACTTATCCATATCCTGATGGGAGGCTGCTGGTGCAAATGTTAACCAAATCTAAGCCGACTACTGAATATTGAATGGCCTGGACAGAGTGGATGTTGGGAAGATGCTTCCATTGGTAGGAGAGACTAGGACCAGAGGGCACAGCCTTAGAGTAAAGAGAAGACCTTTTTATAACGGAGATAAGGAGAAACTTCTTCAGCCAGAGAGTGGTGAATCTATGGAATTCACTGCCACAGAAGGCTGTGGAGGCCAAGTCATTGAGTACATTTAAGACTGAGATAGATAGGTTCTTGATTATCAAGGGTTACGGGTAGAAAGCAGGAGAATGGGGTTGAGGAACTTATCAGCCATGATTGAATGGCAGAGCAGACTCGATGGGCCGAATGGCCTAATTTCTGCTCCTGTGTCTTATGACTAGCATTGAGACAATTTGAATCAGATTTATGCATCATTTCATGTTAGCCTTTGTGATTTGTTTTGTATCAATTTGATCTGTGTAGGAGCCAGCAAACTCCTGAATTGTAACATTCAGGGAACAGACAGTTCCAAGAGGTTGTTACGTTTAACTACTGGGTTACCAGATTAATTCTTGCCTCACAACAGGAGTGGGGCTGTTGTGAAGTTTTCAATCAATTATTCAAAATTTCCAGGTTTACTGAACAGGCGATTTGAGAAGTTGGACAAAGGCAATCGGGGAGAAGGTTATTACTTTCACGCTGCTAGTCAGTCAAGTACAGGGAGCATGGGGATGAGACTCTGTTCTGAAAAGGTCCTGCTGTAGCTGCTGGAAGAGCTAGAACTCTGGAGGTGCCAAGGAGTATTGGAGTTGTTGTGTTAAGGCTCAGGAAAGGCCCTGGAAGCTGTGGGGATTCAGAATAATTTAATAGTTATAGTTCGATGCAGCTGACAGCAAGGGTGAAGGTAAAGGAAGCTGTGAAATTAATGGCATCTATCTTGATCACATTTGCTTTTTAAGGGTGGCACAGTGACTTAGTGGATAGCACTGCTGCCTGTCAGCACCAGGGACCCTGGTTCGATTCCAGCCTGGGGCAACTGTCTGTGTGGAGTTTGCACGTTCTCCCCGTGTCTGTGTGGGTTTCTTTCGGGTACTCCAGTTTCCTCCCACAGTCCAAAGGTGTGCAGGTTTGGTGGATTAGCCATGGTAAATGAGGGGTTACTGGGATAGGATGGGGGTCTGGGTTTGGATGGAATGGTCTTCAGAGGGTCAGTGTGGACTAAATGGGTTGAATGGCCTTTTTACGCACTGTAGGGATTCTATGGATCTGTGTGCTCTAGGGGGAGTTGTATTGATTATTCAAAACTTTAAATCTTGTGGCTTTATTCTCTTAAGTGCCAGAGACCTTTTAATCTTTCTTTTTTTACTGAAAAGAAGACAATTTATCCCTAGCCAAATCGTAACATAAATTTGGCGGTCTGGTGCAGGATCATAACATAATCTAGCTGCTGAAACTACATGGCCTTTTGACTGTTTTGAGGTGGAATCCTGGATTCATCTGGTGTCTGTGACAAAAGATTATATAAGGGCATTAATCTTTCTTTTAACAGAATTGTAAGTTATTTTATTTATTGACAATAGATTTGTCTGTTAGGAAACTTCACCTTTAGAGAACTTTTATCAATGTCAGTTGGCACATGAACTACCTTGCTTATCCATCCACAATGGGATGTACATGTTCAAGCCAGTGCAAATACCAATTGACCAAAAACCGGATGCAAAAATTTGCAATTTCCATCTTGAGAATATGTACCATTTGGAGATGTGCATAGGAACCAACTCTTTCTCCATGTAAAAAGCAGTCATGTTTGCAGGGTCTGAGGGATGTCAGATGCTTTTAATGGGGAAACTTTAAAAACAAAGCGTTAGATGCTTCCACTCAACCTGAAAAGATGACAACTGAGAATTAATGTAATGAGAAGATTGTTAAAGATAGACCTGTCTTTTAAAATCCAGAATATTAAATGGCAAGACTTAAGACTCTGGTTCAACTGACTAAAATATTAAGACTGATATTAGCAAATATCTTGTCACCAAGAGTGAGCAGCACTTGGAATAACATGAATTCATAGATTTATACAGCATGGAAGCAGACCCTTCAGTCCAACTTGTTTGCACTAACAAGCTTCCCAGTCTGACCTAGTCCCATTTAGCCGACATCCCTCTGAAGGCTTCCTTTTGATATACCCATTCCGGTTGCCTTATCCTTCAGGTCCTCTTTTAAATCTTTCCCTGTGCGCTCTAGCTTTGGGAAAAAGACCCACCCTTGGGGAAAAAACCTTGACTGTTCACCCTATCCATACCCCTCTTGATTTTATAAACCTGTATAATGTCACCCCTCAGCGTCCGATGCTCCAGTCCTGGCAACATACCTGTAAATCTTTTCTGCACCCTCTCACATTTAACAACAACATCTCTGTAGCAGGGCAACCAGAATTGTTTGCAGTATTCCAAAGTGACCTCACCAATGTCCTGTACATCTGCAACATGATATCCTAACTCCTGTACTCAGTGTTCAGACCAATGAAGGCAAGCGTGCCAAATGCCACCTTCACTACCCTGTCTATCTGACATTCCACTTTCAAGGAACTATGCACCTGCACCCCTACGTCTCCATGTTCGGCAACATTCCCCAGGGCTGTATCATTAACTGTATAATGCCTGGCCTGGTTTGCCTTTCCAAAATGCAACACCTCACATTTTTATCTAAATTAAATTCCATCTGCCAATCCTCAGCCCATTGGTCCACATGATCAATCTCTCATAGTCTGTGAGAGCCTTCTTCACTGTCCACCTGTTTTGTTATCAACTGCTTAATCGCTTAATCACAAATCACTTAAATGGACCGAGCACCAATCCTTGTGGCACACCGCTAGTTACAGGCCTCCAGTCCAAAAAGCAAACCTCTACCACCGCATTCTGTCCCCAACCTTCAAACCAATTTTGTATCCAATTGGCTAGCTCCCCCTGAATCTCATGTGATATGATCTTACTAACCAGTCTACCATGCAGAACCTTGTTGGATGCTTTGCTGATGTCCATATAGACAATGCTTACCACTCTGCCTTCATCAATCTTCTTTGTTACCTCTTCAAAAAAAAAACTCAATAGAGGTAAAAATCATTTAAGAAATAATTGGATGCTTCAGTGGAGAGACTGTATAGATTTTTTTTCTTGATAGCTGAGGTTCAGTGATTACACTGGAGGCCAGATAATCTGTAGCAACAGAATTGCCATCTCTAATGTAGCACACGGCAGGGAAGAAAGGTTTAGACTATTTTTACCTTTTAAGCAAGGCTGTCTGAGGTAGAATTACACAAATATTTGACTTTAACTTAAACACCTAGCTCCTTTTTATTAGCATTTTCATGTCTCCACCAAAGTTGCAGATTTCAAAAAGCTATATTCATAACTCCAGAATATAAATACAGATCAGGCTATTGTTTTCATTCAGTTTCAGCTAACTTGTTGAATTTCCACGGCTGTAACAATTTGCTGACGACTTTTGCAGTTGGCAATAGTTTATGGTATTTTCAAATTTTTACCAGAGCTAATGTCTTTTGAACTTGACCATTGTTGCGTGTGTGTGTAAGAGACAGAATTTAGTGTAAATGTGCTGGAGTTAGGGTGGAGTAGAATGAGTTGTATGGTGTGATTGTGCAGCTAAGGATAAGCTGTTTCAACCTGGTTAGTGCTAAGTTCAAAACTTGGTCTCACTTGCTGCTAAGTGTGATCTACTGATGTCTACTGAACATGTTTGAAAATGCCTGATTAGACTTAGCTGTGAAAAATAAGTTGCTAAACGATATTTTATTTTGTTAGCACACAGCATGGCTATCTGTGGTATTCGTGATATTTGTTGTCATTGCTCCAAAGTGATTCCAACCTTGGAAAAAAATATTAATTGTTGGATTGCTTCAATATATTCAGATCACTTCTAGGAACTGGATTTGTACTAAAAGGTAACAATGAACATGTGCTTTTGTTGTTAAATGTATCTCTTAATTTATGTAAGAAAGCTCAAAAGAAGGCAGGAGTCATTTGAAACAACGTTAGTCACATCCTGAACTTATTCAGTCTACCATTATAATGAATAAATATGAAGATGTTCAGAATCTAAGTGAATGTCTAAATTTAGAAAAATCAAAATATTCCATGCCATAAAGCCTACTGAAGAAGGGTTTCTACTTGCAGTAACTTAACCAAAACTTTCTTATTCTTGAGCAATGGCTTGCATTATATGTTAGATTTTGTTTTGCAGAATGACACAAAAACACTACAATGAGTGATTGACAAACTCGTTTGAAAATTATTTGAACTGTTTTGCTATGATTGTAGGGAATGTAGGAAAGTCAGTTTTGATCTGCCCTCACGTGAGATTGTGATATATGCATTTTTGATAGCATTAGTTACTTATGGTATGTATGGAAACATGTCGATATTGTTTGCAAAAGTATTCAGTACTAATATTTTAAGAGATTTGGATAAGTACATGAAAACGAAAGGTTTGGACGCATCTGGGCCAAGCGCAGGCAAATGGTACTACTAAAAATTTGGGAACATGGTCAGCTTGGCCTAATTAGACTGAAGGGTCTGATTCCGTGTTGTGTGACTTTATGGTTTGTCATTTGATGTCAGTTTCTATAAATTAAGTTTGTTGCAATTGGTAAAGTTTGGAGGGGAGGCTGAGGCTAGAAACTGCCCACATCATGTAGGATATGTTTGAAGCTAATGATGATTCTGACTAAAAGCAGGATATGATTTTTAATGTAGGTTACCTAGGTAGTGTCTCCCACCCATCCTCCTCCTCTAACCAAAAAAAAAGGTTCTGAGCGCTGATTTGGTAAAGCTACTAGTATTTTTTTTTTTTTTTTTTAATTTGTCTGTTTGGGATTTCAGAACAGTGGGAATGGATGTAAGGGCAGTTGTATGCTCCTCCTGTAGAATGTGGGAGGTAAGGGTCACCACTAGTGTCCCCACTGACTTCATCTGCGGGAAGTGCACCCAACTCCAGTTCCTTGGAAACCGTGTTAGGGAACTGGAGCTGGATGAACTTCGGATCATTCGGGAGGCTGAGGGGGTAATTGAGAGGAGTTACGGGGAGGTAGTCACACCTCAGGTACAGGAAAAAAGTAGATGGGTTACAGTCAGGGGACGGAAAGGGAACAGGCGGACAGTGCAGGGATCCCCTGTGGCCATTCCCCTCAAACAAGTATACCGTTTTGGATACTGTTGGGGGGGACGGCTTACCAGGGGTAAGCCATGGGGTACAGGTCTCTGGCACAGAGTCTGTCCCTGTTGCTCAGAAGGGAAGTGGGGAGAGGAGGAGAGCATTAGTCATTGGGGACTCCATAGGGGGACAGATAGGAGATTCTGTGGGAACGAGAGAGACTCGCGGTTGGTGTGTTGCCTCCCAGGTGCCAGGGTCCGTGATGTCTCGGATCGTGTTTTCGGGATCCTTAAGGGGGAGGGGGAGCAGCCCCAAGTCGTAGTCCACATAGGCACCAACGACATAGGTAGGAAAAGGGATGGGGACGTAAGGCAGAAATTCAAGGAGCTAGGGTGGAAGCTTAGAGCTAGAACAAACAGAGTTGTTATCTCTGGTTTGTTACCCGTGCCACGTGCTCGCGAGGCGAGGAATAGGGAGAGAGCAGTTGAACACGTGGCTACAGGGATGGTGCAGGAGGGAGGGATTCAGATACCTGGATAATTGGGGCTCATTCTGGGGTAGGTGGGACCTCTACAAACGGGATGGTCTACACCTGAACCAGAGGGGTACCAATATCCTGGGGGGGAAATTTGCTAATGCTCTTTGGGAGGGTTTAAACTAATTCAACAGGGGGGTGGGAACCTGAATTGTAGCTCCAGTGTACAGGAGGTTGAGAGTAGTGAGGTCATAAATCAGGTTTCAAGGTTGCAGGAGTGTACCGGCAGGCTGGAAGGTGGTTTGAAGTGTGTCTACTTCAATGCCAGGAGCATCCGGAATAAGGTGGGTGAACTTGCAGCATGGGTTGGTACCTGGGACTTCGATGTTGTGGCCATTTCGGAGACATGGATAGAGCAGGGACAGGAATGGTTGTTGCAGGTTCCGGGGTTCAGGTGTTTCAGTAAGATCAGGGAAGGTGGTAAAAGAGGGGGAGGTGTGGCATTGTTAGTCAAGGACAGTATTACGGTGGCAGAAAGAACACTTGATGACAACTCGTCTACTGAGGTAGTATGGGCTGAGGTTAGAACCAGGAAAGGAGAGGTCACCCTGTTGGGAGTTTTCTATAGGCCTCCGAAAAGTTCCAGAGATGTGGAGGAAAAGATTGCAAAGATGATTCTGGATAGGAGCGACAGTAACAGGGTAGTTGTTATGGGGGACTTTAACTTTCCAAATATTGACTGGAAACGCTACAGTTCGAGGACTTCAGATGGGTCAGTTTTTGTCCAATGTGTGCAGGAGGGTTTCCTGACACAGTATGTAGATAGGCCAACAAGAGGCGAGGCCACATTGGATTTGGTACTGGGTAATGAACCAGGCCAGGTGTTAGATTTGGAGGTAGGAGAGCCCTTTGGTGATAGTGACCATAATTCAGTTACGTTTACTTTAGTGATGGAAAGGGATCGGTATATAAAGCAGGGCAAGAATTATAGCTGGGGGAAAGGCAACTATGAGGCGATGAGGCAAGATTTAGGATGCATAGGGTGGAGAAGGAAACTGCAGGGGCTGGGCACAATTGAAATGTGGAGCTTGTTCAAGGAACAGCTACTGCGTGTCCTTGAAGTATGTACCTGTCAGGCAGGGAGGAAGTGGTCGAGCGAGGGAACCGTGGTTTACTGAAGAAGTTGAATTTCTTGTCAAGAGGAAGAAGGAGGCTTATGTAGAGATGAGGCGTGAAGGCTCAGTGAGGGCGCTTGAGAGTTACAAGTTAGCCAGGAAGGACCTAAAGAGAGAGCTAAGAAGAGCCAGGAGGGGACATGAGAAGTCTTTAGCAGGTAGGATCAAGGAAAATCCTAAAGCTTTCTATAGGTATGTCAGGAATAAAAGAATGACTAGAGTAAGATTGGGGCCGGTCAAGGACAGTCGTGGGAAGTTGTGCGTGGAGTCTGAAGAGATAGGAGAGGTGCTAAATGAATATTTTTCGTCAGTATTCACGCAGGAAAAAGACAATGTAGTTGAGGAGAATACTGA
>NC_063357.1:25151409-25205405 GCF_021869965.1 Rhincodon typus | reverse complement strand
TCAGTATTCACGCAGGAAAAAGACAATGTAGTTGAGGAGAATACTGAGATACAGGCTATTAGACTGGACGGGATTAAGGTTCATAAGGAGGAGGTGTTAGCAATTCTGGAAGGTGTGAAAATAGATAAGTCCCCTGGGCCGGATGGGATTTATCCTAGGATTCTCTGGGAAGCTAGAGAGGAGATTGCAGAGCCTTTGGCTTTGATCTTTATGTCGTCATTGTCTTCAGGAATAGTGCCAGAAGACTGGAGACTAGTAAATGTCGTCCCCTTGTTCAAGAAGGGGAGTATAGACCAGTGAGCCTTACTTCGGTTGTGGGTAAAGTGTTGGAAAGGATTATAAGAGATAGGATTTATAATCATCTAGAAAGGAATAATTTGATTAGGGATAGTCAACACGGTTTTGTGAAGGGTAGGTCGTGCCTCACAAACTTTATTGAGTTCTTCGAGAAGGTGACCAAACAGGTGGATGAGGGTAAAGCGGTTGATGTGGTGTATTTGGATTTCAGTAAAGCGTTTGATAAGGTTCCCCATGGAAGGCTATTGCAGAAAATATGGAGGCATGGGATTGAGGGTGATTTAGCGGTTTGGATCAGAAATTGGCTAGCTGTAAGAAGACAGAGGGTGGTGGTTGATGGGAAATGTTCATCCTGGAGTTCAGTTACTCGTGGTGTACCGCAAGGATCTGTTTTGGGGCCACTGCTGTTTGTCATTTTTATAAATGACCTGGATGAGGGCGTAGAAGGATGGGTTAGTAAATTTGCGGATGACACCAAAGTCGGTGGAGTTGTGGATAGTGCAGAAGGATGTTGTAGGTTACAGAGGGACGTAGATAAGCTGCAGAGCTGGGCTGAGAGGTGGCAAATGGAGTTTAATGCGGAAAAGTGTGAGGTGATTCACTTTGGAAGGAGTAACAGGATTACAGAGTACTGGGCTAATGGTAAGATTCTTGGTAGTGTGGATGAGCAGAAAGATCTCGGTGTCCATGTGCATAGATCACTGAAAGTTGCCACCCAGGTTGATAGCGTTGTTAAGAAGGCGTACAGTATGTTAGGTTTTATTGGTAGAGGGATTGAGTTTCGGAGCCATGAGGTCATGTTGCAGCTGTACAAAACTCTGGTGCGGCCGCACTTGGAGTATTGCGTACAGTTCTGGTCACCGCATTATAGGAAGGATGTGGAAGCATTGGAAAGGGTGCAGAGGAGATTTACCAGGATGTTGCCTGGTATGGAGGGAAGGTCTTATGAGGAGAGGCTGAGGGTTTTGAGGCTGTTTTCGTTAGAGAGAAGAAGGTTAAGAGGTGACTTGATAGAGACATACAAGATCATCAGAGGATTAGATAGGGTGGACAGTGGGAGCCTTTTTCCTCGGATGGTGATGACTAGCACGAGGGGACATAGCTTTAAATTGAGGGGTGATAGATATAGGACAGATGTCAGAGGTAGGTTCTTTACTCAGAGTAGTAAGGGCGTGGAATGCCCTGCCTGCAAAAATAGTAGACTCGCCCACTTTAAGGGCATTTAAATGGTCATTGGATAAACATATGGATGATAATGGAATAGTTTAGGTTAGATGGGCTTCAGATTGGTTTTCACAGGTCGGCGCAACATCGAGGGCCGAAGAGCCTGTACTGCGCTGTAATGTTCTATGTTCTATGTTAAACAAATAGTAGCAGTAGAGTTAATAGAAATGTCCATGATTATACAATGCTGGCTGTTATCCAGGCTATTACTGTAAACTCTACTGTTAATGATTAATCTAGGTCCTAAAGCAGAAGCTAACACAACATTTTGTAGCGTTAAGTCACATTCTGGCCCTTGCCTCACACACAAAGCTGTTACCAACTTGCTTCTCAATTAATTTTCTGCATTATAACTTCTAACTGTGCGGTCAGTTGAAGAGGCCTGAAGATGCAGGAGTTTTTAGAATTGGCAAGGTGATGTTGTACTGGATGTATCAAATGTATAATCTCCCTTTCCGTTATAAACTCTGAGTCAGAGAGTCATACAGCACGGAAACAGACCTTTTGGTTCAACCAGTCCATGCCGTACATAATCCCAAACTAAACTGGTCCCACCTGCCTGTTCCTGGCCTATATACCTCCAAACCTTTCCTGTTCATGTATCTATCCAAATGTCTTTTAAATGTTGTAACTGTACCCACCACTTCCTCAGGAAGTTCATTCCACATGTGAGCCACCTTTTTTTTTAAAAAGAAAAATTGCCTCTGGTGTCTTTTTTTTTAAATCTCTCTCCTCTCACCTTAAAAATATGCCCCTTAGTCTTGAAATCCCCCATCCTAGGGAAAAGACAACTCACCGACTGTGTCTATGCCCCTCATTTTATAAACTTCTCTTAAATTGCCTCTTAATCTCCTATGCTCCAGTGAAAGAAGCCTCCGCCTATCCAGCCTTTCTTTATAACTGAAACCTTCCATGCCCAGCGACATCCTGGTAAATCTCTTCTGAATCCTCTCCAGCTTGATAATATCCTTCCTCTAACTGGGCGACCAGAGCAGGACACAGTATTCCAGAAGAGGCCTCCCCAATGTCCTACACAACCTCAACATGACTTCCCAACTCCTATGCTCAAAGGACTCTACTACGAAAGCAAGCGTGCCAAATGCCTTTTTAACCACTCTATCTACATCATCTGGTTCCAGAGCTTTCTAATTATTTGGACAAATGGTCACCTCCGCAAGCCAAGGCAGGGAATGTTGTCACTCAGTCTGACTATCTAGGGAGTGGCAGTTGCAGCCAAGTTTTATCATCCTACACCCAATGTCTGCAAAGTGCATCCCAGTCGTGATCACTGCTTCGTAATCAAATGGTTGAATTTAGAATACAGATGGAGAGTGTGAAGATAAAATCCAATACCAGGGTCTTGTGCTTGAACAAGGGGAACTACGATAGAATGAGGGAAGACTTGGCTAAAGTAGACTGGAAACAAAGGTTTTATGGTGGGACAGTTGACGAGCAGTGGAGGACTTTCAAAGCAATCTTTCAAAGTGCTCAGCAAAAGTATATTCCAATGAAAAGGAAGGACTGTAAGAAAAGGGGTAATCTGCCATGGTGCCTAAAGAAATAAGGGAGGCTATCAAATTGAAAGAGAAGGCATACAAAGTGGCCAAAAACAGCATGAAACTAGAAGATTGGGAAAACTTTAAAAGTCAACAGAAAGCCACAATAAGAGCTATAAAGAAAAGTAAGATAGAACATGAGAAAAAACTAGCACAGAATATAAAGACAGATAGCAAAAGTTTCTACAAATATATAAAACGAAAAAGAGTTGCTAAAGTAAACGTTGGCCCTTTAGAGCATGAGAAGGGGAATTTAGTTATGTGATATGATGAAATGGCCGAGGCATTGAACAGGTATTTTGTATCGGTCTTCACAGTGGAGGGCACTAATAACATGCCAGTAATTGACAAAGAGACGAAGGTACGTGAGGACCTGGAAACAATCATTATTACGGAAGAGGTAGTGTTGGGCAAGCTAATGGAGCCAAGGATTGATAAGTCTCCTGGCCCTGATGGAATGCATCCCAGGGTACTAAAAGAGCTGGCGGGAGAAATAGCAGGTGCACTGGCGGTAATTTTCCAAAATTCGCTGGACTCTGGGGCAGTCCCAGCAGATTGGAAAACAGCAAATGTGACGCCACTGTTTAAAAAGGGAAGTAGACAAAAGATGGGGAATTATAGATCGGTTAGCTTAACCTCTGTAGTGGGGAAGATGCTTGAGTCTATTATCAAGGAAGAAATAGCAAGGCATCTTGATAGAAATTATCCTGTTGGGCAGACGCAGCATGGGTTCATGAAGGGCAGGTCATGCTTGACAAATCTTTTGGAATTCAATGAAGACATTACAAGCGAGGTGGACAATGGGACCCAGTGGATGTGGTGTACCTAGATTTCCAAAAGGCCTTCGACAAGGTGCCGCACAAGAGGCTACTGCATAAGATAAGGATGCATGGCATTAAGGGTAAAGTATTAGCATGGATAGAGGATTGGTTGACTAACAGGAAGCAAAGAGTGGGGATAAATGAGTGCTATTCCAGCTGGCAGTCAGTGACCAGTGGTGTGCCTCCGGGATCGGTGTTGGGACTGCAATTATTTACAATTTATATAGATGATTTGGAGTTGGCGACCACGTGTAGGGTGTCAAAGTTTGCAGGTGACACTAAGATGAGTGGCAGAGCAAAGTGTGCAGAGGAACATAGATACATTGAGTGAGTGGGCAAAGATCTGGCAGATGGAATACAATGTAAATAAATGTGAAGTCATACATTTTGGTAGGAGTAATAGTAAAAAGGATTATTACTTGAATGGTAAAAAGTTGCAGCATGCGGCTATGCAGAGGGACCTGGGTGTCCTTGTGCATGAATCACAGAAGGTAGGTCTGCAGGTACAACAAGTAATTAGGAAGGCAAATGGAATTTTGCCCTTCATTGCTAAAGGGATTGAACTTAAAAGCAGAGAGGTTATGTTGCAGCTGTACAAGGTGCTGGTGAGGCCACACCTGGAGTACTGTGTGCAGTTTTGGTCTCCTTATTTGAGAAAGGATGTATTGGCACTGGAGGGGGTGCAAAGGAGGTTCCCTAGGTTGATTCCGGAGTTGAGGCTTATGAGGAGAGACTGAGTAGATTGGGATTATATTCATTGGAATTCAGAAGATTGAGGGGGGATCTTATAGAAACATATAAAATTATGAAGGGAGTAGATAAGATAGAAGTAGAGAGGATGTTTCCACTGGCAGGTGAAGTTAGGACAAGAGGGCATAGCCTCAAGATTAGAGGGAACAGATTTAGGACTGAATTGAGAAGGAATTTCTTCACCCAGAGGATTGTTAATCTATGGAAATCCTTGCCCAGTGAAGTAGTTGATGCTACTTCAGTAAACGTTCCTTTAAAAAAAAGGTAGATTTTTTTGAACAACAAAGGAATTAAGGGATATGGTGAGAACGCAGGTAAGTGGATCTGAGTCCATGAAAAGATCAGCCATGATCTTATTGAATGGCGGAGCAGGCTCGAAGGGCCAGACGGCCTACTCCTGCTCCCAGTTCTTATGTTCTTATAATCAGGAACAGAGAGCCTTGCCCTTAACCCCAATTCTGTCCTGGTCTACCGTAAAATCCTAGAAATAGACTAATTTGCTGCACCTCAACTTGACAGGGAATCTGTAGAGAATATAACAGTGTGAAGCAAATACACTGACAGGTGATTTTAATAGTTTTGGGAGAGTGATGGTCCAAGCAATGCTAAAAGTGGTACATGGGGTAGAATGAGTGTAATGAGATAATGGAGAAGTAATCTGACTGGGATCTTGAAATCAATGTGTGAGCACAGGTAACAGAATATTTTAACAGGCAAGGACATTGACTTGGTTTTAGAATGATTGACAGAGGTCAACTGGGAGACCGTTACAATAGTTGAGTAGCAAGATCTCAAAAATAGCCTTGATGGCAATGGGCCAGAGGCAAGCAGCAGTGTGAAGACAGAAGGTAGGTTGTCTTGATAACTGGGTGTGGTGCAAGAGAAGGTACCTTTTTAGTTTTGCTGATTGAGTTGGAGAATGTGCGCTCTTCCTTAATGCACTTGACTCTTACACAACTAAATTTCATGGTAGTTACGTAATCTTTGGCCACAAGTGTGGAAGCTGATCTCCTGCTTTGGGATGATGGTCATAAGCGTGAGCATCTGGAGGATGGAGAAAACCAAGGATTGAGTACTGCATGCACCAGCAGTGACTGCATTGGTAAGAGTAGGAAACATTGTGCATAAAGTTGGAAGAAAACAGTCATACAAATGGACTGCAGAGAATGTTAGAGATGATCAACAGTGTCAAAGGTAGTAAAGAAATCAAGCTGGATAAGGAGGTGGACAATAGCCAAATAGTCAATATTGTTCACTGCATTTAAACCTGCAAAAGAAGAGTAAACTGACTTTGAGCTCTTAGATGTTGATCAGGTAAGCCAATGGGTTGAGGAGTGACAGAGTTTGATTTAGATAAATGTGAGGAGTTACATTTTGGTAAGGGAAACCAAGGCAGGATATAGTTAATGATAGGGCCCTGAGTAGTGATGCTGAACAAAGAGACCTATGAATGTAGGTGCATAGTTTCTTGAAAGTGAATTTGCAGGTAGACAGGTTGGTGAAGAAGACATTTGGCACGCTTGCCGTCATTGGTCAGAACACTGAGTATAGGAGTTGGGATGTCATGTTGTGGCCTCACCTCACTTTCAGCATACTGCGTTCAATTCTCGTCTCCTTTCTATAGGAAAGATGTTAGACTTGAGAGAACTCGGAAAAGATTCTCAACGATGTTGCTGGGACTGGAAGATTTGTGTTAAAGGGAGTAGCTGGGGCTTTTCTCCCTGGAGTATCGGAGGTTGAGGTGTGATCTTTATAGAGGCTTATAAAATCATGAGGGGTATGGAAAGGGTGAATGGCCAAGGTCTTTTTCCTGGGGTGGGGGAAGTCCAAAACTAGAAGGCATAAGTTTAAAGTGAGAGGGGTAAATTTTAAAAGGGACCTGAGGGCTAGCTTTCATGCAGAGTGTTTACTCGATGAGCTGCCAGAAGAAGTGGTAGAGGTAGGTACAAGTGCAACATATAAAAGGCATCTGGATGGGTACATGAAGAGGAAGGGTTGGGAGGGATATAGGCCAAATGCTGGCAAATGGGACTAGGTCAGATTGGGATGTCTGGTTGGCATGGCAGAGTTGGACTGAAGGGTCTGTTTCTGTGCTCTATGACTATGACTATGACTCTGACTTATAGACTTGTCTGAGTTGCATCTGTTTTATTTGTTATAGCATTCCTTTTTTCATTATTCTGGTATCTTCACATCATAAATCTCTGTTTCTTTTTCCCTCTTGAATCTTCCTCAGCAGCTTTAACTGGCTTTTATTATACAAGGTGCATTTTTTTTGGGTTTGGTAATCATACTAATCTGTTTTATTGCACTTCAGAAGTATATTGTTTGACTTAATTTTTCAATTACTTTCTTAAATTTCACTACAGTTCAGATGTGCTAAGGCCTACCATCCTATCCACCCAATTCTTTTCTTACCCATGCAAAGTTAATTGGTGTCACATATCTGACTATTATGGACTGTAAGGTAGCTCTAGGTATAATTTGTGAAAAATAATACTCTTGGGGGGGGAAGTCTCAAAATAGCAGAATTAGAAAATGTAGTTTAATGTTGTGTGAAGCAGGGAATAAGAATGGAAGTTAGTTTAAATAGTCCATGGATATTTCTTCATGATGTTTCAATTCATAAGTCCAGTTTGAGGTGCCTTTTGAGAATATCCTCTTGGAAGAGGTCATATTCTATTTGATCGGCTGACAGAGAATCCCTGAATGTGGAATAAGTTGGAGAGACTGCACTCTCTCTTTCTTTTTTTTTGAAACACGAAGTGTAAAGGAGAATGGAACATGACTGGAGAGCAAGCCTGAGCTAATTAATGAAAATATTAAGTGACCCAGTCATGAGAAGCATATTCTTCTTGTTCTGTTTCAAATGAGTGAGATCTGATTACAGTTTTTTGCTCTGTGCTCTTGCCATTTGCTGTCTGTAAATTAAAACAATTTACAAGCATACAAATATATGCATAAGAGCTTAACGATTTGTATTTGGCTTTGTTTGTAATTAAAGAATTTCTGTCTGGATGTATTGAAGAAGTATATGTATGAAAGACAGTTTAATTATGAGCTTCAATTGTTGTATCCTTGAGTTATGCTATCATGTAATTTTTTTTAAAAAAAAAGTTCATTCATGGAATGTGTGTCCATGACTGTGCAAGCATTTATTTCCCATACCTAGCGGCGCTTGAGAAGGTGGTGGTGGAGCTGTCTTCTTGAACTGTTGTAGTTAATTTGGTGTAGGTACACAATACTGTTAGGCAGTGAGTTCCAGGATTTTGACCCTGCGATGCTGAAGGACTGTCAATATATTTCTACATCAGGATGGTCAGTGGCTTGGAGAGGTGCTTACAAGTAATGGTATTTCCAGTGACAATAAAGGCTGTTCAAATCGATTCTATTCTATGTAGCTGCTGTCTTACCCTTATAAGGAGTCTCGCTGAGTTTCTACAGTGCATCTTGTAGATGGTGTGCTCTGCTGTGACTGGATGTTTGTGGTTGTGGTGCCAGTTAAGCAGAATGCTTTGTTCTGGATGGTATCAAGCTTCTTGAATGTTGCTGAGCTGCACTGTCCCAGGCAAGTAGGCAGTGTTGCATCACATTCCTGACTTGTGCCTTGTCGACGTTGTTAGGTTTTAGGGAATCAAGAGATAAGTTACTCACTGCAGCATTCCTAGCCTTTGACTTGCTCTTGTAGTCATAGCATTTATGTGCCTCGTTCACTTTTTCTGGTCAATAGTAATCCCTCAAGATGTTGATAGTGGGGGATTCGACAGTGATATTGCCATTGATTGTCATGGGGTGAAGGTCAGATTCTCTTATTGGAGATGGTCATTGCCCAACACTTGTGTGGCACAAATGTTACTTGTCATTTGTCAGCCTATCTGGGTATTGTCCAGGTCTTTCTATTTTTGGTCACAGACTGCTTCAGTATATCAGTGAACATTCCCATGTCTGACTTATGACAGAGGGAAAGTTATCGATGAAGTAATTGAAAACGGTTGGGCTGCTTTACCAATGAGCAATGGACACAAATCTGTAAGATACTCAGCCCACTAAAGCAAATCTGATGCTAGGATCATTTAAGTTAAATCAGAAAGCAAATTTAAGTGACTAACAGAAGAATCAGTGGGCAGATGAGAAATATTTTACATAGCAAATTGTCATGCCCTGCCTGAATGGGTCCTGGAAACTGATTCAATGTCATAGTAACTTTGAAAGGAGAATTTGACATTTACTCAAAAATGAAACATTTGCAAGGTTATGGGGAAAAAAAAAACAGTGCTGTGAGATTAATTGGCCAGCTTTTTCAAAGAGCTAGCACAGGTGTGATGGCTTGAATGGCCTTTTTAATGTGTAACCATTGTAAATCAGATTGAACTGCCTATCTGAGATTTCTATTCTGTCACCGTTACAAGTAGATGATCTTCTGCAGAAATTTACGTTTCCATTCGAGGGAGAGACAGTGGAGTGTTCCTTGCTTTAGTAACCTTGCAGCAGTGTTTAAGCTCTATTAAGTAAAAAGAAGTGTTGGCAAAACTCAGCAGATCTGACATCTGTGGAGAGATAGTGTTAATGTTTTAAGTTCAATATGATATCAGAACTAAAGAGTTATATCAGACTCAACATTTGCTCTGTTTCACTCTCCAGAGATGCTGCCAGACCTGCTGAGTTTTTCCAGCACCTTTTATTTCAGATCTTCAGCATCCACAGTACTTTGCTTTTACTTCAGCCTCATCAAGTTAGACCTAATAGCAACTTTTACTCTGGCCCCCTGAATCATCATATTCTTGTACCGGTGTGATATTTATTTGTCTTCTGCTTCCCAGTCCAAGCATTCCTGTTGCTAATATTGATGAACCAGTTTTGTTCTTGTCCTTTAGAACTTTAAACTTAACAAAATTCTTCTCACCGATTCATGACGAGAGCATGTTGTGTGGGCAATAATTGTAATGTGCGTGAATTATATCCTGCACCATTAGGAACAGATGTTACATGAACCAATGTTTCTAGAGATGGAAACAAACAGCTGTCTCTGGGGTAGAGACTATGCAATAAGCACTTTTAGCAGTTCTACCTGTCTTAGCAGCAGAAATTTCATAACTGCCAAATTGTTTTTGTTCTATCTTGATCTAATGCAGTATGATTTATAAATTTAATAAGCCTGATCTGCTGTACTTGGGCAAAGTATAGCTGTTATCTTTTTCCATGTTGTTAGATGTGCAAGCAGATGGTGTTTTGTCTTTGGTTCCTAATTCCACAAACATTACTGTCATGTCATTTAATTATAATTATCATTTATTGCAGATGGGGTCGAGGATTTGGCCTTGTTGGGATCATTTTTGGAAAAGATAGTGCTTTGAATCAACCAAATAGTATATATGGACTTATTTTCTATATACTACAAATGTTGTTGGGTGAGTACCATTTGCATCTGGATTAATATATTTCATACCAGCATTTCTAATTCATAATAATTAGACCAATATTCATTCAGAATTGTATTGTATTTGCAACAGTAGTAATTTTTCCATATAATTAATTGACACACTTCATTCAAACAAAGGACATTCCATGTGCAGAATTTCTGATGGATTCTGAAGGACGCAGAAAGTTGATTTTATATTTTGATTGGAAGCATGCAGAGTGACTGAGGCATAATGGCACCTGATCATGCAATCACAATAAGAATAAATGTGGTCAAAAGTCCTAAGCTAAATTCTGATTCATTGGATGAAGCAATTAATAAATTGAGTGGATTTTATTATTTTTAAAATTTCTGCATTTATCTAGAAGGTTTTTGTCCTGTGTCCCAGAACATGGTTTAATTTTTAAGTGGTCAGAAACTATTACGGGATTTTTAAAAAAACTGGGATGCAAAAATATAAAGCTATGTTCTGTTGTACTAAACTGTACATTGGTCTGCATGAAAACTTAACTTGCTGAAGGATAGAGCTGTATAGGGTTGATCTATTTCAATCCTTATTTTCCCTGGAAATGTTACCATAGTGAATAATTCTTCATCCTTCCCAGTTTTATTAGCTACAAGCTTTCCTGTTGCTATTTTCTGGAGTTAATGGTCTCTTATTAATACTTCTCACTCCAAAGCTAATTGTTTTATCTAAATTAATAATACAAGATAAATATTAGAACTATGGTGAAATAAAAACAATTTTAAGGCAAATTAGCCATTTGGCTATCTGATCTATGAATGACAGCATTTACTGATTACAGATCTTGCGACTTCAGTGTCACGATTAGATCTGTTAAAGAACATCAATAAAACTTAATCTGCCTTGTTGCTGCACCATTCTTCTGAACAATGACAGCCTTTTCCACCATGAAGATTGGGTCGGAAACCACTATCTGTACTGCTTATTTCCTTTATCTGCTAGTTTAGCTTATCTGAATGCTGAATCTCCAGTCGCTGTGAAAACATTCAAAGTTCATGCTGCATGCCTGACCAGTGTCGGGTATACATTCAAGCTGCTTCTGTTAGTATCTTAGAGAATCCTAAATTTAATGTTTGATTGTTTTGCTGTCGAATGGAATGGTCTCAAAACGAATTATTTCCTCAGTGGTATTTCCTTTCACAGTCAGGTGATCTGGATGTGAATTTTCTTTGGTTCAGGCAGCCTTATTTAATTATAATACTGTTTACAATCCAAATTAAATGCTGGCATTGATTGGAACTTGTGTTTTTAAAATACTATAGCTCTAGCCAGAAAGCGCAAGTACTTAAACAGGTGTGGTATATCGACAAAGTCATTCTCTATTCTAAATTTATGCTCCCATATGGAAATATCCTATCGTAAGCCTTCAGATCTATTCTAGGCTCTGATCTTCGCTGGCTGTGGAAAATGGTTAAATCTTTTTCAGCATCTATCAGCCCTGCAAACTCTTCACTTGCAAAGGATGTAGTTATATACCATGCAGTAATAATGGACTTGTTGGCATATTTACTAAGAAACCTGAAATCCTGGATCAAGTTGTATTGAGTTGACAGAACAAAGTTTAACTATCTTAATCAAAATGTGACGCCACAGAAATTAGTGACCCTTGACTGCAGCGGTTCTCTTGACCAGCTTTTGTAAAGATTCGTGGATTCTTGTTTATCAGTGTTACCTCCAAATATGCCAATCCATGTGAGTCTGAGAGCATACATAATATCTCACTCACCACTTACTTTGTTCCAGAACAAATCAGTTGATTTACAGTGCACATTTATTCCTGATTTCAAGAATGCAATGCTTCTCTATAATGAAGGCAAGCTTCAATGTTAAAGTCTTAAGTATTGTATGTTACCTCATGCCATGTCTGGCATTATATGCAACTTCCAAGTTAGACTGTAAGACACAGCAGAAATTAGGTCATTTGGCCCGTAGAGTTTGCTCTGCCATTCAATCATGGCTGATAAGTTTCTCAACCTCATTCTCCTGCTTTCTCCCTGTAATCTTTGATCTCCTTCACAATCAAGAACCTATCTATCTCGGTCTTAAATATACTCAATGACTTGGCCTCCACAGCCTTCCACAGCAATGAATTCCATAGATTCACCACTCTGGCTGAAGAAGTTTCTCCTCATATCCGTTTACTCTAAGACTGTACTCTCGAGTCCTAGTCTGTCCTGCTAATGGAACTGTCTTCCCAACGTCCACTCTGTCCGGGCTGTTCAGTATTCTGTAAATTTCAATTAGATCCCGTCTCATCCTTCTAAACTCTATCGAGTATAGACCCAGAGTTCTCAAACGTTCCTCATGTGTTAAGCCTTTCATTCCTGGGATCATTCTCGTGAACCTCCTGTGGACCAGCTCCAGGGGCCAGTATATCCTCCTTGAGGTATAGGGCCCAAAATTGCTTTCAATATTCTAAATGTGGTCTGACCAGACCCTTTTAAAGCCTCAAGTACATCCCTGCTTTTATCTTCTAGTCCCCTCGAAATAAATGCCAACATTGTATTTGTCTTCCTAACTACCAACTCAACCTAAGAGAATCCTGGACATTTGTCTCCCAAGTCCCTTTCCACTTCAGATTTCTGAATTTTCTCCCCATTTAGAAAGTAGTCTATTGCCTGTATTCTTCTTACCAAAGTGCATGACCTTACAATTTCCCACATTGTGTTCCATCTGCCACTTCTTTGCCTCCTCTGCTAACCTGTCTAAATCCTTCTGCAGCCACTGCGCCGCCTCAATAGTATCTATCCCTCCACCTATCTCTGTATCATTCGCAAACCTAGCCAGAATGCCCTCAGTTCCTTCATCTAGATCATTAATGTATAAAGTAAAAAGTTGTGGTCCCAACACTGACCCTTGTGGAACACCACTTGTCACCGGCTATCATCCTGGGTAGGACCCTTTTAACCCCACTCTCTGTTTTCTGCCAGACAGCCAATCTTCTATGCATGCTAGCACATTGCCTCTAACACCATGGGCCCTTATCTTACTCAGCAGCCTCCTGTGTGGCACCTTGTCAAAGTCCTTCTGGAAGTCCAATTAGGTAACATCCATCTAATCTGCTAGTTACCTCCTCAAAGGATTTTAACAGATTTGTCGGCTGTGGCCGACTCTTGATGAAGCCGTGCTGACTTTGCCCCATTTTACCATACACTTCCAAATATTCGGGAATCTCCTCCTTCACAATGGACTCCAAAATCTTACCAACAACTTAGATCAGGCTGATCAGCCAGTAATTTCCTGTCTATTGCCTTACTCCCTTCTTAGATGGGTGGTTACATTAGTGATTTTCCAGTCCTCAAGATCCGAATGAATATATTCCAACACCTTTAAAGATATAGTATGTTTGCCTCACTCTTTTTTGTCTTAATATTAATGTGGTGTTTTCAATCATATTAATGAATTAGTCTTTAGGAAATTAAGTTGTTGTGTAAAGAAATTGACTTTGGCAAAGTGAGCATTGACAAGAAACTGCTTAAAGGCAAACAACACAATTGTTTTTATATTTTTCTTTGGCAGTTCACAGTAACATTGGACATCTAGCAGCAGATGGAAAACTACAGCCTCCTTCTGCATAGTCTGCTTTTTTGCAAAAGATCTATCTAATAAACACCACAGGTTTTTCCTTTTATGTAGAAACAAAAAAGAGCCCCTTTTGAGGAGTTTCATTGAATCTACTTTGGTACAGTGGCTCAGTGGTTAGCACTGCTTCCTCACGGTGCCAGGGACCCATGTTTAATTGCATCCTCTGGCAACTGTCTGTGTGTGGAGCTTGCACGTTCTCCCTGTGTCTGCGTGGGTTTCCGTAAACAATCCTCGCGGCTCATGACTGAATGGGCCTTAGTGTGAGCTAGATTATAGGAAGCAGTTTGAATGACACAACATCTTAAACCAAAAGATGAACGAGCAGAATTAGGCAATTTGGCCCATTAAGTCTGCTTCACCATTCAATCATGGCTGCTATTTTTCTCAACTCTGTTCTCGTGCCTTCTGTGATCCACTTACTAATCAAGAATCTACCTGTCTCAAAGACATTCAACGACTTGGCCTCCACAGCTTTCTGTAGCAATGAGTTCCACAGATTCACCACTGTCTGGCTGACGAAAGTCTTCCTTGTCTCAGTTCTAAAGGGTCAACCCCCCTCACTCTGAGGCTGCGTCCTCAGGCCCTGGTTTTTCCCACTAGTGGAAACGTCATCTTCACATCTACTCTATCCAGGCAAATTTCTGAGATCCCCTTGTATCATTCTAAGCACTGAGTACAGACCTAGAGTTCTCAATCTCTCCTCGTGTGACAGAGCCGTGTTTAAGAAAAATTAATTGTAGATGTTAGATAACAGGGTCTTCCCTGAAGAAGGGTCTTAGACCCGAAAAGTCAGCTTTCTTGCTCCTCTGATGCTGCTTGGCCTGCTGTTTTCATCCAGTTCTACACCTTGTTATCTCAGATACTCCAGCATCTGCAGTTCCTACTATCTCTGAAACAACTGTAGATGTTAATTTTATTGATACAGAAATTAGTGTATATGTGTGAGGAAATAACTCTCGCAAAACACCAGAAAGTTCAATTTTGTGTCCTTTGTCACTAAAATTTCAGATTCTCTGTTCAGAACTTCTAGATATTTTTGCAAACTGTTTTGGTATAGTCTTTTTGTGGAATTGGTTTGTAGGATAGAATAATTGTGTGCAGAATAAAAATATATGCTTTATTTATTCTCAAATTTCCTCTATTGCTTGGAGAATATGCATTATAGTGTGCTTATGCCATTGTTTTACCACAAGCTTTTAAGAGACTGCATATCCCAATGCAGTGTGATGGAATACTCCCCACTTACCTGGATGGGTGCAGCTCCAACATCACTGAAGAAACTTGACACCATCCAGCCCGCCTGTTTGGCACTACATCCACAGCATTCACACTCTCCGTCACCAATTCTTGGTAGCAGTAGTGTGTACTGTCTACAGGATGCATTGCAGAAATTCACCAAAGATCCTCAGACAGTATCTTCCAAACCCATGACCACTTCCATCTAGAAGGACAAGGCCAGCAGATATATGGGAACACCCCCCACCGTCTTCAAGTTCCCCTCCAAGCCAGTCACCATCCTGACTTGGAAATGTATTGCCGTTCCTTCACTGTCACTGGGTCAAAATCCAGGAAGTCCCTCCTTAATGGCATTGTGGGTCAATCCACAGCAGGTGGACTACAGCAGTTCAAGAAGGCAGCTTTCCAACACACATGAAGACCAAATAGGGATGGGCAGTGCTAGCCAGCCAGTGACGCCCACATCCCACAAATGACTAAAAAAAAATTTAAAAAAAAACACTTCATCTGTCTGTGAACATTTCCTTCATTTGCAAAGTTTAAGTGCACCCAAACTTTGGATGCTGGAGCAAACATTATTGGAATTCTTGCTCAGTCCTCCAGTAGATCCTCAGACTTTGTCTTTGGCCATCTAGATCAGTTTTGTTAGCTTTCGTTCAGGCCTGCTTTGCTTGCATGATTGTATGTATGTCACACTAAAAGAAAAACCGAATTTTGGATTGGGGTTATACACCTCTGAATGCAATATCATCCAAGAACGATTTGGGTAAAGTTTGGATCAGTTTTCTTGGTATAAGGATCACACTTAATTTATCAAAACAGATTAATTTTACACTTTGCTATCAATTTCTTGTTGAGCATCGTAATTTATGTATTGAATTCCTTGAACAATGATACGAAGGCCTTGGTCAAGAGAATATGCATGTAGATTGTGGTCATTATCAATGCATTTATTACTGTGCACTAACTTTTCAAATTTGTTTACTGATGCAAGCATACATAGGTTGAAGCCTTCTATAGAGAGGCTTTATTTGTTTTCACGAAATAACATTCCTCCCTTTCTTGCAGGTATGACAGTGAGTGCAATGGCTGCTTTAATACTAATGACGACATCCATAGTGTCTGTGGTGGGTGCACTGTATCTAAGTTACATCCTGTACTTTGTACTGAAGGATTTTTGCATAATTTGCATTACTACATATCTCCTGAACGTCACACTTTTCATCATCAACTATAAACGACTGGTTTACTTGAATGAGGCCTGGAAACAGCAACTCCAATCCAAACAGGAATAATCTCAATGATCTGCAAACTTAACACCTGGAGAGCCTGCTTCCATTATGTCTATTTGGCAGTAATTCTTTTTGAGAGAAATGTATATGATAAAAAGAAAATCAAAATCATTGAGAAACAATTTTTTTAAATTGAATACTTGTGTGGGACCCTGGACTTACTTTGGTTTATCCTCCCTCACATGAAGATAAATAGACAAGCCAACTGAAAGCAAGCTTTAACTGTATTACACATTCCTTCGAAGATCTTAATTGAGAAACTCGCATACACTAAGTGATTAAGTATCCATCCCACCGCCCTGCCCCCCCCCCTCCCCCACCATAAAAGTAAACTGCGTGTTAAATTGTGAATGAAAGTGCCTTTGTTCAAGGAATTTTTTTTAAAAAATCATATACAAGTGTTTTTATATTGCACAGGAAGTGACTAATGGCATCCTTGAGTCTTGGTGGTCTAATTAATGGGTCTGAAAATTTGTCTATCTTGGCTAAATGACCTGCTGTGAATGCTCAATGTCCAAATTCTTCCAATACAGTTGGAATTTGTCTTGAGAGATGGTATTGTGGTCCTCTAGGACTAACTTTTTTTGAGTGCATGGATGATTTTAAAAGGCCAGCAACTATGCAGTCACAACATGCCACAAAGGTATTTAAACTAGGACATTTTGGAGTGCGAGGAAGTTCTTGTCACAGCTTGCTAGGATTTTAAATGAGCTTCAGTGAATCTAATAGTTCAATACCAAGAGTCTTAACCATTATGGATTTGACTAATATTGAGCCAATATTTCATGTAAAAAGTATATCTCTCAAAAATTGACCCTTTTTTTAATAAAAGTGCAGTCAATTGGTCAGTGATTTTTAACAAGTTAAAACATGTTCATGTTGCACTTTAGGAGATTTTTATTTTGAATTCTAGTTTAAGGTTTATTTCAGTATTTTAATACTGCCACTACTAATACAGCGGCATCATGACCAAGACAATATTTGTGGTCAACCAGGCCTATAATGTTTTTTCTTTAAAAAAATCTTGTTTAGGAGACTCCTATTCAATCTGTGTTGCATATAACTTTATTTTTGTCAAAGTAGTATTTTGTTTATATTGAGATCTTAGTTAGGTTGAAAATAGTTTTTCTGTAGTGTAACACCATTGTGCCATGTTAATTAATAGTTGATCATTTCTAAACAGTTTCTACATTAAAATCGTCTACTAATTAATTGGTTGCGTTGGCTGGGATGGAAACTTTATTCTGTATTTGAGTTCAGTTTGACATGTTCAAACATATTCATACATATGGGCACTGCTTGAACAAAAAAAACCTTTCATTCTATTTAAATGGCTGCTGTTCATAAGTTGGAAAAATACAACTTCGCTGAACATTGATTTTAGATGTTTGTGAGGGCTTGTTTTATCCCACCACCTCATTTTATTCAGATGGACATTTAGGTGGAATAGGTTTTTGCTTGGCTTTGAAATATCCTTGCCAATGTGGTTCAGTGCCTCCAAGTATTGTTGAAAAGAGTTGTAGTTGTGCATATTCATTATTCGATGGTATACTGACCACCTATCATGTTTTAATTGAGATCTTTTGTATTCTTACAGAAATTGAGCTCTCAGTTAAGTGTTAGTGCCCCCAAAATAGTTTAGCAGCAAATTTTAAGGTTTTATTTTCAAACTTGATGTAATTATTTACACCAAGAAGCATCCCAAGTCATTGAGCAAGCTGATACCCTAACAGCCTTCTAAATCTCCAAAGTAGCTTATGATTTCATGAGAAGGAGGTTACTTTCATTTTGTAGAACCCAACCTGTTGAACTGTATTGTCTAAATGATTACTAGATTAGTGTAATACTTGGAAGTGGTGACAATTGGTTCATAGTAGCAGTGTTCTTCTGACTGAAACTTCTAAAAACCTAATGCCTATGAACCAAACAAACTTCAATAAAATATATCAATGTTTGTATACCTCAGAGACTGTGTTCATAACACAGGATCCAGCTGATGTGACTGATAAATCTATAGTCACCCAGTAGTTAATTATACTTTACCCTGCCTACTTGCCAATGTAGAATTGTGTTTAAAAGATGGGGCAATGTTTTCCATCAGGTATCTACTATTGGTAGAAAATCCAGTTCCATCAGATTTTATATTTGCAGATGGGCAGTTGTCTAACAGAGTTTTTCTTTTGTTGAACTTAAATCTTGTTAATGTGTAGGATGCTGTACATGTAAACATAGTAATTAATGCACTTGATATTTTCTGAACACTAAATTTGCTGTTTTTTAGTGTATCTTTCCCAAATTGGGTTTTTTTTTTTAAGCCCTTGTGCTGTAAATGTTTTGTTGGCAAATTTTAATGCAGTTACTACATTCATCCTATAATGCAAATAATTGAGGATGTTGGGTACAGTTAAAGCTTGTCTCAAAGGATATAATCTTGGACATGGGGGAATTGCATTTCTTGTATCTGTGCTCATTGAAGCTGCTGGTACAGTAAGTTACCTGAAGTCTGTCTCTGAGCTCTAGAAGACCACTGAATGCTATTATACTATTATTGTGACATTCCTGTGACCCAATAAGCTGTAAAAATTCCAAAAGAGTTTACTGATACTGTAGTACCGATACTTTATATCTTGGCTGTGGATGATACTTCTGCTCATCTTTGATCCTGTTTTTGATGTTGAACTATACTAGGTAACTGCAATTCTACATATGTTTGATTCGAAACAACTCTAATATTGATTTTTAGCCAATGTGTTGAGCTTGGCTCAAACGTTTTACTTCGTGCACCTCCTGGTGTAATGCCTTTACTAACAGCAGAGGGATGGACAAATTTAAAACCTTAAAAGTCCAGTTATATTTACCCTTTTATTTCCCCACCATGATTTGTTTATATTGCACTGTCTAGCATGAAGCCCATGTTTACTGCTCAAGATGTACTGTAACTATAGATTCATTCCTATTGATACTGGCCTATCAGTACTTATTCCTGGTATCGGCATTAATACAGGCATGAGCAGATCCCTAATTTTGAAGCGGTAAACAAAAACAGTTTCCATTACAGTAAATCATTGTCTATTCAAAGTGAAAGGGTGACAAATGCTCTTTATTTTTGTAAAACTATTTAGCATGGCAGAAGTAGTATGTTCTTGATCTGTATAATATGTTCCATCAGAGTTATTTATTAATGCTGCTTCAAGCTCATGAGCACATGTGTTAAAAACTTTTAAGGTGGACTCTGGGCATTGATCCCCTTCACAGCCACAGATGGGAACGGTTTTATAATAGGTTCAGGAATATGATTTTGCTAAATAGCAAAAATTGTAAATATGTATGAATGTGTATTCATTGCACAGAATTTTTTGGTATGAAATAAATGTAGAATCTACATGAGGTCTTCTGCGATTTGTGTGCTAATTTTGTTTATAATAATTGCTCCCGCTACAGGTGGTCCCTGTTTTGTGAACTTGCAAATGAGATCCCATATTAATATTGATTTTAAAGATCCAACTTGCAAAACAATTGCTCATACTTAAAAATGCACTCCGTAACAAGCCCATTTGTAACCTGGGACTACCTGTTGTCATAAATTATTGAAAGTAAACTTTTAAGGGCTGTTCAAATTGCGTCTAAGAACCAAGGAAACTACCACAGCTTCTTGATAAATCTTACAAGGTAAAGCAAATATTTTTTTCTTGTCCTTATTTGTTTACAGCAACTCGTGTGGATTAACAATATAATAATTAGCTATAAATTGGTTTTGCTTAAGCTATGTGATGAAATATGAAGTATACTGTGTTCATATCATTACATTGGCCATTACAATTGTGTTTAAAGAATTTCTTAATTGCTCATCTGTTACAAAGGAGTTGTCGAGTGAAAGAAATCCCTGATACTCTATAAGTAACAATTTGTTTTATCTAACTTTACCAGTTAAATTAACAGAACTGCTAACAAACCTAACTATTCCCAAATAAAACAAAATTCTTATGGTATGCTGTTCCAATAAATATAAGTCTCACTTATACCAAAGTAAGTTTTAACTTATTTTTCTTATTAATCTCTCAATTACAGCCAAGATAAGTCTTCTGGGCTTGTTCTTTTCCTTTTCTGCTGTCCTCCAGTCAAGAACGTATTCCTCCATAGAATTCTTCTTTCAGGAATATTAGTTAAGAGTACTGCTGTACCTTTACTGAAAATGATGGTTTTGTGAGAGCCAGTGATTCATTCTTTATAGCTGACAGCTGTTTGCTTGGCAGATGACAGTTGACTGTCACACTGCTTTTTTTTCAAATGGCCTGTTCTTTTATACCCTTGATGACCTATCGATTTTTTTTTTTTTTAAACAATAGGATTGGTCCTAGGTAGTCAAATCCATCAGAATTAAATTTAATTCTGGTTTTGATTATCTAGGGCCTGGTTTAAATTAATTGGCTAAATTCAAAAATCTTTGTCTTGGTAAAAATGCTACTTTGCCTGTCATCGGTATAGTCTTTTGATATAATGTTTCAATTTCAAGAACTCTGTGCACTGCTGCTGCCTGCAGACATATTTTAAAAAATCTTTTAAAGGGAACACGCAATCTCCTTTCCCAGCCCCCCATCATTTTACAAACAAAATCTAATGTCCTGCCTTCCAATCCACAAGTATTATACCAACTTTGCAACAGTGCCCACAGCTAACTGTAGTGCACTGCCCCTTCCAAATGAATTTTAATATTGGTCTTAAATTTTTAGAACATTGTGATTAATTTTAAATATGTTCATTATCTACTCAGCTAAATAATTTTTCCCGAAATGAGAACCTTAAGAATGTATGGGTAAGTTTCACCTATTCTGTCTGTATTTTACATGCATTTTTAATTCATTCATATACTAGGGCCATTGCTGGCTAAACCAGTACTTATTACCTATCCTTAATTGCCCTAGAAGTTGCTGGTAAGATACCTCCTTGAACCTCTGCATTGGTTAGATGCACCAAACTGCTGGTGGGAGCGTCCAGGATACTAACCCAGCAACAGTGAAGGAACAATGAGGTAGTTCCAAATCAAGATCGTGTGAAGGGGTACTTGCATGTGGTGATATTCCAATGCATCTGTCAATATCAATCTTCTATGTGGTAGAGGTCACTATCGAAGGAGCTTTTGTGAACTGCTGCAAGGTGATGGACAGGGTGTCAGTCAAGGAAGGTGACTTTGCCTGGATGGTATTGAGCTTCTTGAATGTTACTGGGGCTGTACCCATTGAGGCATGTAGGGCATGTTCTGTCAGTACTGACCTCCACCTTGCAGATGATGGGCAGGCTTTGGAGAGTCAGGAGGGGAAGGTATTTGCTGTTGTAGCTACCATATGCATGGTTAGCTCAATTCAGTTTCTGGTCCATGGGTCACTAATGCCCTTTGAAGAAAATTGTTGTTCTTCTCTGGTCTGGCCCAAAGTGTCTCTCCAGATCCATTGAGATTTCAAATAGCCTCTGTAATTGCATTTCAGGCCAGTACAAAGTGATGAAATTGGATAGACCACACAGCATCAACCTAGGCACAGAAAAGAAAACTCAGTCCTCCTATTTCTACAAAATCCATTTTACTAACAATTATGAAATTGTGCCAATTTGCAAGAGCTGTCCTATTTACTAGACAAGGACAACGTGATGTCGTCATACTCCTGGAAGGGTAGGGTATTGTCTGACAGTATGTCCTATTTCACTGCTGGCACAAGAGTTGACCTGGAGTTCAACATTGTAACTGGAATCTGAGTAGTCTCACGGTGTCAGGAATCCTAATTATCACCCCTACCAAACAATTTTGGACAATCTGTATCTGATCCATAATCAGCACTTTTATAAGAGAACTAATAAACACTTTGAACAAAAGTGTTTAATGAACGATCCGGATCTGTGCTTTCTTCTTGGAACAAAGCATTCTCTAAGTGAAATTTCTGATGTCTGAACTGGTTTTGGCTATTCCAAAAAAAATCACAATGACACAACCACACAATTTCCTAAGGCCTTAAGAATGACTTGAAGTCATCCAAAAACTTGAACAAGGCATTTTAAATCCGAGCAACAGCATGTGTACTCTGTTCGAGTATCTTTTAATCAACTGAACTTGAAGGATTTTGCCTCAGCTTACAGTAGTTTACTTCAAATACCTTTGAAAAACCCTAAAGCTGCCAGAAAAATTCCAAAAATCTTTTAGGTAAATGTTAAAACTGACTATAACTGAAATTAAAGCATGAAAGATTTTCTTTTCTGATCAGAACTTTTCAAAATAGTCCCACGATCCTCCTGTATCTTGGCAAAAAAATCTAAACATTCCAATTACTGTTAAAGGGGGAAAGGGCAGGGGGTGAAAAGCAGAATTCAATTGGTATATTTTGCTGTGAATTCTTGGTTTCTTAAAATAGATAAAATGACAAATGCAGTCACTGGTTTGTAGTTTGCCTTTTATCATAGGACATCGTGCAATTCCAATCCCAAAGCACCAGTTTAATATAAAACTATAACATTTAATAACCATGATACAACTGTGATCAATTTCAACTTTTGCAGTTCACCTTGCTTACAGGGGGCAAAATATGATTACATTCTAAAACGTCTAAAGTTAGCTGCAGATAGAACGGCTGATGCTGGCCTCAGATAACAGTGTGGAGCTGGAGGCCAGGGAGCATCAGAGGAACAGGAAAGCTGACGTTTTGGTTCGGGACCCTTCAGAATTCTTCAGCTAAGACTACTTGTGTTTACGTAGTACTTTCCATCAACACCAGATACCCAAAGTGCTTTGCAGCCAATGAACTATTTTTGAAATGTAGAATACACGAGCCAATTTGTGCATAAAGTCTCAAACAGCAAATGATTATAGCCATATAATAATGCTTTGTGATTTTTACCTGTCTTGATTTATCACATCATTTAAACGGCCACACTTGAATAGTTCATTTTGTGCTCGGGTCCTGGAGTTGGACTTGAACCTTAGGACGAGCACTCTGCCAACTCAGCCATGACTGAATTTTTATCTCTGCAAGAACAGTGTCACCCTTCAAAGTTTTAATGATCTTAAATAGGGTGGTTCAGACACCATTTTGTTAGATTCTTAAGTAGGAAGTTACTTAGATGCACAACAATATTGAACATGCCTGTTTGATTAGGAAAGATTCAAACTAATTCAGCTTGAATAAGTGCCACTTTGTGGCAAAATAGTAGTTTGTGACCATCATAACAGGTCTGTCAATGTCCAAGGAGACTACTTACCAGATAAAAAAAACATTGGAGTTGTAGGAATAACAATGAAGCTTTTGTGAAAGCTCCCAATAGTGATACCAGACACGTTATGCATATAGGATTAGAATTTCAATTTGCCATTAGTACATAGTACACTTCAGTGGGCTTTTAAAAAAATAAACTATGTAATAGTTCTGATGGAGGGTCCCTACCCAAAATGTTGACTTTCCTGTTCCTGATGCTGCCTGACCTACTGTGTTCCTCTAACTCCAGCATCTGCAGTTCTTGCTATCTCCATGTGACGCAGTGTTAACAAAGTCATTATTTTAGCTGAGGCAACAGCTATTCTGTCTTTGTGTTATTAATACTCAATTAAATAATGTCTAATTGGAAATGAACATTTCAAACCTGAACTTGAATGGACAAACAAGCGCCAGTACTAAATGCTGTCTTTTCCAATTTTGAAACGTATGACGAGAAAGCACCTTGACAGAATTTTACAGTGAAAATACTCATCTTCACAAAGTTCAGTAAACACAATATTCATACACCATCTTAGAGTTGAATCAATACTTTGGGGTAATTTTTAAAATATTCAGTCAGGGGCTGTTGGCTTTGTTAGCTGGAACAGCATGTACCTAAGTTTCTGATGGTCGGTCTGGAAAGTGTTATCCAGGGAACCTTCAAATTTACGCACTACTACCACCTATCTAGAAGGACAAGGGAACACCACCTCCACCTGCAGGTTTATCTCAGTCACTCAAATCTGGCTTGGAAGTAGATCACCCTTTCATCACTGTTGCTGGACCAAAAACCTTGATCTCCCTCAACAACAGCCTCCTACACCAAATGGACTGTAGCTGTTGTGGAGGGAGACTGCAGCTCACCATTCTTCTCAAGGACAACTAGGAATGGATGAGAAATGCTGACCAGCCAGCAAAGCCCATAACCCCAGGGAGGAAAAAATATTTCATTTAAAGCTTCTGCATGCAGTTTCTTCTGTATTCTCAGTGGCCACCAACGTGATACCATAAAATAATTATTTAGTCCCATTGGCCAGTTTCCAGTAGCGATCCCGAAGAACGAAAGCTGCTGATTTAGGCTGTCTCTGACGAGTGAAGATCCCCTTTTTGTTCCCAGCTACTCGTTCTGTACCTGCAAGTAAATGAAGGTCTTCATGTAAAGAGTGCATAATTGTAATCTGTCAAAGAAACAGTGTACTTGTATACCTACTGGTGCTTTTAATCCTGAACTAACATGTTTAGTTAAACAACAATAATTTTAAAATCCATTGCCTGTTCCAGTCCAGAATCAACCTGGATGGTATTCTAAAATGAAACAAAGAACCATGGTTGCCCGAGATCTGAAACAAAAACAAAGTATTGAAGAAACTCAGCAAGTCTGGTAGCATCTGTGGAGAGAAAATCAGTGATCAGTTAGAGTCCAGTGACCCTTCTTCAGAACTGGCAGATGCAGCCAAACCTTCTGAGTTTTTCCAGCACTGTTATTGCAAATGCAATACATTGAATTTTCTAATGTATCAAGCCAATTAAGGGTCACTAAATGTGAAACATGGTGACTTTATGAACACACATGAATGATAGGTCTTTCACAACAGTTCTTGCTGCTGCTTTGTCTATTGGGTAGGTCTACATTGTGACAGGCTGGTGTTCATTTTTTTTTTAAAATGAGTTACTTATTGAGTCACTTATTTTCCTTCCCAGTGGCTTTTTTTTTTTAGGTGAGCCAAAGCTTTTCTTTTAAAATACCAAATATAATTCTTTGCCCAGTGCAGACTTACTTCTGTGTTTGTTTCAGATTTCCAGTATCTGTAGTGTTGTACTTTTATTGAAATAAAATTCCACATTTGGAATTCACCATCCACTACCTCCAAGGTAAATATTTGACTATGCTAACAATTCATTTCAGAGCCAGGAAAAATCTTAACACCTCATTCCAATCAACCTTTGCCCTAAATGTATGAGGCTCACAGGATGAGCTCCAAAATCATCCCTGCTTTTGTGTGAATTTTTCCAATACTTCACATTCTTAGCTCACTCAAGTAAATGTGACATTTTAAGGCAAACTCCCACAAACAAGCCTGGGGTGAATTAGGCTCCAACATAACACATTATGTGTAACTAGAGTCTGAAGCAGTAAACTCTTTACTTTCCAGATTCTCCCACTCACTCCACTTCAAAGTGTCGGTAGTTCTCTTGTGGTTATCTTAATGAATAAGTCTGATGTGATACCCCCAGGCTGATACACAGTGATGTCACTAGACTATTAATCCAAATATACCAGGTAGTGCTCTGGGAGCCTGAGTTTGAATCCTGCCAGGGCAGATGGTGGAATTTGAATTCAACTGAAATCTGGAATTAAGAGTTTAATGTTGACCAGGTAACTGTTGATTGACAGAAAAATATCAGGTTCACTAGTACCCTTCAGGGAAGGAAACTGCTGTCCTGCATGTGACTGACTCACCATATGGTTGACTCTTAACTGCCTTCTGGGTAATTATAAATGGGCCATAAATGCTGGCCAAGCAGACAATGCCCACATCCCTTAAATGAATAAACTAAATTGAGTCGGGGAAAGGTACAAGTCATGCACACGAATATTTCCATGTCTGTGTGATTGATCAACTGAAATGAAAATTATAAACCCGATAAATCCCTATGGAAAAGCAAAATACTGCAAATAATGGAAATTATTTTTAAAAAGTTAAGTTCTTTCCCCATAGATGTTTCCTGACCTACTTCTAGCGTTTTCTGTGTTTAAGTACATTACTTACTTTGAGCAGTCATGAAGTCTGCAAAATTCCAGATTAGTTCTCCAATCAGATAGTCTTTTCTTCTTTCATCAAATACCACAAAATACTCCTGCATGACAGCCTTTTGGTACTCTTCTGAAAACATTACTGGGGGATCCTTAAAGCACAAATTTATGTAAATCACAATAATATTCATTCAATCTGATCTATAACATGCATTTCCTGTTGGTTATTTCTATCTCAGTTGACTGTCACATTCAAAATGATCATGAGTCATTTCAGCTCGGTCTCCAAGGTGGGTAATAGTGTTTTTCACAGTTTCCGCCTCTTCATTTCTATTTCAGAAAAGGCTTTCAGCTGCTCATTTCTCTATTCAGACATAGCCTTGCTATCTAACTTATTGGTATTCATCATCACTTTCATAACCATTAGCCACTCCACTGTTCTTAATCACATAACTGTGAAGGAGGCCATTGTGTGCGTGCATGCTTTGGCTCTCTAAATAGCCCCTGATGCGATGCTTATTCTCCTGCCTTCTGCCATAATCTCTAAAGACCTGATCTTAACTCCTTTTGAATGCTTCATTGAACCTGCCTGTACCACACACGCAGGCAGTGCATTCCAGGCATTAACTACTCATTGTATCAAAACATTTTTGTTAATTATTCCAAATCTGTGCCTTCTCATTTTTTCATCATTTAATGAGTGGGAACATTTGCTCCCTATCCACTCTGTCCAGATAGTTCATGATTTTGAATATGTCTAATCATTATCTTCTCCAAGGAAAACCATGCTGACTTCTCCAATTCATCTTCATAACTGAAGTTCCACCTCCCTGGAACCACTCATATGAATCTTTCCTGCATTTTCTCTAATGCAGTCACATCCTTCCTCACGGTCCTGAATTGCCAACAGCTAGATGTAACACTTCAGCTGAGACTGCACTGTTTTTTCAAAATCTAAATTTAACTAACCTCCTTGCTCTTGTAATCTATGCTGCTCTTCCACCATAATGTCAAAAACGGAGGTGTTCACTGATGATTGCACAATGTTCAGCACCAGGTACAATTCCTCAGGATACTGAAGCAGTCCATGTCCAAATGCAGCAATATCTGGATAAGTGGCAAGTAACATTAACACAGCAATGACCATCTCCAGCAAGAAAGGATTCAACTATCACCCCTTGACATTTCAGTGGCATTGTCATTATTGACTGCACCACTCTCAAAATCCTGGGGTTTTGACCATTGACCAGAAACTGAACCCGACCAGCCCTACAAATAGTACAACAAGGGCAGGTCAGGCATTTCTGATGAAGGGTCTAGGCCTGAAATGTCAGCCTTCCTGCTCCTATGATGCTGCTTGGCCTGCTGTGTTCATCCAGCTCTACGCCTTGTTGTCTCAGGTGCTAGGAATCCTGTAGTTCACCACCTGCTCCCATAAGCCTGTCTGCCAGTACTACTGCCCATCCACTATTGCTTGTAGCCCCTGTAGATTTTAGCCACCCAAGGTGCCATGGACTGGACTGGACTCACCTGGAGAGAGGCAGATATATCAGTACTCAGGGGAGGTGAATAGGGGTTGTAGAGTTGGATATATTAAGGGGGCTTCTGCAATACCTGCCTGGTGGTCACCCAATTCCTTTCCCCTTACCTGTTTTTAAACAATGTGATGATCAGGTCAAAAAAAGTGTTTTTCTCAAAGCTGTCAATCTCACAGATGTATTACAGTGACTCGCAACTGTTCCTCCAAACCCAGAATTTGACCTGCTGCTATTGATCATACTGCCTGCAACTGCGGTTATCCAGGACACAGGAAAAGGCCTGCTGTTCAAGCACAGAGCATGAACACTCGAGACTGGAACAGCCCAATCATTCCTCTATTGGTTAATTAATAACATTGTTACTGCTAATAAACCTTACCAATATTCATAACCTTACAAAAACTTAATAAGCCTACGACCATAAGATATAGGAGCAGAATTAAGCTATTCAGTTCATAGAATCTGCTCTGCCATTTGATCATGGCTGATGTTTCTCAACCCCATTCTCCTGCCTTCTCCCTGTAACCTTTGATCCCTATCTGTCTCTTTCTTAAATACACTCTATGACTTGGCCTCTATAGCCCTCTGTGGCAATGAGTTCCATAGATTCCCCACCCTCTGGCTGAAGAAATCCCCCCTTCATTTCAGTTCTAAAGCGTCTTTCCTCCGCTCTGAGACTATGCCCTCGGGTGCTTGTCTCTCCTAGTAATGGAAACATCACTCCACATTCACTCCATCCAGGCCTCTCGGTATTCTGTAAGTTTCAATCATATTCCCCCCTTATCCTTCTAAACTCCACTAAGTACAAATCCAAAGTCCTCAACTGCTCCTTATATGACAAGGCCTTCCTCCACAGGATCATTCTTGCAAACCTCTTCTGGATGCCCTCCAAAGCCAGCACATCCATCCTGAGATACAGAGCCCAAAACTGTTCTCAATATTCCAAGTGTTGTCTGATCAGATCCTTATACAGCATTAGCAGTACATCTCTGCTCTTTTATTTGGGTCCACTCAAAATGAATGCTAATGTTGCATTTGCCTTCCTACCTGCCAACTGAACCTGCATGTTAACCTTAAGAGAATCTTGAACTAGGACTCCCGGGTCCCTTTATTCTTCAGATTTCCAAAGCCGTTCCCATTAATAAAATAGTCTACATCTCTATTCTTTCCAAAGTACATAACCTCACACTTTCCCATATTGTATTCCATCTGTCACTTCTTTGCCAACTCTCCTAGATTGTCCTAGTCCTTTTGTAGCCTCAACACTACCTGTCCCTCCACCTATCTTTGTTTCGTCTGCAAATATAGTAACAATGCCCTCAGTTCCTTTGTCCAGATCGTTAATATGTAATGTGAATAGAACACAGACCCTTGTGGAACTCCACTAATCACCGGCTGCCATCTTGAAAAAGACCCCTTTATCCTCACTCTCTGCTGGTCTACCAATGCCAGTATTTTTCCCCTAACATCACGGGCTCTTATTTAGCAGTCCGCTGTGCTGCATCTTGTCAAAGGTCTTCTGGAAATCCAAATAGATCATGTCCACTGGCTCTCCTTTGTCCATCTTTAAAAATGGATGAGATTCACCAGTATATTCCTTGGTTTAGATAAAGTAAATACTCACAAGCCAATTAACCTGCTTCTTTACAGTGCTACAATTCCATTTGATTCCCCTGAAGGTGAGATCAGATTGGCGCCTGTTAGAAAATTTATTTTACGTTCCCACTCCTGGTTTCTCTTTCCCACAGCTCCAATTCAACTCTCACTTTCTCCACATTGCTTTCCATTTCTATTGCTCTGACCAAACTCTCTCTTTCCTTGCCTTGCTTTACCTCCACTCCTGGTATCCAGCTGCTCTGACTGAGGGATGAGGATGTTTCTATAAAACTAAGATTGAACTGTAGGTGTAAAATTTATATTTATTAAGTTTAAAAATGTGTAGGTGGAGGGCATTATTTGAGGTTTCACTTGACTACAAAAGGAAGAGATACTGGAGGCTCTTGTGGCACAGTTGTAGTGTCCCAACTCTGGAGCAGAAAGTCTGGCTTTAAGTCTCACCTCAGGAGCTGTTGGCCGCAGGGACATACAAAAAGAGAGAGTTTGGTCAGAGCAATGGGAATGGAAAGCAATGTGGAGAAAGTGAGAGTTCAATTAGAGCTGTGGGAAAGAGAGAAACCAGGACTGTGAAGGTAAAGTAAATTTTGGCCATGGATATGTTATAACACAAGCAACTAGGTTTACATATGCATATTAATCTACTACAACCTTCTAACTGATTAAAGTTTTAACAACACCTTAGGTTTGTTTAGTACATCTTCAATGGTGTGACCCTTTGATCTTTTACTTATAAATTCTGTGCCTGATGCCACCTCTCTCACTAACACCTGAAGGAGGAGCGAGGCTCCAAAAGCTTGTTTTCAAATAAACCTGCTGGACTATAACCTGGTGTCGTGTGATTTCTGACCTTGTCCACCCCAGTCCAACAAGCACCTCCACATCATGACTTTAAAACAGATACAGCAAGCTTTTTACTAACTAGCACCTATGGGACAAGAGTGTGCGAGTCGATCAATATTCCAGATAATCAACAGGCACACATAGCCGCAGTACACCCTGATCAAGCGAAGCTTCAAGACATCAACATCCCTCAACATACCTTTTAAAAACATCAACACACCTCCTAAAATCATATAGTAAGAGAAACATAATGCAAGAGTATACACATCACTGTTACTCTTACATCACAAATACTGGGACACAGCAGTAGATCACGGCATTTTATATTGCCAGTTAAAACAAAGCTCGCTTACTTTCTGAAACTGTGGTAGTTGAGTTGGGAAGTTTATGCTTTTAATGTTTCACTTCTATGCGTGAGACCGAGTAAGGATTTGCTCCAGTATTATCCTTTACTAAGGAACTTCCTAGATTAGAACAATAAATCCTGCTTTACCACTAAAGTTCTTTGAGGTGCCATGAAATGGCGCATTTGGAATTTCAACAAGATGGAAGCCACCACTGTCCTCTACCTATTTCAGCTACTTTCCTTTTATTATGAACAGACTTTTAAACACCACAAAACTCTATTTCCATTATCCTATCCCATTCATCTCACCCCTATCCTTGCTGACCTGCTTTGCCTCCCAAGTCCCCCCATACTTCAGCTTTAAAATGCTCATCCTGGTGAATAAATCACCCATTCAGCCATGTCTTCTACCTTCCTCCTACTATTGGTGGATTATAACATCAGTTATCTACTGTACACACTCTGAAGTTTCCATATGCCTCTCCATCTTTAAAGCCAAAATTCATCTCTTTGACTAAGCTGCTGGTCAGACTAAATATTTCGTCTTTATCTTTTTATGAATTATTGTCAGATTAAACATCTACAAACCACATTAGAATCTATTCTGGATGAAACAAGGAAAAGCAACTCCAATTGTTTGTTTTGTACCAAACATGCTACCAATCATACATCTACATAAAGGTGCACAAACATGATAGGAATTTCTTGTCTGTTCATTTCTATTTTCCTTTTGTTTGATTAGTTAGACTAGCATTAGGCTTACATACAGTCATGCAATTGTTGATGCTTCCTATACTTACACTGTGCAGTCCTGCAATAGTATCAGCTCCATATTCACTCTGAATAATTGGTTTTTGGTATTTATTGTACCAGTTTTCAAACTGATTGTTAAGTTGTAATTGAATGACCTCCAAATGGCCTGCATCATGGTACCACGAAAAATAGCTGTTCACGCAAATAACGTCGGTGTATTGCATCTGTGAAAACATAACCAGCCTTTTACTTTTCCAGAAATGTGTCTTTCCAGTAAGCAGCTTGAACTCTGAAAAGTTAGTGTATATTTCAAAAATCAAATTCTTAGCAATGAATTTTCAACACTTGACGATTTCTGAAGGAAGTAAGAGTTGCAATTCAAACACAGTGCAACCAACAACCACTGCATAACTAATTCTGTGGGGTCAGCAATGAAGTAAATTCAGAAAACAAATACAAAAAACAGCATTAAAACTTTTAGAGAGCTTGAAACATGGATAATATTCAGGGTGTCAGATTGAACCTGCTGTCACACAGTGAAAAGGACAAAAAAGTGAAGTTCCCCCTTTTCTCATGTCAGAAATGTAAATGTTTGCCTCAGAAACATGTTGCTGACACAACCCACGAAGCCACAGTGTTCACAGATCATATCAGATTTTTAACCTCACAGGAAAGAATAAGCACAAAGATAATCATTTCTCTCTCAAACTGACATTAGCTCAACATCACAATCATTTATCATTTGTTGATCAAACTTCACTTCCTGTAGTTACTTTGTAAAAAAATTTGTGTTGTAGTTACTTTGTACAGTCACTCCCAGCTTCTGATATCCTTGTGGTTAGCACTGCTGCCTCACAGCGCCAGGGACCCGGGTTTGATACCACCCTTGGGCGACTGTCTGTGTGGGTTTCTTCCGGGTGCTGTGGTTTCCTCCCACAGGAGGATGTGCATGCTAGGTTTGTTAGCCATAGGAAATGCAGGGTTACAGGCATAGAATAGCATTGGGATGCTCTTTGGAAAGTTACTGTGGTCTCGATGGGCCAAATGGCCCGTTTCCACACTGTTGGGATTCAATGAATATTTGTTAACAAGAAACTCTTTCTTAAAAAAAAGGCACAATCTTAGGTATATTGTCCATATTATATATTCTCATTGGATGGTCAATTAATACATGTGATCTCAGAGGAACCTCCTCCCAGTATGGCTGAAGTACAGCAAAAAAATTAGCTAGCCACTTCCAAAGAAGTTAGTTTTCATTTTTATCTTGTGCTTCAGATCTTCAGAAACCCAATGTATTGCAAGCAAGTTGAACAGGTTCAAAATTTGAATGGATTTCATTTCATTCTGTAATGACAAATGACTATTTAATTACTCACAGCTTTGTCATTCTCATAGCTGGTGTCTGTAACAAAGGTTACAGGCCTGGTTGGATCCATTGCTTTAGTAGAGGATATTAACGTCCTTTTTTAAAAATAAAATTTAAAAAGCATTATAAACAAAAATACATGCCACATGTTTAAGCAATAAATCAATTCCACACGAAACTTTAAAATATACACCCAAAACATTCACAATTTTGAAATTTAAATCATGAAAATCCTTACAATACACTGATCTTACTTGAAGTAATGATTTGCTTGTGGCAGTCCAGATGCTGGTTCATTCGCAACAGACCACATCACTACAGACGGCCGGTTTTTATCTCTGTGCACTAGTTCTTCCATTACACTCAAATGATGAGCAAGGGATTTATTTCCAAAGCTCACACTTTTTAAAAAAAAAACATTGGAAAGAGATTTGATTAACATTTGTAGATACAGAAGGTAACCTGTGGAAAAAGATAGGTTTTATGCTTTGTAACAGTTGTTATTGGGTTACTCATTAATAGTGATTACATTAGTCGAACTGTTCTTTCACTATTGGGGCATTCAAGATCTGGTTGGACACAAAATCTATGATTTGATGCACGTATGCATGAAATGTAGACCTATCATCTTAATTCGATTCAGAGAAGGTTTACTTGACTAATGCCGAGAATGGGCAGGTTGTCTTTTGAGGAACAGGAGAGGCTTGTATCACTTAGAGCTTAGAACAGCAAGAGATAATTTCATTGAAGATCCTGATGGACTTGACAGGGTGGATGTGGAAGATTCTGGCAGGAGAATCCTGAACTAGGGGCTCTCAGTTTCAAAATCAGAGATTGCTCATTTAAGACAGGGATGACGAGATTTCTTTCCCCTGAAGCCTGACTGTCTTTGGAATTGTTATCCTCAAAATACAGTGGAGAAAGATTCTTTGAATTCTTTTTAAGGATAGATTCTTGATAAGCAATGGATGAAAGATATCAGGGATAGGCAGTTAAAGTCAGATCAGCTATGGTCTGATTGAATGGCAGGGTAGGCACAAAGTGTCAAGTGGCTGACTCCTGCTCAGGATTAGTGTGTTTTTATGTATAAAACTTTCAATTTTGTTTCAAACTTTTGCGATAGCTCAGACTGCAGCTGATATTTTGAAGGCCATTCCTGGTACTGCATGTGATTTAAGTTCCATCCAAAACATTATCAGTTATCTGCTTTCCGGAGGGACAACTCTCTCCGTGACTCCCTTGTCCGCTCCACACTCCCCTCCAGCTCCACCACACCCGGCACTTTTCCCTGCAACCGCAGGAAGTGCTACACCTGCCCCCATACCTCCTCCCTCACCCCCATCCCAGGCCCCAAGAAGACTTTCCACATCAAGCAGATGTTCACCTGCACATCTGCCAATGTGGTATACTGCATCCGCTGTACCCGGTGTGGCTTCCTCTACATCGGGGAAACCAAGCGGAGACTCGGGGACCGCTTTGCAGAACACTTACGCTCGGTTCGCAACAAACAACTGCACCTCCCGGTCGCGAACCATTTCAACTCCCCCTCCCATTCCTCAGACGACATGTCCATCCTGGGCCTCCTGCAGTGCCACAACGATGCCACCCGAAGGTTGCAGGAACAGCAACTCATATTCCGCTTGGGAACCCTGCAGCCCAATGGTATCAATGTGGATTTCACAAGTTTCAAAATCTCCCCTCCCCCCACCGCATCCCAAAACCAGTCCAACTCGTCCCTGCCTCCCTAACCTGTTCTTCCTCCCACCTATCCCCTCCTCCCACCTCAAGCCGCACCTCCATCTCCTACCGACCAACCTCATCCCGCCCCCTTGACCTGTCCGTCCTCCCTGGACTGACCTATCCCCTTCCTAACTCCCTACCTACACTCACCTTTCCTGGCCCCATCCCCGCCTCTTCGACCTGTTTGTTTCTTCTCCACCTATCCTCTCCTCTATCCCTCTTCTATCCGCCTCCCACTCTCTCCCTATTTATTTCAAAACCCCCTTCCCCTCCCCCTTTTCTGATGAAGGGTCTAGGCCCGAAACGTCAGCCTCTCTGCTCCTATGATGCTGCTTGGCCTGCTGTGTTCATCCAGCCCTGCACCTTGTTGTCTCAACTATACTACAGTTAGGATTAGGGAGGTACACTAAATAGTCTTTTGTTTGATAGAAATTCCTACCTCCCAATGTACAACACGGGTGTGGAAAATTCCCACCCTTTCACTTTTCCAGTCCCATTAGGAAAATGCAAAGTGAAGCATTTACTTAATAGCAATTTGACTTTGCAATGTTCAAGGGACATAATTTACTGGATATGGTATAATGTTCATCTTCTTATACACAGTGCATTGCAAGACTTGGTGTAAACAGCACCAGAGAAGATTCATCATCTAAAATGCAGTTCTTGTCTGTTACACTTGAGACCATCAATTTGAGACACATTTGGATTGCTGTAACTTTTATGTAACTTTGTCTATGTATAAAAGATAAAGCCAGAATTTGACCCTGCAATCTGAACAGCAATTACACCCTAATCTCTCAGATTTCACTTAACAGCAACTTGACTATGAGACCTGAAGTAAGCAGTTGAGTGCTATATTTTACAACCACCATTGCCATAGGAGATCATTAGCTCCCTTCTAAATGGTCATCTTTATTCTATAAGATCTGACAATTATATTTTCTGTAAACAACAAAATAAAGGAGTGACAATTCCCTCAGAGATGTCCCAATGAAGGTGGGGACGCAGGAATAAGGAAGCGGAATCAAACTTCAATTTAAACTTGAAGTGTTGCTCAATATATACATAACCACATTATTAACCACAAATAAAATTTTTCACCTAATTCAAAAGAAGCTTTTTCTGAGATTGATAATAAATGGTTTGGTTTCCTTTGTGTGAAATAGACCACAGTCCATTAGGGGGAACACTGGCAATAATTGTGATAATACGTGAAACCAAACTGAATTAAGCAAATAGTGATTCTCTAATTTTCACGTAATTATTTTATAATCAAGTATTTAGCTTTGGGCTGTTGTGGCATGGTGGTAGTATTACCTTTGGGCCAGGAGGCCTGGGATCCAGTCCCATCTACTCCAGAGGTTTGTAATACAATGTTCAAACAGGTACATTAAAAATATCTCAATATTTATCTCAAACAAGTATGCTGTTTTGGAAACTGTAATGGGGAGGATGCCTCACAGGGGAATGGAGCACTGATGGCCAGGTCACTGGTACCAAGACTGGCTCTGCGGTAATGAGGGGTATGTCAGGTTCAAAGTAATCAATGGTGATAGGGAACTCTTGTCAGGGGCACAGACAAACGTTTCTGCAGCTAACAGCAAACTATCAGAATGATGTGCTACCTCTCTGGTGCCAGGGTCAAGGATGTCTCGGAGAAGGTACAGAATATTCTCAAATGGGAGAGTGACCAACAGGAGGTCATTGTACACATTGGTACCAAAAACATTGGAAGAGAAGGGAATGGAGGTTCTGAAGGGAGAAAATAGGAAATTAGGCAGAAAGTTAAAATGTAGGTCCTTGAGAGTAATAATACCTGGATTAGTCCCAGTGCCAAGTGCTAGTGAGAGTAGGAATAGGAGGATAGAGGAGATGAATGCATGGTTGAGGAGGTGGTGCAGGGGGCAAAGATTCACATTTTTGGATCATTGGAATCTCTTCTGGGGTAGAAATGACCTGTGCAAGAGGGACAGGTTTCACCTGAATTGCAAGGAATCAAATATACTGGTGGGGAGATTTACTAGTGCTACTCAGGAGACTTTAAACTATTGGCTGGGTGGGGAGGCGGTGGGGTGGTTTTGGTGGAACCCAAAGAGATGCTGAGAAGTCCGTCTGAGGTTGGTACAGTTGATAACAGGACCAAGTCTAATAGTCAAGGCAGGCAACAGCAAGGGAGAGAACAAGGTAAGACTGATAAATTAAACTGTATTTATTTCAATGTAAGAGACCTGAAAGGTAAAGCAGATGAACTCCTGGCATGGTTGAGGACATGGGACTGGGATATCACAGCAACTACAGAGATGAGAGTCAGGGATGGACAGGACTGGCAGCTTAAACGTTCCAGGGAAATAAGAAAGGGCTGATCACCTTATTGGGATTGTACTATACCCCCCAACAGTCAGCAGGAAATTGAGAAACAAATTTGTAAGGAGATCTCCAATATTTGTAAGAACAATAGGGTTGTAATGGTAGAGGATTTTAACTTTCCAAACATAGACTGGGACTGCCAAAGTGTTAAGGGCTTGGATGGAGAGTAATTTGTTAAGTCTGTACAAGAAAATTTTCTGATTCAGTATTTGGATGTGCCTACCACAGAAGTAGCAAAACATGACCTTCTCTTGGGAAATAAGGCAGGGCAAGTGACTGAGGTGTTAGGAGGGGAGCACTTTGGGGCCAGTGATCATAATTGTATTAGTTTTAAAGTAGTTATGGAAAAGGACAGACCTGATCTAAAGGTTAAAGTTCTAAATTGGAGTAGGCTAATTTTGATGGTATTAGGCAAGAACTTTCAAAAATTGATTGGGAGAACCTATTCGCGGATAAAGCGAGTAGTTATTACTTCAAAATGAGACAACAAGAGTCCAGAGGCAGTATGTTCCTGTTAATGTGAAGGGCAAGACTGGTAGTTGTAGGGAATTCTGGATGACTAGAGAAATTGAGACTCTAGTCAAGAAAAAGGAGGCATATGGCAGGTACAAACAGCTGGGATCGAGTGAATCCCTCAAGGAGTATAAGGGCAGTAGGAGTATACTCATGAAGGAAATCAGGAGGAGAGAACAGGGACATGAGATAGCTTTGACAAACAGGGTTACGGAGAATCCAAAGAGTTTCTACAAATACATTAAAGGCAAAAGAGTGATTAGGGAGAGAATAGGACCCCTTAAAGATTAACAAGACTATCTATGTGTGGAACCGCAGGAGATGGGGCAGATACTAAATGATTATTTTGCATGAGTATTTATTATGGACAAGGATATGGAAGCTAGAGAATGTGGGGAAATAAATAGTGATATCTTGAAAAGTGTCCATATTATAGAGGTGGTGGTGTTGGATGTCTTAAAACACATAAGGGTGAATAAGTCCCCGGGACCTGACCAGGTGTATTCCAGAACATTGTGGGAAGCTACGGGAGTGATTGCCAGGCCCTTTGCTGAGATATTTGTACCATCAATAACCACAGGTGAGGTGGCAGAAGACTGATGGGTGGCTAATGTGATGCCATTATTTAAGAAAGTGTGGTAAGGAAAAGCCAGGGAACTATAGACCCATGAGCCTGACATCGGTGGTGGGTAAGTTGTTGGAGGGGATTCTGAGGGACAGGATTTGGATGTATTTGGATAGGCAAGGACTGATTAGTGATAGTCCACATGGCTTTGCACGTGGGAAATCCTGTCTCATTAACTTGATTGAGTTTTTTGAAGAAGTGACAGAGAACATTGATGAAGGCAGAGCGGTGAATGTTATCTATATGGACTTCAGCAAGGTTAGCCAGGTTAGATCACATGGAATCCAGGGAGAGCTAGTCATTTGGATACAAAATTGGCTTGAGGGCAGGAAACAGAGGGTGCTGGAGGAGGGTAGTTTTTTGGACTGGAGGCCTGTGACAGCGGTGTGCTGCAAGGATCGGTGCTGGGTCTGCTGCTTTTTGTTGTTTATATAAATGATTGATGATGTGAATATAGGAGGAATGGTTAGTAAGTTTGCAGATTACACCAAAATTAGTGTAGTGAACAATGAAGGTTATTTCAAAATATAACAGGACCTCAATCGGATGGGCCGAGGAGTGGCAGATAGAGTTTAGTTTAAATAAATGGGAAGTGTAACATTTTGGTAAGGCAAATCAGGACAGGATTTATACAGTTAATGGTAATGTCCTGGGGAGCGTTGTGAAACAGCGATCTTGGGATGCAGGTTCATAGTTCCTAGACGGTAGAGTCACAGGTACAATAAAGGCAGGGCAATGAAGGCAGATTTGGAAAACTTGCCTTTATTGGTGAGTGCATTGAGTATAGGAGTTGGGATGTCATGTTGCAGTTGCACGAACATTGGTCAGGTCACTTTTGGAATACTGCATTCAATTCTGCTCTCCTTGCAATAGCAAAAGAAGTTGTTAGACTTGAAAGGGTTCAGAAAAGATTTACAGAAAAGATTTGCCAGGGTTGGAGTGCTTGAGCTATAGGGAAAGGCTGAATAAGCTGGGGCTATTTTCGCTGGAACAATTTAGGCTGAGATTTATAAAATCATGAGGGGAATGGATAGGGTGAATAGCTAAGGTATTTATCACCGAGGGCAGAGGAATTCAAAACAAAAGGGCATAGGTTTACAGAGTGGATGTTGGGAAGATGTTTCCATTGGTAGGAGAGACTAGGGCCTGAGGGCATGGCCTTACAGTAAAGAGAAGATCTTTTAGAACATAGATAAGGAGAAACTCTGTTAGCCAGAGAGTGGCGAATCTATGGAATTCACAGCCACAGAAGGCTGCGGAGGCCAGGTCATTGAGTATTTTTAAGACAGAGATAGATAGGTTCTCGATTTTCAAGGGGATCAAGGGTTACGGGGAGAAAGCAGGAGAATGGGATTGAGAAATTTACCAGCCATGATTGAATGGCGGAGCAGACTCAATGGGCTGAATGGCCTCACTTCTGCTCCTATGTCTTATGATCTTATAGGTTTAAAGTGAGAGGGAAAGATTTAGAAGGGACTGACGGGCAACTTTTTCATGTAGAGGGTGGTGCATGTATGGAACAAGGAACGGTGGGGGCAGGTACAATTACAACATTTAAAAGGTATCTGGATGGGTACATGAATAGGAAGAATTTAGAGGGATATGGGCCAAGTGGTGGCAAATGGGACTAGATCAGTTTAGGATACCTGGTCAGCGTGGAAGAGTTTGACTGCAGGGTCTGTTTCCATGCTGTACAACTCTATAACTGCATTTAGGTCAATGGGTCCTTTTTGGTAAAAATTTAACAGAAATAATAACCTTTCACCATGAAGCAAGAGAAAGATCCAAAAAATGTGGAACAAAATAGAAACAATACATGCAGCAATTGTAAAAAGCTCTTTTCACGTGAACAAAAACTGAGATTGAACCAGTGAGCATCTTGTGTGAATTCTCCCAAGTTGTGAAATTTAAGAAGTATCTCTTACGGATCTTTGATGCCCACGCCTGGGCACTCATCAATGACCACAATCCCATATTTGTCACACAAATCCATAATTTCTTCTGCATACGGATAATGGCTTGTACGGAAAGAATTTGCACCCAGCCATCGAAGAAGGTTAAAGTCCTTGATAATCAACGACCAGTCAAGGCCTTTCCCTCGTATCTGGTGGGTGAATTAATAAATATTTTACATAAAGACACATTTGCAAAACAATAACTTTTATTTGCTCCTCCAAACTCATGGCTAACCAAGAGATTTGGCAGAGGTACACAATTGCACAAATTGAAAAATTCTCCCTTTCAGTCAGCAATGCTACCTTAGCAATTTCTCTATTTTTTAAAGACATCTTATCGCAACTAAAGCTTAGCAATTAAGATCATAGATCATAGAATCCCTACAGTGTGGAAACAGGCCCTTCAGCCCAACAAGTCCACACCAACCCTCGGAGCATCCCACCCAGAACCATCCCCCTAAAACCCAGCTAATCTACACATCCATAAACACTATGGGCAATTTAGCATGGCCAATCCACCTAGCCTGCACATCTTCGGACTGTGGGAGGAAACTGGAGCACCCAGAGGAATCCCACGCAGACACAGGGACAATGTGCAAACTCCACACAGACAGACAGTCGCCTGAGGGCAGAATCGAACCCAGGTCCCTGGCTCTGTGAGGCTGCAGTGCTAACAACTGAACCACCGTGCTGCCCCTGATTGAAGATGACTGAAGAAATCATGAAGCCCAAGGAAGAAGATGGTCAGTTGACTATCTAGGAGCAAAGGTGAAAGCAGAAATTGGATCATGCGTACAATGTTTCTATTAGATATCAGTAAGTTGTGCCGACTTCCAATAAAGATTGCACAGCACGGAATCAACCCATTCAGTGGAAAAGGTGTTAATACTCCAACAAGCCTATTTAAACATCCTTTGGTGATTGAACTTACTGTTACTTTCAGCAGAAATTTTGCCTGCCTCAGCAGAATAAATTGACAATACAATTACAAGCAATTTATCCAATTTATTATAGTGGTTCAATGTTTATTGGCAACAGTGTCACCTTGAGCAAATTGAAGATAATACACTTATCATTTAATGGCACAGGAAATGGTGCCCCATCCAAAGCAGAACAGATGTAAACAGGAAACATTGGCCAACCACAGCGATATATACTCACATCTGAATCTTCGTGTTTATTCACTCCATGGAAATAGAATGGCTTCCCATTGATAAGGAACTGGGTCTTGGTGACTTGAACCTTACGAATTCCAACTGGTAATGTGTAAACATCTTCATAAGAGGCGCTACCATTTTTGCTTTTTACGTAAACCTGAGTATAAATGGTTTTGGAAAATATATATTATTTGAGTAATAGATTTGAGAGATTTGCATGTAATCCCCAAATTTCAAGGACAGTGTAATCATCAAGTTTTATTGTAAATTTTAATTGATTGATTGATAGGATTTACACCCACATAGTGAAAACCATGGTCCTAAATAAAAAAAAGGTAGGGTGGAAGTGGAAGAGAAAGGTAAACATTTGCAGAACCTGTCCTTGCCTATTAATTTTCATGGTCATTGCCAATATCAGGTCAGCAATCTGCTCCACTGTTATTTTGCAGTACTTTATAATAAAAGCAACTTTCCATTACTCCTTGATAAATTGAGATAGAAAACTCTTTTGTTTTTGGAATTACATGGATTTGTATGATACTACAGAGCCACGGGAAACTGGTTTAATGCATGTCTAAGTGTTTCATTACATCTAAAGTGATATTACTGTAGAAAATATCATTTCATGTTACAAGACCTTAAATTATTTTTCAATTCCCAAATTTCCAGTTTTGGACTCGTCTGAAAAAAAATTTCTTTATCCAGCAACTTTTACAACCAAAGGACCTCCTGAAGCACAATACAGTCATCAAAGTGCTTTTGATGTGCAATTGCCTGTTGCAATTCCTACAACAGCAATTTGCACTCAGCAAACCTCCGCAAGCTGCATTATGATAATGACCACAATGTGTATTTTGTGATACTATCAAGGGATAAACATTCGCTCAGACATTAGGAATACCTCCCAAGTGCCATGGGATCTTTCACATGCACCCAGGTAGGCAGATCAGGACTTAATTTAACATCTCATCTGAAAGAAAGCATCTTTGACAGTGCAGCACTCCCTCAACACTGTAAAAATGAGCACAACAATCAAGGCTATGACACAAGTCCTGGAGTGGAACTTGAACACAAAAGCTTCTGATTCTCATGACAGTGTGCTACCAACTGAGTCATGGCTGACTTTGTCTTATCTCCTATCTCTAATCTGTTATTTTAGCACTGGGACTTGGAAAGTTTTGGGAGACTTACCTCAAGGCTGTAAAGGTATGCAGGGCTCTCATGCATTAGGTATGGCCACCAAAGAATTGGTTGATTTATTATCAAACGTCCAACTGGAGGTCCACCTGTGACTGAAGAAACAGCCTGTCCTCTTTGGTTATACAACTTTACTGATAATGAGTAGTGTGCGCTCCCCTGTATGGATATTTCATAATGTACAATGCCTAGGGAAAAGCAGAATCAGTTACTAGAGTTGGTTTGTGTTCTCCTTTTCAGCCAAATAGTATAGGTCAAATTTCAAGAAAATATCGCACTGCAACATCCTAAAACCTAGACTATAGGAAATGAAATATAAAATTATAATGAATTCATGTATGAATAGTGGCATTTGTGCCGAGGTTGTACTGAACAATGTGTTTTCTTAGATTGACCATTTCATTCTTCTAGATCAAACCTTTGAAGTTAATAATAGCACCTATTAGGATTACACTTGCTGCTTTTTTCTGACAGGGTGACACATAACTTACCTATATCATCTTCAAAATCTGTTACAATGGTTACATCATCTATGTAGACACTGGGCGTGGTGTATAGTAAAACTGGTCGATGAATCCCAGCATAGTTGAAAAAATCAAATTGTGTAATCTGTACAAAGTAACCTAGAGGATATCTGAAAATTTGCAAAGAAGTGACTTTAATTCAGATACTGTTTAGAGAGAAGTTTGTATTTCCTAACTCAGCTTTCTATCTCCTAAATATCAACATTTCAGCATTACTGCCTTATTTTAAGTGGATCATGATAATATTTCTGTTAAAATCCTCTGTAACTTGGTGCTGCTTTGTAAATCCAGAACACACAGATTTACAAGGAAAAAATCTGAACAATGTGATGTAACATCTCACAATATTTTCAAACAGGGTCATTACAACAAATAAATTAAATCCAAAATAATCAAAATAAATCATTAAGAGAGGGTTTAATATTCTGACTCTCTTTGCCCAGTGAATGTACAAACTCAGTAAAAGATGTTGCTGGCGAACTAACATTGCCCTGAACTTGAGTATCTTCCAATTTTTCTCTCTTTTTTTAAATATCTTTGTACTTATTTATTATTCACCTTAAGCATAAAGCTTTGTACTTTGTAGAATGGTACAACATAAAGGGTGACCATTCAGCCCATTCTGCCTGTTCCAGCTCTCTAAAAGCTATCCAATTACATAACGTGGTCTTTACTCTATAAAGCAAGCCAATCTGTCCAATCATTCTATACCAGATTGCATTAGCTCCACATCAGACTCCTTCCACTGTCCTTCATCTTATGCTGTCAACACACTCCTCTCTTCTTTATTTCCACTGATCTTGATTCCTACTATACACAAGCATGTTGTTTGCCTCAACTACTCCACTTGACATTATTCTCACGTCTCAGTAAAAACATTTCCCCTGAATTTCCTACTACACTTATTCATGAAGACCTTATATTTAACATTGCTGGTGTTGTGTACAATAGGATCCCAATCCAACCTCCTCTGACAGGCAGGAATGTTACTACTAAAGCAAAATCCCATTACTGACATTCATGATGGTCTACCTCAAATATCAATCTCATCAGGGAGTGCAGCAGTTCAAGAAGGCTGCTCACCACTGCCTTCTCCAGTGCAGTTAGGAATGGGCAATAAATGCCAGTCTAGTCAGCAATGCCCACATCCCATTAAAGAACAGTTAAAAAAATTAATCTTTTCCAACAGAGCAGGTAGTAATGACAAATTGTCTTCATATAATACGTCCCAAGCCATTTCACAGGTGTTTTGCCAAACAAAATCTGAGATTGAGAGATTAGGAAACAAAGAGGTGAATGATTAAGGGGTTGGTCAGACATAGATTTTAAGAAGGATTTTACAGGGTAAGGGACAGACTTAGACCTTGGCAGCGGAAGGCATGGCTGCCAGTGGTGTGAGTGCTTAAAATCAAGGATCCTCATAAGTGCCAGAATTGAAGGAATGCAGCTATCTCCGAGTTGTAGGACTGGAAGAGATTACAGAAATAGGGAGTGCTGTGGCCATAAATAGATTTGAAAACTGGGATGAAAAATTTAAAATCAGGACATTGCTTAACAGGGAACCAATGTAGGTTGGATGAACAAGCTTGTTGCAAGTTAAGACGCAAGCAGCAGAGTTTTGGATGACCAGAGGTTTACAGAGAGTAGAGAACTGGCCAGGAAGTGCATTGGAATATTCTAATCTAGAAGTATAAAAGGCAAAAGTAACAAATGGATTCAGGCTACAGCAGTAATGTGTTGAGGTAGAATCAAAACCAATGGAAACCTTACCTAACATTTGGCCAGGTTAGGGTTAGGGACAGGAGGACCAGGGGATAGGAAGAGCGGCACTGGCGGTCAATCAAAGGTAGCACAGGGTTTGAGAGTCACAGGACAATCTCTCAAAACTGGGGGAAAAGATTGAGAGGGGAACTTGATCCAGGTTTATTCGGATAAACTAGCTTTCTGGCGTAGAATCTGACCAGCTGGCTGGAATCCCCCACTATCAAAACCCTGAGGTCACCACTGATCAGAAACTGACCAGAATACTCTAAGCTACAAGTGCAGGTCAGATGCTGGGAATTCTGCAGGAAGTTTCTCACCTTTCTACTCCACAAAGCCTGTCCACCATTCAGAAAATACAAGTCATCAGTGTGATGGAATACTCCCTACTTGCCTGGGCAAATAAAGCTCAAGAAGCTCGACACCATCCAGAACATAACAGCCTGCTTGACTGGCACCATATCCACAAACGTTCACTTCCTCCACCACCAATGCACTGTGGCAGCCGTCTATACCAGCTACAAGATGCACTGCAGAAATTCAACAAGACTCCTTAGACAACAACACTGTTCAAACCTGTGAACCTCTATGATCTAGAAGGACAAAGGCAGGAAATACACAGGAACACCACAACCTGCAAGTTCTCCTCCAAGCTACTCATCATCTGACTTGAAATTATATTCCTTTGTTGTATTTGGATCACAATTCTGGAATTCCCTTCCTAACAGCACTGTGGGTATAACTAACCTCTATGGAGTGCAGTGGTTCAAGAACTCAGCTCAATACCACCTTCTCAAGGGCTGTAAATGCTGTCTAACCAACAATGACAACATTCAGTAAAAAAAAACAATGTAGAACAATTTTTAGTCTCAGTGTCGCAGGTAAGTCAGGGTTCCTGCTTCTCATCAATATGCACCGATCATTTCCAAACAATTCAGTCCATTGTATCAAACTGCTATAGAAAAGTCAAATGACCCTCAGAGGTTCGAGAAGATGGCTCACCACCATCTTCCCAAACACAACTGGGGCAGGCAATAAACGTCAACCTTCCACTGATACTCACATGAGAAACAAATTAACAAAGTTGATTTTATTCAGCCTCACCTTTTTGTATCAGTCATGTACTGAATCCTTCCAGGAGGTAAAGTATAAGGGGTAAGTGTGTTGTTTACTGCAATGGTGATTCTGTATTTATTAGTTGGCCTGTTCTGAATAACTTTAGTGATGTCTGCTTCAAAAGGAAGGTGACCACCTTCATGAAAGGCAACCTCAGCCCCATTTACCCACTGCAAAAAGACAAAGCAGTCACATCAATTCACATACTAACATTTTCTGCTTTAAAAAACACACTAAGATAATGGCATTTCTCTTTCTTTTATCTCCCAAAATATTGGTTACACAAGATCACACTGGAAGATTTTGTGCACAACAGAATGAATGGATCAGCAAGACTTACACAGTAAAACATTGAGACGTGCAAATTGTTGCCCTAAATTCAAGGTGTATCTGCTGAAATTTGTTTACATAGCCTGCCTTCCCATGTAAATACAAAAGGTATGCCCAATAATTGTGTTGCAGCATATCCCAAAATTGGTTGATAATTAAGCATAACTGCAATGTGTGGAATTTTGACTGTAAATTTTCTTTGAATTCTTTTACACATTGAGGCCTGTGCCACATTTAACCAAGGTGGTGTAAATTACAGTGGTCTCAATTGTGGAATGCCCTCTTCCTCATCCCACCTGTTCAGGGGGACTAACCAGATGGAATAGCCTTTCTAATGAATACAGTAAAGACCTACCATTCACTTCTTTGCTATTTGCAAATTTGCTTATCCCTGCAAAATAGCAAGCTCACCACTTCACCCATCACAGATCGAAAGGTTCACTTATCCACAGTTTTCAGAGAAAGATGAAAATTTGGAGATATTGACACAAAATGGAAGAGCGTCTAGGTGAATGTAAGATGTGCAATTTCTAAGTTATGGAAGGGGTCTAAGACGTATTATATTCTCTATATGAGAAAGTCTGCTGTGCGAGTGCAGACTAACCCTAAGCCCATCATCTGCTGTTTGCCTACTGGACTGATGGCATGTGATGTCCCTTGCTATGATCATTGAATTCTGCAGGAGATCCTTTAAATCAGGGGAAATGTGACAAATCTTATTTATCAAACTATTTTTTACAATAGTGTAGATTTGGTTTTGTTTTTAATTGTCATTTATCTTCTACAGTCTATTGTACATTTCAGTTTTTTTTTTGGATGGTTGGCACTCATCTAATTGATTGCAATTGGAAAATACATTTGCCATTTATGAAAGTTTCCATGAACCTAATTTATGAATGGCAGGACTTTATCTAATATCCTTGCTTGTCCAATATTTGAAGAGGAAAATCAACCAAAGACAAAACTTTCTGAGAATAAGACATTGTCAGAAGACGGTAACCAACCCCTATTACCATTTTGGTGGCCTGAGTGTTTATTGTATACAAGTTTTTATGTTCTGATCTCAGCAAATTAAGTTCAAGTTCCATAAAGAATTCAGGTGTAAACTTTGGCACAGCCAGGGAAGATCTGGCCACTAATTCTGTACTGCTGCTGTACAGGAACCAGTGAGAAAACAAAGACACTTTTCTGTTACAAAGACTCAGTCAGGAAAAAAAAAGGAAGTTGCACAATTTCACATATAGCAAAGCATGTTCCTTGATAAGAAATTTCAATTGAATGACATCCCACATATTCAGAAAGAATCCTGCACTATCCTCCATTAATAAAATCTGTCCAGTGAAATTTCCTGAAACAAAACATTCTCATTTAAAAAGGGAGCGGACAGAATACATTAAAATAAGTTACAGAAGAGATTGGTAAATAGCTTTCCCAACATAGTCCTGATTGCTCAACTTTCAAAATGCACACTAGTTTAGCAGTTCTGCAAAAAAATGTGAGTTTTTGAGTATGATGGGGCATGCACTTCCTAAAGTGCCATCTCCATTTGTTAGGTAACTCACCTCTGCTGCTTTTGGTATCAGATATTTGTTACCAGGACTGATTTCTCAGCTACCAGAAACATTTTGAAGTGAATGGAAGTATCATAGTTAACTCCACATTCGCAAGAAAATTGTGAAACATGCAACACCATTTAACAGAACAAGACTGTGTTTGCTGCCAACAAACCCCAACAGCACATGCAATCCCAGCCATTGAAAGGCAATTTTTTTTAAAAATTGAAAACTATACTTCTTGATCCGATTTCAATTGGGTTCATAGGGACACGATGTAAAGTTATTAAATTACAATCAGAGGTGCATGAGTTCACCATGATAAGGCCAGCAAAGTACCAAGGGGAATGGAGAGTGGGCCACTGAAGGGAGGGCAAAAGGGGTGATGAGTGGGCTGGCAAAAACAGAACAGAGGGGCAAGGGGAGTGGGCTGGCAAAGGGTGCAGAGAATGGAGTGGCAAAGGAGAAGCAACAACAATAGGTGAACCACTTCCCGTTCCAGTGCAGTGTGCATGGAAAACAATGATATCAATGACATTAATGTCCTGTTTAAGTGCATTGGTAGGAGATACATTGTTAAAACAATAAATATCTGAATAAAATTGTAAACACCCATACTAACTAGTGGGGCACTGATTTGAAATGAATAACTGAGCAAAGTAGATGTGAAAAATAAAGCTTCTTTCATAAAGGGGCATTTAAGGGACTTTTAGATAAGCCCATGAACATGCAAGGAATGGAGGGATATGGACCAAGGGCAGGCAGAAGGGATTAGTTTCATTTGACGTCATGTTCGGCACAACATTGTGGGCCGCAGGGCCCAATCCTGGGCTGTGCAGTTCTATAATCCATTGAGCTCAGCTAAATTCAGACTGCTGACATCGGCCTCATCAAGTCAACCTATATTTTGACAGTAGGCCACTAGCTAGCAACCCTGTTACATCCAGAACACTGGTGAAAGACAGAATTGGGCAAATATCAAGGCCAACATGAAGAATGGTCACTTGACTGAAATGCTGGAGGATCCTATACCAATTATGGAACATATTATGATACGTTAACACCTGAAGGAAAGAAAAATGGGAGAATATTGGCAGGTGGAAATTAATAAGACAGTCATCTTCAATTGATCTAATTTGACAATACCATTTTAATGTGACCTTACAATCTAACTGTAAAGGTTGGTCCACCTGCAGCAGTGCTCAAAACAAATACATGAAAAAAGTTTCTGAATCAAAACCTTTGTTCATTTTGTTTGCCCTCACAACTTATGAATGCAACATTATCTTTTTCCTGATATTGCAGTAATATCAGCCAGAAAAGGGCAGACAGGGGTTCAAGGTTTCCTGTTTTTGTCTTTTGCTTAAAGACCAGCAGTTTTCCCATGATAAATTCAGAAGGTAGAAGAAGAAGCTGATTTAACCCTGCTTTGTTCATCTACCCAAAAGAAAAGCATTTTGCATTTAAATATTTTAGGATTTTCACCTCTATTGTCCAATCAAGAAGTGCGACAATTACATTTGACCTGTTTGAATTTCTACATCTTTGCTTTATGGTCACAATTCTTAAACAATAAACCATCAAAATATTTATCAGATTTTACACAGAACTTGAGGCAAGATGTAATGAGGGGAAAACACTGATCATGACTTTCTTCTGACTAATGTAGCTTTTTAGTCATGTAATACAACCTTACACTTCAGTGTTAGACTTGTGAACACTGGACTTGGGAACTGGGTAAGCCAGTTCTTTCAAGCCTGTTCTGCTATTTATTAAAATAATTGTTGATCAGGGTGGTGTCTTACCACCACTCTCCTGTCAGCCCCCATCTCTAAATCATTGACTCCCTGTGAATGTATTCAATGACTGTTTCCACTGCTCTCTGAGGAAAAAAAAAATCCACAGACCAACCCACAGAGAAAACATTGTCCCATATCTTCAAAACTTTTTATTAGCAATATAGATAGCAACTTTGCATTCAATAATCATGCTGAATGTCAAGTGTTTGCAGACCAGCTCTTTTTAAACTTTATTGTTAATTATTTCAACAATAATCTTCATAGAATGCATGTGTCACCTATTTTTTCCTTCCTACGTGATTAAATTTAAATTTAAATTTAATTTGCCATTGTTGTGTTCACATCCACCTTTGTCTGGATCTCACTCATTTTTGAGTTGATATCTTCAAGTCCATGACACACACGACTCTTCACCATTTTCCTCATATTGTTAACATCATCTGCACATATTTTGATGAACACAGCTGATGCTGTTAGTGGGTGTCAGATCCCAGATGAAACCTGGTTTGATAGATCCTAAGTTTTATTTTTGCAGTTTATATACAGTGGTCAGTCATTGAACATATTCACCAGAGGCTGCTAATGTTCTTTTCACAAAAGGACAGAAGTTTATAACATAAAAGAAAAATATTCTGTATGTATACATCAGGCAATTTAGATCTTGATGAGCCTATTTTTCTAGCTTTATCCTTTACCATTAATCAATCTCAGTTAAACATCACTCCTAACTTAATTCTAATTTTTTTAATTGATGAGTTCCCTTCTGTAACTTTCTGCACATTCACCAAATGTGATTCTCTCCATTACTGCCTCTCCCAGAGACATAATAATACAGATGAACTCACTGAGTCTACATACTGAATCTTTGGAGAAACATAGGGTCTCATTCCAGTCTTTTTCCTTGGAACGCTAAAAAATCCCAAAACTTTTTTCCAGCTTGAAGACTTCACAAATTAACTGCCTTTCTGCTAATAGGAAACTGTTCTTCTGAACTGAAACCTGAACTTTAACAATTGCAGATGACTAATGTTTCACTTTGTAACCATTCAGCAACTTACATCCCAAGTACCTGATCCAGCCACTTAAATTACATGCTTTGCTAAAAAATTATGCTTGAACTCGCTGTTCAAAAATGACGTTCGACCTCTTAAAAAGTAATCGCTTTCAAGAACTGACAACTAAAATCCATTTTCCTGGGGTAATGGTGATGTAGTGGTAATGTCGCTGGTCGAGTAATCCAGAATTATAAGCAAATGTTCTTGGCACATGGATCTAAATCTCACGTGGCAGATGGTGAAATTTGAATTCAATGGAAATCATGAACAAAACTAGCTGGCCCAATGGTAACTAATTTTCATGAAATATCCACCTGGATTTAACAGATGGACATAAATTAACGGACGGAAATGTGCCATCCTTACCTGATTTGGCCTACACGTATCATCAGATTCACAGCAAGGTGTTGACTCTGAACTATCTTCTTGGAATTTGGAGACAGGCTATAAATCATCTCCATCACGAATGGATAAAACCACACAGTACCTCCAAATCCAAGGCACTGAACTAGAAGATGTAATTTAATTTTCAACAGAAATTTAGCCCGCAAGCTTTAAAAAAAAAAGTAGAACAGGAACACCCTGAGCAAAACGGTTCAATCATTACTTCTTATAGTCCCAGAGACCATACGGAAATATTGAAAATAGGAGGAGTAGGCCTTTGAGTCTCCTCCACCATTCATTACAATAATGGCTGAATATCCAACTCAAAAGCCTGTTCCTACTTCTCCCCCATATCCTTTGATCTCTTTAGCCCCATGTCCTTTATCCAACATGTCCTTAAATGTTTCAGCCTCAACTGCTTTCTGGGCAGAAAATTTTGCAGGATCACCACTCTCTGGGTGAAAAAGTTTATCCTCACCTCAGTCCTACCTATCCCGTATCCTTAGACTGTGACCCCAGGTTCTGGACTCCCCAGTCAATGGGAATGTCTTTGCTGCATCTACCCTGTCTAGTTGTGTTATGTACATATGCTTACATTTTGCAAGTTACAGTTATATTTCTAAGCATCTGTAACTAAATGATTAAGTTTAGGCAAATCGTGAAATAAAAAGCCCATAATTTTATTGCATTGCTCACTGGCATTTGATCAAATTGCAATCCCATTCTTACATGCACATTCTAAAGAACTTTACATAATCAAATATTTTGCACAAAGTACAACAATTGCCAGTGAAGTTTTCTTTTTCCACATGTGAACATTATGCAATTTAATATGATTCAAAACACTTACAACAAAAGTGTAGTAATTGGCACTACCAATGTGGAGCACAACTCTCATTCCTGCATTAGGCAACGTCCAGTGCTTGGGCATCAAAACCTCCTTTTCATACCACACCCAGCCAATGAAATCTCTCAGCTTGTGGTCCTGTGTGATGTCATTGTAACTTGATGGAACAGGCATATCGATCACTGGCCCTGTCTAACAGCAAACAGAGAAAATACCTTGTGGCATATTATAATGCAAACACACAGTCAAGATGCAAGTAGCTGGTGGAGTTCAAAAGATTATTTTTAGGATGTACAGGGCCTTATGTTAACTTGTTCAAAACCTGATTAGAATCAAAAATAAGGCTCATAGTTCTTGATGACATTGCTATTTCATTTTGAATGGATACCCTATATAAGTTGTCCTTCAGGATGAAGGGCAGTACATGTTGATCTGATAATATACAAGTTGTTGTGGCCCCGGATGTCACGATCCCAGAAGCTCTTGGTTTAAGTCCCTGTCCGGCATTTGATGCACAAGAAAGGTGAATTCATTATGCAAACAAGCACACTGAATATCAACTTATAAATCCTTCCAACACATACCAATGGCAGGCAGTAAGACAGAAGGAGATTCCTGGTCTGCCATGTGACAGAAGCAAATTGGTGCTGCTACCATCTCTATCCATAGCAATATGCATGTAAAAGTATATGCTGCCACAGCAACTTAGACTCCTTGATGGGACTGGTTGACTTATTTGGCTGAGTGACTGGCAAGGATTAGATTAGTGCCAAAAATGTGGAGCTCAATCCCCATTCTAGCTGGGATGGATTTGAGACCAGCTTCCTTGCCCCACCCACAGTGAGTTGGACCTGCCTTTGATCACAGAACTCAAGGGCATACATGTTACCTCAAAGGGAGAAGGGGGAAAGCTGGTATGTTTCACAATGATAATATCATGGGATAGCTCAGTATTGCATCCAGATAGTAAGCAAGCTTATGGGGATGGACAATAATACACAATGAAGCCATGTGTTTTATTCCTCCCAGAAGCGTTTCATTTTCTTATGGAAATTAATTACCACTCTTTGGGATCTACTGAATGCTAGCTGTCTTGAGGGCTACCTCAAGATCCCACCTTACTTGGACACTGTCTCCTTTGGAAGCCATGTGAACCGTGTGCCTAGGTCTTGCTTGAACAGAGGGCCTGGCCTCAAGTCCCACTCCAAAAGCACAAAATCTGGGTGGCATTCCAGGGTATGGATCATGGTGGGAGGTGCAGTCTTTTAGATGAGACATGAAACCGAGACACAGCCTGCTGTCCCAGTGATCCCACGCAGTCTTTTGGAGCAGCGTTGGAGAGTTCTCAGCCTTCTCCTGGCCAAGATTTATCCTTCAACAAGCATCACTAAAGAGATTATCTTGTTCCTGTTTGCAAAATCTTGTTTACAAACTGACTGCTTTGTTCCCCTTGTCTCAATAACATTTCTACATTACTTCCCAGGTTGTAAAACACTTTGAGTTGACCCAAGGTCACAGATGTTGTTACTATGTTTGCATTTAAATGTCACTCTAAATTACCTCCACGGGTACAAACACTGGAGAAACTCAGCAGATCTGACAGCATCTGTGGAGAGCAAAACAGTTAATGTTTTGAGTCTAGTATGACTCTTCTTCAGAACTATAGATCTCCAGTTTTTTTGGGATATATATCATGGAAACAGTGCTCTTTTAAGTGATAGCCAGGGGATTATCCTTCTCAGGAGACCTGAAAAGGGTTGTAACGGGCAACCCTCTCAGCAGTGCTGCCCTCGAAGTGGCTGTGGAGGGGATGAGAATGTCACACATGTCCTTCTGGGATGTGCCTATGCAAAGGAAATCTGGAGACGAATGCAGTGTTTTTTGTCAAGGTTTGTCCTGAGCAGCTCTGTGACACAGGACTCTGAGCTGTACAGTCTGCTCTCTGGGACGTAAACTGAGACAAACATCACCTGCACCTGAAGGACCATCAACTCACTGAAAGATGCTCTTTGGTCTGCTTGAAACTTGCTGGTCTTCCAGTTGAAAGAGTTGACCCTGACCGTGTGTTGCAGACTGGCATATTCCAAGGTCCAGGACTATGCGCTGAGGGACACACTAAAGCTTAGGGCAGCTAAGGCACAGTGGGGAAAGACCACCGTGTAAGGTCCTTCTGCCAAAGCATAACGGAGGTCCATCCAAGAATCAGACCTTCCTTGATGCCTCAGCTAAATGCCAAGAGTTTAATTGTAAATATAGAGAAAGCTGAACCACAACGCTTGTTTTCTTCTCTGTAAGCAAAGAGAGAATAGATCTGAACGGCTTCATTAACTTTACACGTACATAAAGATTTCCTTCTACGTATAAGGTATATTTTTGAAATTTCAAAAAAAAAGTGTTTAATCAAAGACGAAAGCATCA